>NC_140601.1:12850823-13305823 GCF_057381915.1 Diplotaxodon limnothrissa | reverse complement strand
AATTGGATAAATGTGTTGATGGTACCTGTCCGTTAATGGAGAATTCCCGCTCTCTCTCCGCAGGTCCATAGCGGTCATCATATTCTTCCTCATACTCATACTCGTTCACGTGGTGGTAGTTTGTCGTGTTGTCGTAGTCTTCGTACTCTATGATCTATCCGACAGACACGCGCAGATACAAACGGTGAAGGACAGAAAAAAGCAGATGGAGCACAAAGAGACACAGCAGGTCTGAGCTTGTGATGCTGTTCATGCTGCACAATCTCACCTCGTACTCTGTGACGTTTGGACTGGCAGTCACCGTGGAAACATAGGAGTCATCATAGAGGTCGCTGAAGTCAAACTCTTCGTACTCTTCGACCACGTGTTTCTTTGGCGGTCTCTCCACCTAAAGCGTACAATAGAATCAAAATAGATAAAACATTTGAGGCCTTTTAGGACATAACGGATGTTTAAACTTCCTCTCCCAGCCTGTCATGACAACTCTAAAAAAGGTGCAGCGTACTCCAGTTTTTTAGTGGTGCCCTAATTCCATGTGTTCTATTGGCTTCCTGGTTGCATTTCTAGTGGTGCTACATTAAAAACAAACTGAACCCAGTAAAACAGGATTCTTTCCGTGTGTTTTGAACTTGAAGCCAATGGGAAGAGGAAGAGGATTTGAAGCCTTTCCCAGAAGTGTGGTCCGTTGGCAGACGGACCCTGGCGAGCTACTCTGAACCACAAGAGCCATGTAATGTGCTTCACTACAAGCACAGGAAGAAACAGAGAAGGAGATAAAATGTAAGAGTGGGAGAACTGGTAGCATTTATGACTTTATTTTAAGATACAAGGGAAATAAACAGCCCTGTGGTGCTTCTCAAAATGCAGCTACAATAAGAGGCATTAGTGCGTGTGTGGGAGAAAAAAATTTATTACAGACTGGCAACTAAAACAGTGTGAGCTAATGATCTTTCCCTCCACACAGTGAACATATTTTCATAGCTTTTAATTTATGACACCTAGAGGATTTCAGAGAAGAGAAATATGACCAGCATAGTGTAATTAAACCATTCGTCTTTTTCGTCTAAAATGCCCATAAATACTGGTAAAAGTTTCCCTGCCGCTTGTAACCTTGGGGGGACACCTTTAATTTTAAAATGACAGAGCAGATTTACAGCATTCAACACCTGAGATGCCTCACGGTTGTGTGTGCCTGTGAAACTCGCCGCTCATTTCCCTTCCTTCTCTCTGACTCACCGTTAAGGAGGACTTACCTCTTCGGCCTTTGTTAATATGCTGTTGTAGGGTAAAGGTTTGTCACAGTCTGGGATGTAGTCCTGACAGTACGTCTCCGCTGCTCTGGGGTCGTCGATGATCAGTAGCTGCTGGATGTCTCCCTGTGTCCCAGAAACACACACCAAGCTGAACTCGGAAAAGTCTGTGACTCCACTTTAGCTGTCAGGAATGCACGTTAAGGATGCCATTACTTGTAATCACTGAAAAATATCAGTGGCCCATCCACGTGTCTGTAACATCTCTATCTTCTGTGTTCATTTAGACGGATCAAAGTGACTTAACGGGCTGTTTTTATCGCCGCTCCGCACGTAATCGTCTCCAAAGCTTCAGTCTCAAATGGAGCCAGTTAAGACAGACACAAGCTCTTTCTTCTTCTCTCTGTTTTACACATGTACACACACATTAACGGATGGCGAGTCCAAGCCAAACACGCCTGGGAGTTGTTCACTTAAGCAGCTGGACCACCTGACAAAGCAAAGGTTACAGTTTGCACATTATGCATCTATGTCAAAACGACCGCAGATGCTTTTAAAGTGTGCACAGATTTGTTTATTTTAATGGCTTATTCGTCTTTTGCAATATCCACAAATATTAATAAATACACCAGTAAATAATATTAAGAAAATACGCTGTTCAAGAACTTAAACTGCACTGCATCCACCCACACAACCACTGGAGGGCGATGCAACTGGGAAAAGGCTCGATTCATTTCTCACTATTTGACTGACAAATCAAACAAGCGGCAACAAGCAGAGACACCTCCTCACCGCACACAAAGACCTTATTGTGGGTCCTAATCGTTTGTTTGGTTTTTTTTGCATGTTTTTATAGTTTTTATCAAAGACAAATGAGCTTCTGGCTTTACTAAATACACTGGAAAAAAACCCAAAAAGACATTTCCATGGTGACCCTGAGAGCTCAAATGCACTGCAACTTGAGAAAAGAAAAATGCTGCAAAAGCACGCAAAACATATCTGAAGATGAATAAAACATAATGGAAGTAGGAAATCTCACTAAACGCAACTGAGTAAGGAATTGATTCAACCTCCACTGTTTCTTGTGCTTTTGCAGCATTTTCCTATTTGTTGGTGGGGGTTTTTAAGTTGCGGTGAGTTTGGCCTCTATGGGCCACCGTACATCACAATTAGCAATGACCTTCGCCACGGCTCACTTGACATGTCACTTGTAACCCCCTCCGTGTCACCGATCTACCTCAAACACATCTTCATCCAGCAGCCGTATTCCAAACACGGTAACACCCTCAGTGCTGACGTGGGGGTCGTGACCTCTGAGCAGGTCAAGGGTGTTCAGCTTCTCACAGTCCAGGTAGAGAGTCACTGACTGCCCATCCACACTGTAGGCTATTCTGTGCCAACTAGTAACAAAGAGAGAAGAAAGTTACTCTATCCAAAGCTCCTGCTGGTTGAGAAGGTGTGCCTGTAAGCACAGAGAAAGATCTGAGCATATTTTCAATTCAATTCAATTCAATTTTATTTATATAGCACAAAATCACAACAACAGTCACCTCAAGGCGCTTTATATTGTAAGGTAGACCCTGCAATACAGACAAAAAACCCAACAATCATACGACCCCCTATGAGCAAGCACTTTGGCGACAGTGGGAAGGAAAAACTCCCTTTTAACAGGAAGAAACTTCGAGCAGAACCAGGCTCAGGGAGGGGCGGCATCTGCTGTGACCAGTTTGGGTGAGAGAAGGAAGAATGAAGCCTAAACAGTAACAGATTCACATATGATGTTTTTACTAACATTAATAGTCTCTTTTCCCCCCTCATATTAATACTACTAAATGCTTCTTAAAAATTCTACTCCTCTGTTCATTGTTAGGTTCTTCTCTCCTGGGACTAAAGACGAAAAGCACATGCACATGCATGTATTACCACACGTTATCTGCATTAAACAAATGAATAAAGAAAGAAATAAGAACACAGAATCGTCATCATGGGTGGCTGTGTATGTGTGTAGTTACCCACTTGCCATCAGCCAGGTTGACCTTCCTAAAAGTGGGGTAAAGGTCTGGAGGGGGTTGGCCCTCATGGTCCTCATACAGGAATACAGGAGAACGGCCGATCTCTATGCCCAGCTGCTGTGTGCCCTGACAGATGCAGACACAGAGACCAGAAGGAAAACATGTCATGTTCATGAAATGATCATAAGAAAGAAAGACCTCCAAGATTTCCTTATATTTGATATGCACACAGGAATGCATGGATTTGTTTCCTGCAGCCATCATAGGATGCAACCAACCAGAAAAAAGCAGGTTTTAGGTTTGGGGCCTTTTTATTTTTGTAACTGCAGCATAAAAATCTGCTGGAGAGAGCTAATGTGCTCACATTCTTCCAGCTAGCATAAACTCACTTAAATTAGATTAGTCCAAAATTATAATTTTGACAAAAATGATCTTTATCAGAGATGACCAAACTCCCATTCTGATGACAAGCTGTGTTTCAGGTGCAGGTTGCAGTGCCAGTGCAGATCCAGTGTTTCATATATTAGTATGGTGACATAACTTCATTATAAAATGTATCGTGGACACAGTCAAAAATGCAGACAGATGAGGTTCAGTGGTGCATGTGTGATGCATACCTGTGAGTCATACAGGGAAAGGAGAAAGACCTGTGAGCTTTTCAGAGCTCTAACTGTTGTCACCACTGAGAAATTCACAGGGAATGGAGAATCTGGGAAGAAAGCACGAAAAAGAAAATATATATATATAAAAAAAAAACCAGATTCATTTTCATTTCTTCTGCCAAGCAAGTCTACAGACTCGTACCAAAACTCACCAGGGAAAAATTGCATGGTGGGAGCACTCAGCTGAATCTTCTTATTGATTTTAAAGGAGAGGTCTGGCTCCTCTCTCCCCTCTCTGCTGATGCACAGCCCTGCCTCTAACGACACGCCCTCCATGTCCTCCGATACCTCCAGGACCTTCAGGACATCGACAGGAGCGACTGCCAAAAGACAAGAGCGCTGAGTGGGTTTGATTATGGCCTGAATTTTCAGGTATTTGTCAAGTCAGCCTAGCCAGCATCTAAATTACAGCTCTTTCAGACTCAAAAGTGACACTCTTATGATGCATGCTTTTTACCATAATCGCACACCGGCATGCACAGCAGTGTGCTCTGCTGCCAGCGTCGAGTGGCAGACGTTTGACACGGTCAAAAGTCATGTGGGAAAACGGGAAAATGTATGCATAGCAACTCCCTCTTTCATTTTCTAAGACTGCAGTTGCTGCCATGCTCATGCAATACATGCTCATCATTGGTGTTCCTTCTCTCATTAACCCCACTGAGCAGACAGACAGTAACCAACCAATTAAAAACAAAGAAGTTCCTCAGCAGTTAATTGAAAATCAAACTGAAAACCTTGTGTTCAATGTGTTCAATTGCTGTTATGTGTGTCACATAACAGCAATTGTTATGTCTGTCTCCTCTAAAGTTTGTGGGGTGATGTTGGCACAACATATAAGCAACCCGATCGAGACGGAGAGAGCACATCCCCCCGTCATCGTTAAACTCTCTCTTGTTTGTTGCAGAGGCTCTGTGCACAAAAAAGTTATACCAGACTGCAACAATGAATACACACGTTTTGATAGTGACCTACTCTGCTGTTGTGCAAAAAAAAAAACAACCAAACACTCCATGTAAGAGACAACTGGAATATGCCCAGAGTTGAGGTTTAAGTAAAAATGCGTAACATATGCACTCACAGACATTCAGATTCTTTTGCGTGATGTGCACACAATAGCTGCAGAGCTCTGGGAGGACACTAAGCCAAGAAAGATGTGATATAAAAGACGAGGCTGGGCGGATTGGGCGGGTTGGAGGGAAGGGGGGGTCGGCGGAGAAATGTGCAACATATTGGAAGTAGGGAGATGAGAGGGGAAAATAGGAGAAATAATAGATGGTAGGGGAGAGGAGGGCATGCCTCTACTGGTGTGGCTCCTTTTCACACGTATTCTGAGGCTTACGTAAACCCTCCATCTGCCACGCACCTTAACCCAATCACCCTCCCAACACACACACACACAGGCATGTGCATGCACACAAGAGGTTGGCATAATGTCTGAGTCTGAGTGCCAGATGTATTTGTTGCCTCTCTCTTCTTTTTTCTTTTTTTCTCGGTTTGTCCGTCTGCTTTGTCTGCCAGGCTGCCTGCTAGCACTCTGTCAGCTTGTAATTCAGTCTTCCTGCCTGGCATTGTATCATTTACAGATACAAGTCCATGCTATTAAAACATGCCAGTGATTTTTTTTTGTCCCTTTAACTGGCTGAGGAAATGACATGTTGATTACTTGTTCTGTGTTTAGTCCTCTGACTGGTAACCGAAGCGTCAGAGCTGGTGATATAATGCCTTTTGTTTAAAGTGAGCAGAAAACAAAAACAAACAAGAAAACTACAAAAAAAACCTTCCATGTAAGGGAGTTTACAGTCAGTGTGAGTACTTTGTCACTGTCTTGGTATTTTGTTTTGTTCTGCAACTCTGTGTTTTTAGTTCCCTTATTTCCCCTGTGCTGTGTGTCCCCCTGTGCCCCCTCTTTATGTCAGTCCTCATGCTTTAGTATCTTCATGTTTCAGCATCATATATCTTTTCATTTCTTCCTGTTTTACTATGTTTGTCTTTCCTCACGTCTTGATTTGCTTTTACTTCCTGTTCCAGTTTCCCTCTTGTGTGACTGTCTGCTTTGCCATCCTCGTTTTCACCTGTTGCTGATTACCTTCTCCTGTGCCTTATTCCCCCTCCTGTCACTGCATAGACCGCCTGTTTATGACCCTCAGCTTGACATTGGTTTTTGTTCTTCCTTTGTGACTTTGTTTATCTATGAGATCTTTTTGCCACTATCCATCCATCCATCCATCTTCATCCGTTTTATCCGAGGCCGGGTCGCGGGGGTAGCAGCCTAAGCAAAGAGGCCCAGACCTCCCTCTCCCCAGCCACCTCCTCCAGCTTATCCAGGGGAACTCCAAGGCGTTCCCAGGCCAGCTGAGAGATATAATCTCTCCAGCGTGTCCTGGGTCTGCCCTGGGGCCTCCTCCCGGTGGGACATGCCTGGAACACCTCACCTAGGAGGCACCCAGGAGGCATCCAGGAGGCATCCTTGTCAGATGCCCGAACCATCTCAGCTGGCTCCTTTCAATGTGGAGCAGCAGCAGCTCTACTCTGAGCCCCTCCCGGATGGCTGAACTTCTCACCCTATCTCTAAGGGAGAGGCCAGCCACCCTTCGGAGGAAGCTCATTTCTGCTGCTTGTATCCGCGATCTCGTTCTTTCGGTCACTACCCACAGCTCGTGGCCATAGGTGAGGGTAGGGATGTAGATCGACCGGTAAATTGAGAGCTTCGCTTTTACACTCAGCTCCCTCTTCACCACGATGGACCAGTGCAGCGTCCGCATCACTGCGGCCGCAGCACCAATCCGTCTGTCGATCTCCGGCTCCCTTCTCCCATCACTCGCGAACAAGACCCCGAGATACTTGAACTCCTCCACTTGGGGCAGGAACTCATCCCCGACCCGGAGTGGACACTCCACCCATGGAGAACCATGGCCTCAGATTTGGAGGTGCTGATCCTCATTCCCACTGCTTCACACTCGGCTGCGAACCGTTCCAGTGCGAGCTGGAGGCCCTCACCCGATGAAGCCAACAGAACCACATCATCCGCAAAAAGCAGAGATGAGATTCTGAGGCCACCAAAGTGAAAGCCCTCTGCCACTTGGCTGCACCTAGAAATCCTGTCCATAAAAATTATGAACAGAACCGGTGACAAAGGGCAGCCCTGGTGGAGCCCATCACCCACCTGGAACGAGTCCGACTTATTGCCGGCAATGCGAACCAAGCTCTTGCAATGGTTGTATAGGGATCGAATGGCCCGTAGCAATGGGCCAGACACCCCATACTCCCGCAACACCTCCCACAGGACACCCCGAGGGACACGGTCGAATGCCTTCTCCAAGTCCACAAAACACATGGTTGGGCAAACTCCTATGCACCCTCAAGTATCCTGGAGAGGATAAAGAGCTGGTCCAGTGTTCCGCAACCAGGACGAAAACCGCATTGTTCCTCCTGTGTCCGAGGTTCGACTACCGGACGAACTCTCCTTTCCAGCACCCTGGCATAGACTTTCCCTGGGAGGCTGAGTGTGATCTCCCTGTAGTTGGAACACACCCTCCGGTCCCCCTTCTTAAAGATGGGGACCACCACCCTGGTCTGCCAGTCCAAGGGTACTGCCCCAGATCTCCATGCAACATTGTAGAGGCGTGTCAACCAGGACAGCCCTACAACGTCCAGAGCCTTCAGGAACTCGGGGCGGACCTCATCAACACCAGGGGCTCTGCCACCAAGGAGTTGTTTAACTGCCTCAGTGACCTCGCCCGCGGAAATTGGCGGGTCATTCCCCTCATCCCCAGACTCTTCTTCCTCCTCGGAAGATGTGTCAGTGGGATTAAGGAGGTCCTCGAAGTATTCCTTCCACCGCCTGACAATTTTCTCAGTCGACATCAGCAGCGCTCCGCCAGCACTATACACAGTGCAGGTAGAGCACCGCTTTCCCCTCCTGAGACGCCTGATGGTTTGCCAGAATCTCTTCGAGGCAGTCCGAAAGTCTTTTTCCATGGCCTCTCCAAACTCCTCCCACACCCGAGTTTTTGCTTCAGCCACTGCCCGAGCCGCATTCCGCTTGGCCTGTCGATACCTGTCGGCTGCCTCGGGAGTCCCACAGGCTAACCAAGCCTGATAGGACTCCTTCTTCAGCCTGGTGGCTCCGTTCTCCTCTGGTGTCCACCATTTGGTTTGGGGATTACCACCACGACAGGCACCAACCACCTTATGGCCACAGCTCAATGCAGCAGCTTTGGAAATGCTGAACATGATCCATTCGGACTCAATGTCCCCAGCCTCCCTCGGAATGCTGTTGAAGTTCTGCCGGAGGTGTGCGTTGAAGATCTCGTGGACTGGGGCCTCTGCTAGACGTTCCCAGCACACCCTCACTACGCGTTTAGGTGCACCGGGTCTGTCCAGCGTCCTCCCCCGCCACCTGATCCAACTCACCACCAGGTGGTGATCAGTTGACAGCTCAGCCCCTCTCTTTACCCGAGTGTCCAGAACACGTGCACTTATGGACACTCTTATGTTCGAACAAGGTGTTCGTTATGGCCTAACTGTGATTTGCACAGAAGTCCAATAACAAAACACCGCTCGGGTTCAGATCAGGGAGGCCGTTCCTCCCAATCACGCCCCTCCAGGTCGTTACCCACGTGAACCCATTGAAGTCTCCCAGCAGGACAACAGAGTCTCCAGTCTCCTGCGGGAGGATGGGCCCATGTCTCCTCTTTGGGCTGTGCCCGGCCAAGCCCCATGGACTAAAGCCCGGCCACCAGATGCTCGCCCTCGGGCACCCTCCCCGGGCCTGGCTCCAGGGAGGGGCCCCGGTAACCCTATCCCGGCAGGGTAAACTGTTCCCTCGATGTTCTCTTCATAAGGGTCTTCTGAATCGCTCTTTGTCTTTTTGCCACTAATCGAATAAATTGAATGTTATTGTTATTTAATTCCTTGTGTCCTATTTTTGGGTCCTCGCGTCTTCAACATACCTTGCCAATACTAAAATGTTGAGTTTTTGGTTGAGACTACTCATTTGGTTCACTGGTACAATTTGAATTTGAACTGGAAATCTGGTGGTTCCAGATGTGTGCAGATGTGTTGCTCGTTTGCAAACTGAGGTGAGCTGAAATTGCGATCCTTTACTGTTTCTGCCCTCATCTAACCACACGTTGAATCCTAGCATTTACCATTTATGGAAACATCTGTAAAAACTGATAATGCACTGACAGTACAATGACAGTAAATTACATTTTCTGCTTTTTACTGGAATATTTCCATTAAAATGTTTCCAGCATCCAACCAGAAGACTCCACGGCAGATCTTGGATATGCTGAAGAGATTATTTCTGAAGAGATTATCAGCAGAGGGAGGTCTGGATTGCCTTGCTCATGCTGTTGTCCCAGTGGCCAAATGTTAATGTTAGAAAATGGATGGATGATTGCATTTGAAATAAAAACTTATAAACCATCTGCAAAATAAAAATATACCTATAAAACTATCCTCTACCTGTATAGCAGTGGTGTTAAGCTTAGTTTGAATAAAGGTCACCCCATCATATGAGACATACTGTATGAATGTTATTGTCATGCTTTATTGCATAGGCTTGTACACTTGCATGAAAAGCCCTCAACCTGTCAACAAAAAGGTGCTGTGCCATTATACCATTTATCCATAAAGATAATGCATTCTGATTACAGCTCTAAAATGAAACTTCTCCACAGCCAACTCACAAGTCTGTTAGATCATCAAGTTTGAATATGACAGCTGGTAGTTGCATGCTAACAAAACCAAACAAATCCTGATGCAAAAGCAAAGTGATGAATATTTAATCGTGTTTCTGCACACTCTTTTTTTATTGCTCAGCCGTGAAATTGTATTCAAAATTTTCAAATTAATTTTACAGTTTCTAACAGCCACTTAGCCTTTTCCTCTGTTTTGATGAAAATTGCTCTTACAGCTCCATCATTTTGGGATCTGGCTTGAAGAAGCGCACTCTGCTGTAGTCGACTGGCACTTTGTGATGCCTTTGTGTGCAGTTTTCAAGTGACGGTGCAAATTATCCTTGAAAACAGTGATTGTCTTGTGGCAAATGAATGCACAGGCCTCTGAAATTGTTCACCTTCAGGATCAACTTCCCTTTGCAGTGTGGATGCGCTTTCTTTTATGTCTGGTGTGTGCACGTGATGCAAAACCATACACACAACACCTAATTTGCAGAGGGCCAGATTTGGCCCACAGGCCCTTAGACTCACATATGTACTAAAAAGGTCAACACTATATAAAACTGTTTTATTACTCTGCTCCAATGTTAGCATGCTTTACTTACAGATAAAGATTGGTTGCAAGGTAGTTCTTGTTGTGCACACAGGCTAGAATGATAGACTTAAGGGATGACACTGACACCTATAAGCAGGCAGAGGGGTTTCAGTCATACATCAGCAGCACTGACATCTGAATGCAGCTGAGGACAAGACACGACATGGAGAGTTTGCTTTTACTCTATATGCACTTAGCTAATGTCAGCTAATGTTTCCATATGCTCTTGATGTGTGAGTGTGTATGGGTTCAAAGCAACATCTGCAGACACACACACACACACACACACACACACACACACACAGACAAACAGTCACATCGTACCTATACTGTGCTGTACATACAAAAGGAGATGTTCTGCTCTCCATCGGGTTCTGCTGTTATCCTCAGGCGCTAAGCTGTGGTGTGAGGGGCACCGTGAGCAACAAGCACATACATGCAGAGTATGTCAAGTGTAAGCCTCCACAAAAAGCAAAAAGATTGTGGTTTGAACAGAAAGACAAAACAGCAGAATGCTCTTTACTGTATAAAAATGTTCTTTACTGTACTCAAACTAATCAGGGGATTCAGGTGCCGGAAGTCAAAAACCTTCCAACACAGCTTAGAAATGAAAATCAGTGCTGTGGAGGAGTCAAAGGGTCATATTAATGCTAAATACAGTTAATATTCACTTAAATGTATCTAATTTAATTTATCCAGTTACTTTAAATAAAACAAAAAAGGTCAAAAGGTCAGTGCTAGAAAGCGGCACTTTTGAGTGTACCTCCAACAGGTGCACACGTATATATGCTTTCTGATTCGCTGCCGCTCACAAACAAAAGGTTTAACCAGCTTCTTTGCAAACAGCCAGACCCAGAGATCCCATTTTAATGATGTCACACACGGCCAAGAGTGGAAGTAACAGTCTGAAGTCTGATCTTCTGTCTCACACTGATTCCTTGAACATACAGTAGACCAGCGATGTCAGACTCATTTTATATCACGGGGCAAACACAGCTCACTTTAATCTCAAGAGGGCCAGACCAGTGAAACTCCAACACGCCTACTACACATGTCATTCCTGAGATATCTTGACTATAAGAAGAGGGTACGGTTTCAGCATCATATCTCAGATAAAGAAATCTTTCAGCATGGCTTTTTGAGCTTAAACTGTAAGAAATGAAAAACTTTATCTACACGGGTGGATGACTGGATGAACACAAGTTAGTGTAACCACTGACTCATTTTAAATAGTTTAGGACAGCCAAACTACGGACCAGTTGCTAGGTTCGGCAGGGCTACAATAGAAAGCGAGGCGAATGCAGAATGAAATGGCTGGAGACAGGAATTTGAGCAGCAACAGTTATTATTTTGCACAAAAATGAAATAAACAAGACACAAATTCCACATTGACAGTAGTAGTGATAATAACCATAACAATAATAAGAAGAAGCCGGCAAAACAAAAATAACCCCAAAAATAGTCGTTTGAGCTCAATATTCAATTGTCTTTTTGTCTTTGGTCATTTGTCAAGTCAAAAATTCTTAGTCTAGTTCTTGTTCTCTTTCGTTTGTGGTTTGTGTGTTACCACTTGGGAGTCTCCGTCGAGGAAGAAGAGTAAGTTCCTCTGCAAAGTTCAGTCTGGGCTCAGGCTCGCCATCTCCATCCGGAGAGAATCCATTGGAATCCAAAATCTTAGTTCCTTCCACACGGACAAGGGAAAAAAACCTAGCCTGCACAACAATATTAACATTATTGTACACAGCCAGCTCCGTTTCTTCTCTTGTATCACAGCTATAGCTTTAGTTCTTTATCTCTTTTCACATTTCTTTCACATTACCACAGTAATACATTACATGCATGCTTTGAATATATCTCTCGTTATACATGAAATTATTTTAACCATGTAAACAACAAATGAATTTCTTGTTCTCTTTTTAACCATGAAATTATGATTAATAGGTATAACCAGCAAGATAATACATTTTTCCAATCATCCTTCGAGTATGCTAAACAAATCCTACCACAACAGCATTTCAACCGTTTTTAAACAGCAAATTACCACTCGCGAATTGGTATGAACAGAAGAAACAACTTTTAGCAACAGACTAACACATTATTAACTTTTCAAACCCATGGGCTAAACTCACCAAAATGTTAGAAAATTCCGCACGAGCTATCCGTGACCTGTCTCATCTATTTCCACGTGCAAAAAGATCTAGCTCATGTGAAATGATGGTCTGGTGTTTCGGAAGACGGGGCTAAAACCACCTTCAACCAATGAAAAAGGCATTTATCCCTTGTGATCCAGCAACAGAAAATAAAAGTTTGCTAGAGGATCACACTTCCTTTTTTCAAAATAAATGTTTCTTTTCAAAATAAAATAATGAAAATACATTTATACAATCAAAACGAAAACAAGAAAAAAATAACAAAAGGTAGTTTTCTCTACTGGGTTACACTCTCCCCAGCTAAATGTCATGCACGTCTCGT
Source organism: Diplotaxodon limnothrissa (assembly GCF_057381915.1). NCBI lineage: Eukaryota > Metazoa > Chordata > Actinopteri > Cichliformes > Cichlidae > Diplotaxodon > Diplotaxodon limnothrissa. The sequence continues at coordinate 13,293,148 of NC_140601.1, read as the reverse complement.
TGCATGTGTAGCCAGTACTGTCCCTCTGTACTGTTTAGGGACTCAGAAAAGGCTATGCTCAAACCCTGGAAAAGTGATTTCACAACAGTAACTAGAGGGTTTCCTAAATCAGGATAATCAAGTCTTTTAGGTGGATGTCTGATTCTTGTTGACTGTCTTACTGGTTGAGTTGTAATGGGATCACAACTGTCCATCTCATCAGGTGAGTTAACAGGCTGGTTTCCTGGTTCTTTAACCAAATCCTCAGGTGATTCATCCAATACGGTTCCCGTTCCATTGTCCACAGGATCGTCAATTCCAATCTCATCTCCATCTGGTAAGTTTTCAACAAGCACATGATTGGTAAGTTCGTCTTTGCTTGCATCTTTATCCATATTCAGCTCCTTGTTGCTAGCAATTTCAGAAAGGTCACAATCAGGTAAGTTTGTAATGTCTGGTTCATGAGAAGGTTTTGGATATTCATGTACAGTAGTAAATCTGGTTATTTCTTCACATGGGGAATCATCAACCCATTGAATGAAAAGTTCATTGTCAAGTTCCATTGATTCTTCATCCTCATTGCTTTCTGTGACAACAGTTTGACGCGTTTTAGGATGGTGAACCTGCTGTGGCTCAGATGTGTCTGCGGTGGCAACCGGGAGGAAACTGCAGGGAAGCAACAGGTCTCTGTGTAAAGTTCGGGAGGGACCTTGCTTGGACTCGGGTTTAACAGTATAAACGGGTAGGTCGCCTGCACGTTTGACTACCACATGGATGTCTGCCTCCCATTTATCAGCAAGTTTATGCTTGCCACGCAGCCGCACGTTTCTAACTAAAACCCGGTCCCCAGGTTCAAGTTCTGAAACAGTTATTTTGCGATCAAATCTGGCCTTATTCTTGTCTGCCACTTTTTGTGCGGTTTGAGAAGCTAACCTATAGCTTTCCTCTAGCCGTTTCTTGAGACTTTCAGCATATTGCGAATGTGTCACTTTTTGATCTTTGCTGAGAGGAAGTCCATATGCAAGATCAACAGCTAATCTGGGTTTTCTGCCAAACATCAACTCGTAGGGTGTAAACCCTGTTGCATCACTACGGGTGCAATTGTACGCATGTACTAATGGCATAACATAGTCTTTCCAGTGAGACTTTTGTTTGGATTCCAGTGTTCCTAACATACTAAGTAGTGTTCTATTAAATCGTTCAGTAGGGTTACCACGTGGGTGGTACGGGGTAGTTCTTATTTTCTTTATCCCAGAGATCTCACACAGATCTTTTATCAGTTTTGCCTCGAAATCAGGACCCTGATCGCTGTGCAGGCGCTCAGGTATGCCGTAGTGGACAATGAACTGGTCCCACAGGCACCTGGCGACCGTTCGTGACTTTTGATTAGAGGTGGGCAACGCGAGGGCAAACTTAGTGAAATGATCGGTTATCACAAGGATATCCCGTGTGTTGCTACTGTCTGGTTCTAGACTGAGAAAATCCATACAGACGAGTTCTAAAGGTCTGGTTGTTGTTATGTTGACCAGTCTAGCTGCTTTTTCAGGGGGACTCTTTCTCCGTATACAACGATCACATGTTTTCACTTTCTGCTCAACCTGTGTCGCCATGCGTGGCCAATAGAATCGGGTTCTGACCAGATCAAGGGTTCTGTCGATACCTAAGTGGCCCATGTCATCATGCAAACTTTGGAGCACTGAAGCTCTGAGCTCCTCAGGAAGAACAAGCTGGTGGGTCACCTGGTCTCCATCTTGTCTTTTTCTGTATAACACCTCATTGTGCATTTCCAACCGATTGAGTTCCCTAAGCAAAAGAGGGAGATCTGGGAGTTCTTTTCTAACAGTCGGTGGAGGTGTCTGACCATGTTCGATTTGTTTGATAACTTGGCTGATTGTCGAGTCTGCTCTCTGCTTATCCTTAATTTCTGATTGGGACAAGGCAGGGATGGTTGGTAAGCCATGATGTTCTTCTGAAACATAGATGTCTGGAATCGCGTCAGCTGAGAGGGTAAGCGATTCTACAAGTGTAACACCACTATCCTGACAATCATCACTGACTTTTACAAGGTGATTTTGACAGATTGCTTGGACAACATCACTATCTACAAGCTTTATGGTGTCAGTGGTGTCAGTGTCAGCTAGGTGACGCTCTACAAATTGGCTTACACGCTCCTGCTCTTTCCTGGACTGGACATCATTTACGAGTTCTCCATGAGGACGTCTAGACAACCCATCTGTGTCTAGGTTGTGCTTGCCCGCTCTATACTGTAACTTAAAGTTGTAGTTAGATAAAGCGGCAAGCCACCTATAGCCAGTGGCATCTAACTTAGCAGAGGTCAATATGTATGTGAGTGGGTTACTATCTGTAACCACAGTGAACTGACCACCATACAAATAATCGTGAAACTTTTCAGTCACTGCCCATTTGAGTGCTAAAAATTCCAACTTGTGGGCTGGATATCGTGCTTCACTTCTTGATAACCCACGACTGGCAAAAGCTATGGCTCTGAGCTGACCCTCCTGCTCCTGGTAGAGTGCTGCACCTAAGCCAGTAGTACTGGCATCGGTATGGAGCACATAAGGCAGCTTCGAGTCTGCAAAGCCTAAGACGGGGGCTGACGTTAGCTTTTCAATGATGGAGTCAAAAGCTTTTTGACACTCTGCGGTCCATCGGTCCTCAAATGGCAGTTTGGGATCAAAGTAGGTCTGGTTGGGTTCTTTGGACTTTGATTTCTTACGTAGTGGTGGGTAACCACGAGTGAGGTCATTGAGTGGGCGTACTATGGACGAGTACCCTTTTACAAAACGTCTGTAGTACCCCGAGAACCCCAGGAAAGATCTTAGTTCTTTGAGATTCTTGGGCCGTGGCCAGGTCTTTAGGGCCTGAATCTTTTCGGGATCCGTCTCAACTCCGCTTTCAGAGATTACATGCCCAAGATACCGAACTGTGGTTTGGAAAAATGTACATTTTTCCAGCGATAACTTCAGGCCATACTCTTTAAGGCGATGGAGTACCCGCATAAGTCGGCGTTCGTGTTCTTCCAAACTATCTGAGAAGATGATGAGATCATCTAAAAAGACGAGCACTTCATGTAAGTTCATATCACCAACACAGCGCTCCATCAGCCGCTGGAAGGTGCTTGGGGCGTTGGTTATGCCCTGCGGCATGCGGTTAAACTCCCAGAACCCAAGCGGTGTCACAAACGCGGTCTTTTCTTTGTCTGCCTCCTCAACTTCTATCTGGTAATACCCAGATTTCAGATCGAGGACCGTGAACCACCTGGATCCTGAAAGGGCAGAGATTGTCTCTTCCAGATTTGGAAGTGCGTAAGAGTCTTTTATTGTTTGCAAGTTCAGCTTGCGAAAGTCTATACATAGACGCACATCAGTGTTCCGCTTTCTCACCACAACAATGGGAGACGAGAAAGGTGATTGAGACTCTCTTATCACACCTGCAGCAAGCAGCTCCTGCAGGTGTTTCCGGACAGCCTCAAGATCTTGAGGGTGTATAGGGCGTGCACGGTGCTTGAAGGGAGTCGGATCATTAAGCTTGATGGAATGTTTCACCTTGTTCGTACACCCAAAGTCAAGATCATGAAAAGCGAATACTTCCGGAATGTCATTGAGTTGCTTGGTTATCCTCTCTTTCCATTCATGTGGAATCGGAGAGTCACCAAAATTGAAATTCAGCGGTGTCTTACTTGTGGCTGACTCATTAACACTGGTGACATTATGCTGGGACATGATACAATGGAAAGCTCCCAGCTCTGCAATGACACAAGTAGACGGGATAGTAACATCTTGTTCTGTTTCATTTGTAATCATAACAGGCACTTTGTGTGGAGCTCGGGAAGGAAGTGTTATCAAGCAAGTTTTAACACAAAGGCCACCAGGCAAGGAAGACTGAGAGGGGTGTTCAACTATGGCACACGTGTCTGCTGCAGTACAATGAACGTTAGCAGATCCCTCTAAAACTACTGTTTGGCCTGCTGGAACTACAACTGTAGCCTTGCCTGACAGGGTAACTAACCCAATGCTCCCATCTTTGTTCTGTGTATGTCTTAGTTCTAGAGTTTTCAACAGGGCTCTAAACCCGCAAGGACTAGGTAAGTAGTCAGAAGTCTTAAGGTCCAAAAATTTTTCATAAAGGACATCAAGCGTGTTTGTTCCCACCAACACTGGGGTCTGACTGTTTGGATGAGTGTCTGGAACAACAAGAGCTAAGGTTGGTATGTCCATCTCTGCATCTAAGAAGTCTTTTGGAAAAGTAATGCATGTCTCTATATAACCCAAATAGGGGACGGGCTGACCTGCAGCACCCTCCACTTCCAAAAGATCATAGAGTGGGTTAAGATTTTGATCTGGAAAGTTCTGTTTGTAGAACGACTCAGCGACTGTGGTCACTTGTGACCCTGAGTCCAGGAGACAATTTACATTAACGCCAGAAATGCTAACTACTGCTGTGCATTTAGAGCCAACCAACCCTTTTGGCAGACTATACTTCTGTGGCTTAGTGACAGATTGCTTACAGTTAGCATGTTGCATGTACTTAGTGGGACATGATCGCCTGGCTGCAGTCTCCATTTGCCCCGCAATAGAGACTGTTTTCAGTTTAACTGTTCCTTAGTGGCTGGAGGGTTCTCAACCTCCCATTTCCTCTGTTTCTCTTTAAACAGTTTGCGCTTTTCAGCAACTAGGGCTGGGTTTGGTTCATTTTCGCAGTTTGGCTTGATGTGGCCATCTTCTCCACATTGGAAACAGTACCACGGTTTGGGTGGGGTACTTTGAGTTTTAACTGTTCGTTCTGAGGGCTCCTTGCTCACTTTGTCTGGCTTTCGGTTTTCTTTAGACTTGGTATGGGAGGCATATCTGGAATTCTGCGCTTTTGATTTCGCGGTCAGCTGCACCAGTTGGGCCTGGAGCTCTGCAACTTGCTTTGAGAGTTCTTTAATTGAGCTTAAGGTGGTTGTGTCTTCATTTTCGTCTAAGCAGCCTTTGACTGTTTGGAGGTGGTATGTCGCTTTTTGTTTCGTGATGTTCAAATGTTGCTTCATTCGCATTGTTTTGGTAGCATTTTGGTCTTCTTCTGTGCGTAATAAGAGAAACAACTCAGGAAAAGATGGGGGGTTTATCCGTTTTTGTTTTAGTTGAAGTGCGTTTAAAAGGGAATCATCCCAGCAACCACGACAGAACTGCGTGACAAGGAGTCTGTCAACATCATTGCTTAAAGCACCACCCCGTTTTACAGTGTGAGTTAAAGCTACCTGAAGGCGTTGTACGTATGACGACGGTTTCTCACCTGGATTTTGGAAGGTGTCAAGAAATTTGGCGTAAAGCTCTCCACCATCTTGAACTGTCCCATAGGCAGAATCCAACATTTGAAGGTAGTCTGCAGGTGAGCTGTCTGGGTTCAAGTGCTTAACTACGTCAGCTGCCGGGGGTAAGAGAGACTCAAGAATCTTTCGCGATTGTTGCAGTTGCGACATGGAAGTGTCACTCAAGATTAGTTCAGCACTGGAACGCCAAGTATCATAATCTGGCTCATAGGTTGGCCGGGGGTCCTTGCCAGAAAAAGCTCTGAGTTTTTGTGAAAAATGTTGCACTGAATGATCATCTCTTCTCACAATGTGCTCAACTACTACACGCTGCACCTCAGGAGGGTTTAAATCAGGTGCAGGTATGGTGGGTACACTATGAGCTGGGTTTCTTGCAGTGTGATTTGACTGGTTTGATTGCTGTGCACCATCAACACTGGGTTCAACAGCTGAAGGCTGAAACTCAGCCAAGGGAGATTCAGGTAAGTCAATTTGCTCTGATTGATCATGTTCAGGCTCTTTGATTGATTCAGCTATCTGTGACATCATGTCTTTCAGAACATCTGCAAACCCTCGGCCGCTCATTTTGGCTAGGTTTTTTAACTCAGTGAGATATGACTTGGTTGTATCATTCCCCACACATCGCGTGTATACGCTTGCAAGAGACTGTATTCTATACTTAACCCCGCTATCGGATATGTGGTTGTAAGGTAACGGCTCAAGAGCATCAACAGCAGTACCTGAATTGTACTCAACAACAACACTCGAGATAAACTCAGATTTACCATCATCTACCTTTAAGACTCTTGAGATTGACCCATACTGTTTTAGGAATTCAGTCACCTCATCAATTTGCTCATCTCCAGCTATTTCGCTCACGATCACCGAATTTGGGACTTTAACAGATTCACGTTCAACAAGACGGTCCATTTGGGGTGCGTTATATACTTGTAATCACATGAGAAAAAGCCTCCTGGCTGGCTCGCCAAGACTTACTGTAACCACTGACTCATTTTAAATAGTTTAGGACAGCCAAACTACGGACCAGTTGCTAGGTTCGGCAGGGCTACAATAGAAAGCGAGGCGAATGCAGAATGAAATGGCTGGAGACAGGAATTTGAGCAGCAACAGTTATTATTTTGCACAAAAATGAAATAAACAAGACACAAATTCCACATTGACAGTAGTAGTGATAATAACCATAACAATAATAAGAAGAAGCCGGCAAAACAAAAATAACCCCAAAAATAGTCGTTTGAGCTCAATATTCAATTGTCTTTTTGTCTTTGGTCATTTGTCAAGTCAAAAATTCTTAGTCTAGTTCTTGTTCTCTTTCGTTTGTGGTTTGTGTGTTACCACTTGGGAGTCTCCGTCGAGGAAGAAGAGTAAGTTCCTCTGCAAAGTTCAGTCTGGGCTCAGGCTCGCCATCTCCATCCGGAGAGAATCCATTGGAATCCAAAATCTTAGTTCCTTCCACACGGACAAGGGAAAAAAACCTAGCCTGCACAACAATATTAACATTATTGTACACAGCCAGCTCCGTTTCTTCTCTTGTATCACAGCTATAGCTTTAGTTCTTTATCTCTTTTCACATTTCTTTCACATTACCACAGTAATACATTACATGCATGCTTTGAATATATCTCTCGTTATACATGAAATTATTTTAACCATGTAAACAACAAATGAATTTCTTGTTCTCTTTTTAACCATGAAATTATGATTAATAGGTATAACCAGCAAGATAATACATTTTTCCAATCATCCTTCGAGTATGCTAAACAAATCCTACCACAACAGCATTTCAACCGTTTTTAAACAGCAAATTACCACTCGCGAATCGGTATGAACAGAAGAAACAACTTTTAGCAACAGACTAACACATTATTAACTTTTCAAACCCATGGGCTAAACTCACCAAAATGTTAGAAAATTCCGCACGAGCTATCCGTGACCTGTCTCATCTATTTCCACGTGCGAAAAGATCTAGCTCATGTGAAATGATGGTCTGGTGTTTCGGAAGACGGGGCTAAAACCACCTTCAACCAATGAAAAAGGCATTTATCCCTTGTGATCCAGCAACAGAAAATAAAAGTTTGCTAGAGGATCACACTTCCTTTTTTCAAAATAAATGTTTCTTTTCAAAATAAAATAATGAAAATACATTTATACAATCAAAACGAAAACAAGAAAAAAATAACAAAAGGTAGTTTTCTCTACTGGGTTACACTCTCCCCAGCTAAATGTCATGCACGTCTCGTTGCATGTGTAGCCAGTACTGTCCCTCTGTACTGTTTAGGGACTCAGAAAAGGCTATGCTCAAACCCTGGAAAAGTGATTTCACAACAGTAACTAGAGGGTTTCCTAAATCAGGATAATCAAGTCTTTTAGGTGGATGTCTGATTCTTGTTGACTGTCTTACTGGTTGAGTTGTAATGGGATCACAACTGTCCATCTCATCAGGTGAGTTAACAGGCTGGTTTCCTGGTTCTTTAACCAAATCCTCAGGTGATTCATCCAATACGGTTCCCGTTCCATTGTCCACAGGATCGTCAATTCCAATCTCATCTCCATCTGGTAAGTTTTCAACAAGCACATGATTGGTAAGTTCGTCTTTGCTTGCATCTTTATCCATATTCAGCTCCTTGTTGCTAGCAATTTCAGAAAGGTCACAATCAGGTAAGTTTGTAATGTCTGGTTCATGAGAAGGTTTTGGATATTCATGTACAGTAGTAAATCTGGTTATTTCTTCACATGGGGAATCATCAACCCATTGAATGAAAAGTTCATTGTCAAGTTCCATTGATTCTTCATCCTCATTGCTTTCTGTGACAACAGTTTGACGCGTTTTAGGATGGTGAACCTGCTGTGGCTCAGATGTGTCTGCGGTGGCAACCGGGAGGAAACTGCAGGGAAGCAACAGGTCTCTGTGTAAAGTTCGGGAGGGACCTTGCTTGGACTCGGGTTTAACAGTATAAACGGGTAGGTCGCCTGCACGTTTGACTACCACATGGATGTCTGCCTCCCATTTATCAGCAAGTTTATGCTTGCCACGCAGCCGCACGTTTCTAACTAAAACCCGGTCCCCAGGTTCAAGTTCTGAAACAGTTATTTTGCGATCAAATCTGGCCTTATTCTTGTCTGCCACTTTTTGTGCGGTTTGAGAAGCTAACCTATAGCTTTCCTCTAGCCGTTTCTTGAGACTTTCAGCATATTGCGAATGTGTCACTTTTTGATCTTTGCTGAGAGGAAGTCCATATGCAAGATCAACAGCTAATCTGGGTTTTCTGCCAAACATCAACTCGTAGGGTGTAAACCCTGTTGCATCACTACGGGTGCAATTGTACGCATGTACTAATGGCATAACATAGTCTTTCCAGTGAGACTTTTGTTTGGATTCCAGTGTTCCTAACATACTAAGTAGTGTTCTATTAAATCGTTCAGTAGGGTTACCACGTGGGTGGTACGGGGTAGTTCTTATTTTCTTTATCCCAGAGATCTCACACAGATCTTTTATCAGTTTTGCCTCGAAATCAGGACCCTGATCGCTGTGCAGGCGCTCAGGTATGCCGTAGTGGACAATGAACTGGTCCCACAGGCACCTGGCGACCGTTCGTGACTTTTGATTAGAGGTGGGCAACGCGAGGGCAAACTTAGTGAAATGATCGGTTATCACAAGGATATCCCGTGTGTTGCTACTGTCTGGTTCTAGACTGAGAAAATCCATACAGACGAGTTCTAAAGGTCTGGTTGTTGTTATGTTGACCAGTCTAGCTGCTTTTTCAGGGGGACTCTTTCTCCGTATACAACGATCACATGTTTTCACTTTCTGCTCAACCTGTGTCGCCATGCGTGGCCAATAGAATCGGGTTCTGACCAGATCAAGGGTTCTGTCGATACCTAAGTGGCCCATGTCATCATGCAAACTTTGGAGCACTGAAGCTCTGAGCTCCTCAGGAAGAACAAGCTGGTGGGTCACCTGGTCTCCATCTTGTCTTTTTCTGTATAACACCTCATTGTGCATTTCCAACCGATTGAGTTCCCTAAGCAAAAGAGGGAGATCTGGGAGTTCTTTTCTAACAGTCGGTGGAGGTGTCTGACCATGTTCGATTTGTTTGATAACTTGGCTGATTGTCGAGTCTGCTCTCTGCTTATCCTTAATTTCTGATTGGGACAAGGCAGGGATGGTTGGTGAGCCATGATGTTCTTCTGAAACATAGATGTCTGGAATCGCGTCAGCTGAGAGGGTAAGCGATTCTACAAGTGTAACACCACTATCCTGACAATCATCACTGACTTTTACAAGGTGATTTTGACAGATTGCTTGGACAACATCACTATCTACAAGCTTTATGGTGTCAGTGGTGTCAGTGTCAGCTAGGTGACGCTCTACAAATTGGCTTACACGCTCCTGCTCTTTCCTGGACTGGACATCATTTACGAGTTCTCCATGAGGACGTCTAGACAACCCATCTGTGTCTAGGTTGTGCTTGCCCGCTCTATACTGTAACTTAAAGTTGTAGTTAGATAAAGCGGCAAGCCACCTATAGCCAGTGGCATCTAACTTAGCAGAGGTCAATATGTATGTGAGTGGGTTACTATCTGTAACCACAGTGAACTGACCACCATACAAATAATCGTGAAACTTTTCAGTCACTGCCCATTTGAGTGCTAAAAATTCCAACTTGTGGGCTGGATATCGTGCTTCACTTCTTGATAACCCACGACTGGCAAAAGCTATGGCTCTGAGCTGACCCTCCTGCTCCTGGTAGAGTGCTGCACCTAAGCCAGTAGTACTGGCATCGGTATGGAGCACATAAGGCAGCTTCGAGTCTGCAAAGCCTAAGACGGGGGCTGACGTTAGCTTTTCAATGATGGAGTCAAAAGCTTTTTGACACTCTGCGGTCCATCGGTCCTCAAATGGCAGTTTGGGATCAAAGTAGGTCTGGTTGGGTTCTTTGGACTTTGATTTCTTACGTAGTGGTGGGTAACCACGAGTGAGGTCATTGAGTGGGCGTACTATGGACGAGTACCCTTTTACAAAACGTCTGTAGTACCCCGAGAACCCCAGGAAAGATCTTAGTTCTTTGAGATTCTTGGGCCGTGGCCAGGTCTTTAGGGCCTGAATCTTTTCGGGATCCGTCTCAACTCCGCTTTCAGAGATTACATGCCCAAGATACCGAACTGTGGTTTGGAAAAATGTACATTTTTCCAGCGATAACTTCAGGCCATACAATCAAAACGAAAACAAGAAAAAAATAACAAAAGGTAGTTTTCTCTACTGGGTTACATTAGACTGCAGCACTAAAGCCAGACGCAAACAACACACCAACAACTAAATTGGCACCATGTTGGAAAGACTATGGATTTTCTGGTAACCAGATGTTTGAAGACTGGCAACTTTTTTTTTTGCTATCTGTGTGTGTTTCTGATTAGCGTACCATTATCTCAATAATAGCAAAGAATGCAATAGCACACACTTTGCAGTTAAGGTTTCCTACACTGCACCAAAACACACACACACACATAAAAAGAGGGCACTCAAGGGCACAAACCCCCCACAGAGCATGTGCCCTAGGAGCCTGTCATTACTATCCTTTTATTTTTTTGTAGACTCAAACGTCTCATAGCTCCAACGTCCCTCTAAAAGGTTCGTCTCCACAGAGACAAAACCAGGAAATAATAAGAACAGGGAGGATGGAAGCCAGGGGGAAGAGAAAGGGGCAGACTGTAGAAAATAGGATAGGGAGACCATATGTTTTCTTTCCGCCCAGTTCAGCTGGCTTTGATCAAGAAAACACACTGGATTGTCTCTCCTGCTGTCAGACACACACACACACACACACACAAGTCTGTGCATAAATTTACACAAGCGCTTCGATGAATCCGTAATATCAGCGTCAGAGAGAGGGAAGCCTACAAACAGACCTGCGAGAAGTGCTTCCGATCTCCTTCGAGGAATCTGCGTCTTATTTGTGATCTTCTCCCTTCTCTTTACCTAAATGAGAGTTTCACTCGCGTACAGTGCATACAGTCTGACTCTCATGCAGGCTTCCTCTCAAACGCCGATCAAAGACTGCATCAATATTTGTCAGTCGCAGGGCTCCGGCTCTTCTCGGGCCGATACTTGTTGCTTTATGTGGCTCTGGCCCCTATTATTGTTGGCTGTTGCATCATATGGTAGCTTTGATTTTGGAGAACAAAGGGTGAGCATATTTTTAAACATGGAAAAAATTAAAGCTGTGCCAGAGTCATAAAAAAAATATACAAATGGTGAAAAATCTATCAGCACCTTAACATCAAAGCATGATTTTATTAAAAAGAAAAAAAAAACAGATAATAGAGAAATAAATATGATTCCTCGTGTCAGATTATAAGTTGAATGCATTCACTGGAGAGCTGCTGTCCCAGAAAAAAGAAGGAACGCAACGCCGATCTCATGATTTTTCTGTATTTTATCACTTGACCACGGCTCGCAGCTGGCTCAAAGGTTAATCCTGTACATGCATCCTTCATTTCAAAGTGCTTTGTCTGATATTTCAAAATAAAAGCCTGAAATCACCAGTGGTTCAACACGTGTTTCTTGGGGTCCTTTTAGAAACTTTTTATACGTACCCAGACGGTTTACACAGCCGGGCAGTAAAATACCCAGGCATCAGCTGATTTGAACTAAACGAGTTTAACTAAAAGCTTTTTTTTTTCTTGTATTAATGTAGGGCCTTTAAAGTCTTCATATTTTGAGTGCAATTCCTGTGTTTCCTTAGCATTGTGTTGTTTGGGACAGTGGTTGCTGCTGTCACCTAACAGAAAGAAAGTCCTGAGTTAGAAAACACAAGCCAGCTGTGGGCTTTCTGTGTGATGTTTGCATGTTCTCCCTGTGCCTGTGTGGGCACCCTCTGGCATCCTCCCACAGTCCAAAGACATGCATGTTAGGTTAACTGGTGGTTCAAAACCTTCCCTCTCTCTCTGTATTGGCGATTCAGTGCACTGATAGGAGTGAGCCGAACCTTTTGTTTTATGACAGCTGGGACAAGCTTTAATTGTATAAGTAGATGAAAATGGTTGAGAATGACTTTTCCATCTGAGTAATTTTTCTGTTTTGACATATCAAGCATATGTGGATTCTTTTGTTTTGCTTTTTGGGGACTGGTTCCCCTTCATGCACTAATTGTAATTACCTTAGTCATGCTAACATTTAGCTAAAGACAAAGCACAGCAGAGACCGATGAAAATGTCTTAGTTTTGTTATTATTAAAGTCATACACATATACATATATCCTTCTTGTTTTGGAGGAAATACTTTTCCTCCAAAACAACTTTTTTCTGTGTAAAACAAGTATTAAAAGTCATTAACCTTTTAAATTAGGGTCTTAATGTGTCTTTCTGTTTGCGTAATACCAGTTTCAACTTTCCACATCAGACGTTGCACACTGGACCAAAATTCAGTTCCAGACTATCTTTGCTGTCACACATCATCCTGAAATCAGCAGTGTTCATTGAATAGAAAATGTCTGTACAGATTTCATGGCAATCCATCCAGACATTTTGCTTTGATCTTAAACAAAGTGAACATAATTTTCTCCTGAGGATATATACGGCATTAACTGAGTACAGATGGAGGAAAACTCTGCATTTAGTTATTGAGAGATTGAGTGAATGTTTTCAGGGATTTCTTCGTGGAGTCTTGCATGGCAGATTCTCTTTAAGGTAAGGCAGAACGATACAGTCAATCCTCATCGTCTTATCCCGATATTTGCCTGTGAGCGCTAAACAACAAGGCATTTAAAAAAACAAAGTTGGATAAATATAAACTCACATCTAGTGCCAGATAAGAAGTTCAGGTATTACCAGTTAGTACAAAGATAATACTCTAACTCTAATTCATCCACTAGTTGCCAAAGTGTTTCAGTCTAACAGGGCAGGCCGACCCCCACACTGACACTCCCAGCCCTTATAAGTACAACATCTTTCACCAGCAGTCATTTTAACATGAAACAGAAGGTAAACCCAGGTGTTGCTCAGTTTATCCAAGGTTTACTTCTGAAAGCAGAGCCTTTACTAAGGTGCTCAGTACCACCTGTGTCTGCCTACTCCTTAATAACTGATGCTGAGAAAAGGGTGAATCTGTTGCATTCCCATAGGTTATGTCAGTGGTGTAAGTCAGTCAGACTGTAACAGCAAAACCTCAAACTGAAAAAATGGCTAAACAGACTGTGTCAGGCTGATAGTTATCAGTTACACAGTGAGGAAGGGTAGGCGTCAGAAACACCTCAGGCCACGCTGCTCTGAGGTCTGAGCTCATAATTTAAGCAAAACCTGTTGGACAGCCAGGTGCGTGACCTTTTCCTACCATGAGAAAAATATCAAGAGTGACCAAAGGCTGTTAAAAAATACAAGAGTTTGTTCGTTAATTGGAAAAGAGCTGATGAGGTAAACAAAAGAGTGTTTGTTCATGTGTTTTCACTCTTTGTGAATCTGTGTTTCTCTTCGCTTCAGTGGGATATTTTCTAATAAACTCTTATTTACAAGAACATCTTGAGACACGCTCAAGATGCCTCCAGGTCAGGTTTATAACCTGAGTTTGACCTGAGATGACCTTCTGGTCCAGAGGTTACATTAGTCAGCTTAGAAATGACCTTCACAGATAAGGTATGTGAGTATGTGTGTGTTACTACTTTACACTGCGATGGAGGATAATGAACCTTGAAATATGGCATCGTAAGTTTTTTCTTAATCTCCAACACAAAGGCAGATGCTATTAAAGGTTATTGAGACATAACACAAATAGTTTTATGCTTTCTCAGCATCTTCTCAGACGGAGCACGTGAAGACAACATGGTGGAGTGTTTGCCAAGTCACCTGCTCGCTACTCCTGGGGGGATTTCAAATGAAACCATCATTAAATGAGGAAAACAAGAACAGTTAGAAGATGAAGAACACAGTTCAGCCTGGACTTTTTTAAGCCTATCCTTCATTTTCTGAAGCATTTTATGTCCCTGAGAAGCACTTTAAAGTGTGACTGACTAAATTAGCTCATCTTCAGCTGTTCCCTTAGTTTACATGATCTTTATCCAATATCCAACACTGGACTTGTTTTGTTATAAGTGCCATTTCCAGATTTAAGAATGAAGCTCAAACACAGGTGATGATGTCCTCATGTCTTTAAGCTAAAGTGAACAAAAAGCCGTTCAAGCGCTCAAAGAAAAATGTTCCAAAACACCTAAAGACACACTGAGGTGAATTGTTGGCTAATGACTTAAAGGTCAAAAATTCATTTTGAAGCAGGACTGTGTTACTGAGCAAAAAAACTTGTTTTCACAAGTTTTAAGAAGTCACGGGAAAGTATGTGGCCTCACTTGACTAAGGTTCAGTCAGTCTTGGCTTAGCAGGTTAAAACAAACTATTTCTTTGCACTTCACTGAGTTCCTCAGAGGAGCTGTATGATGTCAGTAACCATAAAATGGACTGTTGGAGGCTTTTCTCATTCTGTAAAATAAAAAGAAGCTCACTTGAGCTTGTGCTGGTGATGAACATCGTCCACCCTGGGCTCTAAAAGCCCTGGACAGTTAAAGTCCTCCACATATGGTTCTGGTGCAGCTCCAGGAGCTGCTGCAAGGATCTCCAGTTTAAGTTCAGTACAGCTCACTTTAATTTGCCTCAGTCTGTTCCTCATTACCCAGCTGTATGGGCTAAACACCCCGTAAGCTGTGCTATGAGAGAACAGACAGATGCAGCAGGTATGGACTAACAAGTCTGGACATATAGGCCGACATCTTACCAATGTCTAGCAAATGTGCAGTGGGCTCGAGAAAGGTGATTCAGTTCAATAAGCCTTAGGTCTGCATAACACAGAGGAATGACATTATACCTCAAAAGGAGGCCAAAGAAAATGACTAGAAGACGTATTTATGGATAAGAGTTTTAGGAAGTTTTGAACCAAACAAGTGGCTGACGGTGCATTTTCTGTAAATGCGTGAAAACAGGATCGAGGATGGGCTAAAAAGGACACTCAGACTTGGCTCATGAGACTTGGAGGGCAGGCGGTGACAAGTTATGTGACAAGGTTAGAGGAGGAGAGATAAGGAGGGAGGATCCAATTCAACTTTTTTATACATCGTTTAATTGGGTAACTGAAGTTAGAGGATCAGTTATTAACACAAGATAAACTAATAAACAAGCGTGGATGCTTCATCCTACCTGCTCCTGAGGTGTGCAGCGAGGCGACGAGCAGCAACAGCAGCCACGTCAGGCGCACTTGGCTCCATCGATCCATCATGAATTTATTAATGAAACACTTCCGTCGCGGCTGCTCTTCGCTCCTCTGGACACGGCTCTGACTCTGCACCAGAGAGCTTCAACAGTCTGGCAGCGCCCGTGCGTCTTAATGCGCAGCTGTAATTAAGAGCGCGCATGCATAAAAGCGGACTCAGCTGATTACAGGTGATACCCAGGAGCCCGCACACCGCTCTCTTTGCTCTTTGACTTCTGGGTGGACGGATGAAAACGGCAGACCGGTGATGAAGAGCCCCTTGATCTGGGGGAAGGTGTTTCTAACTTCACCCGCAGAGAACTTTCCTCACTTTCTCTCCCCTCCCTCCCCTCTCCTCCTCTGCAGGGCGACCCCTCCCTCCCTGCCTCCCCGGAGACTCCTTCTAGGCTCGTGGGGCTGTGCTCAAACCATAATTACTGCGCGTGTCACTCTTAGCATCAATACTGGATGAGTGATTTAGGGATTATGTGATGTCTCTGTGATTTGGCGCGCCTGTGTGCCCTGCGTGCACGAGCACAGATTGCAATACAGCGATGGCACGCACGAGCACATGCACACTTTTTTGTTATTAGACTTTAATATTAATAATAACCTACGGGGGGGGGGAACTGCTCTCTTTTACAAACACGAGTGTGCCACTTTGCACTGACTGCTCCCCCCCTCTGAAGGCACACATACACAGCATGCTAGGACAGGACAGCGGTGCTGCCCAACTAATAAAAATATGCCGCTGCAGATTCCAAATTCCAGTGCCTGTCTGTCTTTGCCCACCCCACGCTCTCTTCAGACGCACACCATAGCCTTCTCACATGTGCACGATAAAAGAAAAATAGGCTCCCTGATTTCTGCAGAAACTTATCAAAAGTTAAAGCAGCTCACTGGGAGTACAAGAAGTTTATGAATGAAGAAGTCTAACAGACTGCGAACTCCGCACATGCGCACACACATGCTTCATTTGCATTTGTTATGTCTAAAAGATGTGTATTTTTCTTTCCTTTTTTTTTGTGTATGTGCATGCAAATTTTTGACCAAATTTCAACGGATATTGTCATAAAAAGTGCACAAGGGTGATTTTCTACTATAATTAGTATTATTGTTATTATTGTTATTATTTATGGAGTGATCTGGCTGCAGGTTTTCCACAAATCTGGAATCCCATTACAGTTTTTGTGATTGGGCTTAAAATAAATTCAGTTTTATTCTATTTTATTTCTACAGAAACACTTTTGGCAACATACTGTAAGTTATCTCAGAGAATTACAAAGTATCAGAAGGAAAGAGCAATTATTTCCTTTGTAAGCACAATTTTCGGCACGTTGCTTATGATCAGACTCTCAGAGGGAAATGATCTCATATTTAAAGGCACTTGTGATATTATTAGTCATAATTATTAGGAGCTCTTCAAGTAACAGCACTGTTTTGGCAACAAGACTCAATTGGATTCTGGCACACATGCATGCAGATTTTCTGGAGAAGAGAATAGATTCCAGGCATATTTCCCAAGTCCCTGTACCTCCTGCTTCAGGTAGGTTGTCTTAAATGTATGACTGGAAGCTACTGTCTTGTGTTGAAGTGCGTGTGTGTATATGTTTGTGCTCCAAAATAAAAAAGAATCCACATTGTGTTAATGGTCTTATTTCTTTGTCTTAGAACAAAAGCTAAAGTAAATTGATCAGACTCAACAACTTAATGCACAGCTGGAACCTCAACTGGAATCTGGAGTAGTCACAATGAATAACCCATCTCCCCCCACAACTCCTCACTACAGAGGGGGCTGAGCTCCTTCTCCTTCTTTACCCTCTCTGCCATGAAGAACGCATCAGGAAATCATTCATACCATTCTCTAAAAAACACTCCGTGCTCTCCTTTTTGTGACAGGTAAACACACCTGTCAGGCTTCCACAGTTTCCACACACATTTACAAATTTTTGTATCAAACATTTTTGCTGTTCTTCTTAGATTAGTGGTGTACATTTATTAATGCCATTTACACTATTTGCTAGAATTCTCTTTACACTGAAAAAAAGGGATTGGCCAGCTTTTGGATTTACATAAGCATCTTGCGTGTATTTAACACAAGTGCCTCATGCTTTAAAGCTAAGTGTAACTATATAGTGTAGAAACTACATGATATGCAGAGAGGCTAGATTAAATTGTTCATATCATGTTCGAGTGCAGTCAATAACTTACTACGACACTGCACGGGATTTCAGTCTCACGCGCTTTGGATCATGGTTTCAGGAAGGCATCCATCTCAGTCAAGTTGAGCAGTCGCCTCTACTTTTTTTGGTATACCGTAAAAGGTAAATTGGGTGGTTGTTACATTAAAAAAGTCTAACTTGTAATTTGAACACAATAATTTCATGTTTCTATGAACGTAATTAAATCATGAAGGATCTGTGTGAAATTCAACAACTTAATTTGTTCTTGTTGACCTGATACAATCTAGTAAGAGCGGTTAGTTTCTGAACTCATGAAATTCACAAGATCACGCGAGATGTCAAACTGCAGGAAAATCACTGGAGTTATAAGAGGCAGACAACTACACACACACCACGTGCATGCTATTGCTATTTATTGTGGATTAACCTGTCAAGGACAAAAACATACAAAAAAATTCTGCATCAAGCCTTGAAATCATAGCTTTCCTACTTTTGTTAAGTCTGGATTGGTAGCATGGTGGTTAGTGCTGTTGCTTCACAGTAAGAAGGTCCTGGGTTCAAACCCACATTCTGGCTAGTTTGCAGGTTTCTCCCTGGGTATTCTGGTTTCTTCCCACAGTTAAAAGTCGTGCAGTTGTTAGAGTTAGGTTAACTGGTGATTCTAAATTACCTGTCAATGTAAGCGCAAATAGTGGTTTGCGATAGACTTGTGAGCTGTCCAGGGTGTACCCTGCCTTGTAACTATCACTTCAGGGTTATTTCCCAACCCCCCTGCAACCAGGATAAAGATAGAAGGAAGTTGTATATCCATTCAGTTTTCATGGTAACCAGACTCTAGACTTTGTTGAACATTATGTAATATGAAGACAACATGTCGTACTTAAGTGACCAAGTAGTATTGGGGTAAAAGTTATTGAATAGTGTTGAAATAAAATGACAAAATTGTGAAGGATTAAAATATTCCAAGAGCTCAACTTACTTCATTTAAACATGTTTCAATCGCGTTTTATGAACACAAAATGCACAGGTTTATTGAATATGAAAAAGTTGTGTTGATTTAACTCAGTTGTTTAAGTTTCTGCCAAAGCAAAACATTTGTGTGCAACCAATGTCCACTATTGAATCAAGTAAATCCAACATGGTCTTTTTTTCAGTTTACTGTATATAACATTTTGCACTGCCTCACATATAAGGCCTTCAGTATGGACAATTGGTACTTTTGTCAAAGTTGTTTTTATTGTAGATTATACTATTTTTTATCCTTTGTGCTGCTAGCGCAACACTGCCCTTTATATTTTGATTACATTTCAGTAATTTAAGTTTATCTATTGAAAGTAATCATGTTGACCACTGGGAGTCGCCAAATTTCTTGGTGGAGGTCTACACAAGCTGACATCTAAACTTAACACAAAAAGTACAAAAACTTGTGTTTGGTGGATTATTTCTTTGTTGTAACAATGCTTCTTAGCAACAAAAATTACACCATTGGAAAGTCTTTTTATTTCCCCTAAAATGGTGTCACATTTATTAGAAAAATGCATTTGTGGGTTGAGCAGCAAAGTTGAGTATCTGAGTTGCGCCCATGAAGAACTTGCCAAACTTCTCTGCCAGTACCAAAAAGCTTGTTCTGCTGTTGACTTTTGTTTGAACTTCTGGTACCCCAGGTGCTGACATTCAGGCTCCTGACTGACACCAGCAGCAGAACCCTGCTACAGTTGGTGTCTGCTCCACGCAGACACATGGCACAGACACATGTGACTGATCTGGACATGGCTCATGCCACAGGGTAACCTGAAAATGGTGTTCTGCAAAGCCAAGCTACAGCATTTTTTGAATCTCCAAACTGAAGGCCAGGTTCCATATAATGGATGTGAGACACACGCCACAAAGTGGGCGTGCCAAGAAGACCAATTCCTCAACTTGTCAGCACTTAGGAACTGTAGGGAGTCTTTTACAGATTTGCAGTGAAGGTTTCCAGGACAAAGAGAAAACCAGACAATCCAGAACAGACTGCACACAGCTAATCTCTGGTCTCATAGAGCTGTCAGGAGGCCTGCCATAACTGCCCTTCACTGTCAGGCCCGTTTACACTGGTGTCACCAACATGTGCACTGGAACCTGAAGCTGTGGCGGAACGTTATGTTCAGTGATGAGTCCAGATTCTGCTGGATCATGGGGTCGAAGTGTGGAGAAGACACAGAGAACACTATACTGATTGCTGCACTGATAGAATAACAGCTTTTGGTGGAGGCAGTGTGACAGTGTGTGGCAGCATCTCCCTCACTGGAAAAATAGGGCTCATCTTTACTGGAAGCAATCTCAGTGCAGAGAAATATCAAGATGAGATGGCAACCAGTGGCAATCCCATATCTCCACAGTCTGAGACTCAACTCTCTCCTCTAAGATGACAAAAACCTGCTCACACACAGTGGGGTTTTTCAGAGACTGCCTCCAGAATTTGGGATTGGAGAGGATGGAACGGAGCGACCTCAACCCCACTGAACACTTATGGGATCACAACCTGTTTGTGCCAGAGTGACCAAAACAACCGTACTGGGTGATGTGACAAATGCTGGTTGAAGAATGAGACAGTAGTAGTTGCAATGATGAGGTGACAGGCTGCTGTGGTTGTGTATGGTTCTTCCACATGCTACTGTCCTTTTTTTCAGTTTTAACAGTTATATTATGCCTGCAAAGCTGTTGGATAATCCCAGTCTTCATGCATTGTGTGGTGTGTGGCCTGTCCATGTGACTCCCTTTCTGAGTTTATCCTCTTATAATGGCTTTCATCTGAAAGTATCACTCATCCTGCTGAGCTGCTTGTCTGCTAGTATCAGTTTGAGCAGAGCCATGGAGAGACATGGGCAGAAAGTGGTGCTGATCACAGGCTGTTCCTCCGGCATCGGCCTGAGGATTGCCGTAATGCTGGCCGAGGATGAAAAGCAGCGCTATCACGGTGGGTACATGAGTGAGGAAGGTAGATGATACCTATATATTAGATTTTAACTGGTCTGGCATGTGAACAGGCTACAGTTGTGTTAAAAGACATAGGGAAACAGACCAAGTTCAGTGAAATAATTAAAAACTAATATAATTTATCACAGGAGCTTTATCCTCTACTGTCTTTTTTTTAGTGTTGTTAAGTTGTAAAATGATCGTGTTTGTAATGCAACACTCTTAAAAAACAAATAAGTCTCTTACAAAGCTATTGGCTGAAATTTTTACTCAATGTAGAACCTGGAGGTCAAAGTTGACCTTCTTTGGAGCTCTTTGCTTCAGAAATGCAAAAGCGGAGGTGCAAATACCAATGATTTGAGGATATTTAAAGGAAATGGTTCATGTCCTCATCAACAGTATTCTGCCACATATATCATATATATTTACTGAAGAGAACTGCTGTCATTTTCTCAGGTTATCGCCAAAAAACCTGTTAGCTCTACAAAACAGATCTCCAGTACTTGCACAGCTTGTTACAGACATGTGTGCCAGCATGAGAAGCAATTTTTTGCCAGTCTGCACTGAAATACAGCGCGTCGAGTTTTGCCAGAGAAACTAAGACTCTGCAGCATCAGACCAGATCTAATCCAAATCAAAGCTGCGTGCACTCCTTCAAAGGCTGCCTCCTACGCCCTCTCTGTTACATCCAATACCAAACTGTAGGAACACACGGCCTGTGTTAAAAATCATTACATCACCCAGTCACAGCTAATTATATATGTATGTAATGCTGCCTTTCTACTGTTCCATTTCTCCTGCTAGTCATATTAATGCCTCTCTGTGTCTTTTGATACTATTAAACAGTCATAAACAATGATATCATAGCATGGGAAAAATGCATACTTATACTCTGCTGCTGTAACAAAGCAAATTTCTTAACTGTGGGACTATTAAAGGCTATTATCTTGTCTTATCTTATGTTAAATGGTAAATGAACTGGTTCGTATATAGCACTTTTCCAATTTGATCGAGCACTTAGAGTGCTTCATACAACATGTCACATTCACTCAATCACACAATGATTAATGTATTGGGAAACTCAAAAGTAGACTTTGGCATCCAGAGCAGTGAGAGATCAAATCACCAACCTTCAGATTACATGTCCTGCTCTACCTCTAGAACCATAGCCAAGAATTACTTGTTCAGAGGATGAAAAATGTAACTAGAAAGATTATGGACTTCGAAGCGGTCAGTGATTGTCAGTGGTGCTCAGGGTATTGCTCCAACATTAAGGACAGAAACTGCATTTTGCAGTGAAAGGAAACACTCTCCTAGCTCGCTACATGCTGCTGTGTAGATGTCTGTGTTGCCAATTTCGACCTTAGTCTCTCTTAAAACATCAGACAACAGGTAAAAAGAGGAAGCCAGCCACAGTTAGTGTAATAATTGCTTTATTCAAGGATCTCATGGACGAGGCTGTGAAGGCTGACCGGGCTATTTTTGGAGCAGGCAGGTGATGTGTCATGGCAAGGCTAATGCCAGTCTGCATACTATGCATCATCACAGAAAGCTACTTAAGGTTTATCATTACTATGGTGGCTATCTATAGCATAGATTCCCCTTCTGCTATTTAGAAAGTGACAACTAATAAATAAGTCATGTTTGAATCATGAAAAGTAGGCATGTGCGCACAGGATGAAGGCCATGTGTGTGGACTTTATCCTGTATGTTTACCTATAGGATATAGCCAACCTCTGTGAGCTTATAGATCTTCCAGCTCCTGAGTTCCAGTGTGATCAGGTGTTTTGTCAGCTAAGATGATGATCATCTCTGATGGCTGGAGTGAAGTCGTGACATTATGTTGCAAAAACTTCAGTTGTTTGTCAAGGGCAACATGCAGTTGCCAATTCAAGTTTGTAGAGAGAAGCCCCGTCCTTGTTTTTGGCTTGAGGCAGGGTTTCTCTCCAGTTTTCACAGAGGAGGTCTTCTTTATAGCACGATGGCTCTAGCTGGATGGGGTGGCAGTGGCTAAACTCAGCAAACCAAAGTTTTTGCCACTTCTCAGCACGACTGCATTTCCATGTCCTTGCGAAATCATCACTGGGAACTTGTTCCTGCTTTTGATATGACTGTGTAAACATTTATTGTTTCTTTCTTTTGTTGTAATTTTAATATGTGTGTCTGAAACAGATGACAGAAACAAATGAGACACTGAGTCTCAGTGGGATTACCTATAAATAATGGTTAAATAAAAATGTCGCGTTTCTGTGGCAATCTTGTTTTTGCAAAGCTGATAGAGATGAAACAAATCACAGAATGAGGCTAAGATAACAAAACATGTGAACATTGATCCCAGCTTATTATTTTTTGTCTTTTTTCTCTTTTCTGTCACCATGTTGTCTGCAGTAATAGCTACGATGCGTGACCTGAAACGTAAAGATAATCTGGTGAAAGCTGCTGGGGATTTGTACGGCAAAACTGTTTTTGTGGCTGAACTGGACGTCTGCAGTGACGAGTCGGTGAAACAGTGTGTCGACAGCATCAAAGATCGACACATAGACATCCTCAGTGAGGACAACGAAGGCATCACTATACTTTGATACTATACTATATCACCTTTTCTTCAATTCATCCTTTTTCTCCAAACCAGTAAGTAATGCAGGCATCGGCCTGGTGGGTCCAGTGGAGAGCATCCCTATGGACGAGATGAACAACGTCTTTGAGACCAACTTCTATGGATCCGTTCGTCTGATCAAGGAGGTGATGCCTGACATGAAGAATAGGAGAGCGGGACGCATCATAGTGATCAGCAGTGTGATGGGACTCCAAGGTGAGCAGACGTAGACGTATGAAGGGAGAGGAGGTGTGGCGGGGGAAGTAACACGTCTGTCAGCTTCAGTTTGACGGTTAGGCGGGTGGACAGCAGGCTAATGGAAGTGCGGACATATGAAGAGACTAATGTGTATGACTTCAGAAACATGTGTGAACAGCCGATCTGTGAGGTTACATGTACGCTTTGTTTTTCACAGGGGTGGCGTTTAACGAGGTATACGCAGCTTCCAAGTTTGCTCTTGAGGGCTTCTGCGAGGGTCTGGCTGTGCAGCTTTTGAGTTTTAATGTCATGTGAGTACAACTGACTGTTAAAAAGACAGTAATCAGTGGCTGTGAATAAAAGATGAACAAACAAACTTTGAGGTTACCCATTAGTCACTGAATTTCCATTAGTTTGGGAAGCCTCAAGCTGAAAGTTTTTTCACCGTCACACTGTTGACATTTTGAAGGCAAAGCATGGGGTGGAACTGATTTAGGAACATTACATTTCAGTGTAGTAATCTGTCAAGGTAGGCCCGCCTGTAGAGAGTATAAAAGATGGATGTAGACTCTGTGACATTATCCAGGGATTTTGGACTCCACAAAATGCTGCAAAAAAAAAACTTCTTGGATGGCCTGTACCAAACAGCAAATCAAAATATTACTCAGATTATCCATTAAATAAAGCTTCAAAAGGCTCCAATAGCACACACATGGTGCAGAAGTTCGGTTTAATGCACTGAAGTAGTGACCGTCTAGCAGGCTGTAAGTACCTGTGCTGGGATACCTGTCAATCAAAGAGGCCTCCCCCTAATTCCAGCATCAAGTAGGATAAGCTGCAAAAGTAAAAAAAAATATACAAATAACTGCTTCATGTTACTGTTTTGGTTGGTACACTACTACTTTGGTGCAAACTGAAATGTTCAACAAATATTCAACATTATCGTGACATTTTGTCCAAACATTTATGGTCCCAAGAGGATCCGTCTAATAACCTCGAGACATTTCACAAAAAACAATAAATATCAACGTAATGGCCGAGCTAAGGAACATTTCAGGGATCAACAGGCATGTTAGATGACTTACTCTAAAAAAAACTTACATGGCAATCCACTGTCCAAAAATTTTGTTAGTTGAATTTCAATCTGAAAAAAGGGATTAAACAAATAACTGATAAAACCAACAGAACAGCATAAGAATGTTTTGGTTTGGGGGTTTTTTCCCTCATTTTTTCATTCAAAACAGTTTAACTATCCAGTTGTGTCAAAAATCCGAGCAAACTTGTGTTTAAAACAGTGAAAGCTCATTTTAATCTATTTAACTAAGCCATGTGGTTTACTTCTTTGTTGTGTGTTTTTCTCTCCGTAGATTATCAATGCTGGAGCCAGGCCCCGTGCACACAGAATTTGAGTTAAAGATGATTCAGGGCATGAAAGAGAAGGAGTGGCCTGGTGTTGATCCCGACACAGTGAATTACTTCAGGAATTTCTATCTCCCTGGTGCTGTGGATATATTTGAGATACTGGGACAAACACCTGATCACATTGCCAAAGTAAGTTCATAAACTGTGTCATTATGACTCACTCAGTCTAATCCATCTGACTCCTTTTGGATTAATCCTTTAAGTCTGACTGCAGATGGTGTCTTTCCATTTGTCTTATCTTTCTTTGTAGCGTACAATGAGCATGATCGAAGCCAGCAATCCATATTTCCACAATCTGACCAACCCGCTGTACTCACCCATTTTAGCGCTGAAATATGGCGATGAAACTGGACACCTGTCTCTCCAGGCCTTGTACTGCATGCTCTTTACCCTGCGTCCTTTGATGAACGTCGGCATGCCCGTCCTGAAGTGCCTCACCTTTGGGTTCATGAGGAAATGGAGAATTTCACCAAACTAGTGTGCAACAGTCTGAATAATAACACAAACACTATGAGTGTCTACTTTTGGGCTTTTGCAAAAAATGCATTTTGCTAATATGAACAACCCAAAGTTGCAAATCAATCGCAAATAAAGAAGACGATAAGAAATCTAATCTTACACTAACATTTTCAACGAGTTTTGTCACTTTTCACATTTCACGCTGTTGATATGCAGTCTGCATTGTAGTGAAGAGAAATACACTATACTCCCAAAAGTATTCACTTATCCTCCTTTGCATTCATATCACATTAAGTGACATCACATTCATAATCCATAGTGTTCAATATGATGCTAGTCCACTCTTTGAAGTTATAACAGCTTCAACTCTTCTGGGGAGGCTTTCCACGAGGCTTAGGAATGTGTTTCTGGGAATTTTGATCATTCTTCCAGAAGCACATTTCTAAGGTCAGACAATGATGTTGGATGAGGAGGCCAGTCAAGGTTTTCTACACCCAACTTCAATGTCTTATCGGACCGAGCTTTCTCCACTAGTGCTCAGAGATGTTAGAACAGTTCCCAAAATCAGCTGGAAGCATGAAATTATCCAAAATATCTTGGTATGCGGAAGCATTAAGAGTATATTTCACTGGAACTAAGGTGCCGAGCCAAACTCCTGAAAAACAAAGCCACATCATAATCCTCCCTCCACCAAACTTTACACTTGGCACAGTGCAGTCAGACAAATATGGTCCAAACTCACATTTTCACCACTGCATCCAACGCTTTGCATTCTGCATTCTGTTAATGTAAAGCTTGGATGGAAACCCTTTCCATGAAGCTCTCTACATACTGCTCTTGAGCTGATCTGAAGGCCACATGAAGTTTGGAGGTCTACACACTCTGCAGAAAGCTGGCGACCTCCGGACACTATACTCCTCAGCATCCACTTTTACATGGCCTCCCACTTCGTGGCTGTCTTGGTTTGGTTCCCAATCACTTCCACTTTGTTATACTACCGCTAGGAGTTGGCTGTGGAATATTTAGTAGTGAGGAAATTTCACAACCTTATTTGTTGCACAGGTGGCATCATGTCACGGTACCATGCTCGAATTCACTGAGCTCCTGAGAGCGAGCCATTCTTTCACAAATGTTTGCATGTGCATGTAGTAATTCAAGAATTTGGATCACTGAGTGAATACTTTTGACAATATAGTGTATCTATGTTCTCCTTTATAGGATGTTATGTTTCTGAATATAAAGAAACTGTAGCCCAGTTCAGTTTAATTGATGCAGATTTTAAAGGATGTTATCCTATGCAGACTGCTAAACGAGCAGGATTCACGCTTACAAGACAACATAGCATTGCTTTACTTCATTGTTTTATCCTCATCAGTCCAAGACACTCTAATTTGTTCAGAGAGAACTCCATCACGTCTGTAGCCTGATCTGTAGCCACTGCATCATTGTTTGATTTCTTTTTCTCATCAGTATATTAAAGTAAACATCTTTGGGATTAAACATGGCAAATTATGTCTTTCAAAACTGTGCTAGCTGCTTCTCGCAGTCTTCAGAAAACACGGCTCTGTACAAAACCCGTCTATCTTTCCACTAATAAAACTGTAATAGTAATCTATTTTAATAAGATTATGCAATAAAATCACCTCGTGTCACCTATTATCATTAAGGATTTTTAATTAATAAATAAAAAAAATATTGATTAATTATTAATTTATTAAGTTATTTAAGTCATTCAAAGTTTTTGTTACATTATTTGCATTTTTAGCCCAGTTAAAATACTTTGGCCTCGTTTGGATTTTTTTGTAGGCAGCTTGCTAGTTGGGTAATTTTTTTACTGCTAATAATTTAAGACGTTCAAAGAATTTCAGCAGGCTGAAAAAAATTAGTTTGGCAGCAATTTGATGCATTTTATTTTTACTGATATAAGCTAAACGTGATTTTGTAAGTTTAACAGTTAGCACGGGCGCTGTGGTAGGCTTGTTGTGAGCTAGTTAGTGATGCTACACACTTGTGTTGCTCTCATTGTCAATATGTTTGACAATATTTTTGAGTCTCCACAGAGGCCCAGAGTTGCTGATAATATCAAAATTAAATCTGGAAATGTAATGTTGTCTTTTGAGATTTTAGCATAAGACTGACAATGATATCAAACTGAAGATTTAAAGTTTTATATCCATTGCAGATTGAGAGCTCTGGAGCCTGAAAACTTTAAATAAAATGTTCGACTTATAAACACAACAGCAAAGGTTTCATAGAAGCACAATTTATTATTTTCATTTTACAGCAGGACCCAGAATCTGCTTTGTTATCAATAGCTATAATTACCCTGGAGGGGGGTAATGGATGAGGGAGATCATCAGGACCAAGCTGGGCCTGGATTCCTGGGTCCAGAGGTTTAGAGCCGCTTTCTCCCTCTCTTTCTTCACCGCTATCCTGTGCCAGATGTTCTGTTGACCAAGTGAGGTAGAAATCATGTCAGAAACATCTTCACCAGCAGCCTCCTCAGAGGGAAATCGTCTTCAGGCGTCCACCATAGATCCCCCACTGATGTTGAACAAAAACAGCACTTTTTGAACACTGTAACAGCGACCTTTGCTTTGTGTAATGTTACAAGTAGCCTATTTCACATGATCCTCAGATAATGCACAGAGACTCTGGACTTTTACATACTGATGGTATGTACAGGATGTATGTACAGGACTATTCAGTCCTGTAGAAATGATATCTTTAAAATATTATTCTGTATGGCAAAATGCACTGTAAAAGAATTCCTGATTAAAGTTTTCAGATCAGCATTTAAATACAGAACTTTGACTTTACGCCAGGTTTTATTTAATGCCGTCAAAGAACTTTATTTCTGCAGCTGACAATCAAAGCTGTCATCAAAATGCTGCACCCCAATTTTAATAGTAAAAATAAAACTTATGAGAATGATTATCCCTTAAAGACAAATCAGCGTGATGAGGACTAATAATAATTTTAAAAGGAATCTTTGGGGATAACAGGCGGCGGGGTTTATGACCTGGGACTCTCCACCATCGGGTGTTAGAATTGAAGAAGCTCCTGGAGGTGAAACGTCTTCAAGAAACGTAAAGAAGTCCAGCCGCTTTTCTTTCCAAGCTCCTTAGTTTATGACCTACACTGCAGCCAGACACGAGGGGGCGGCAGCAACGCTTGGGTTCATTTACCTACCGCTGATCGACTCATCGGCGCTCGACTGCTCGTGCCTGGCGATGTGAGTCGCGGGAAATTAGAACTAAATCGATAGCTGCCAAATCGACCGTCGAAACAAACTTGTAGCCCGGTGTAGTCACTGAAGAGCTCACCTTATGAAATAGCATGAACTACAGTAAAAGGCAAGTTGCACATTTAATAAAGTATCGGTGTTTATCAATAGCGGTGTAAGCTTCGGCTGTTGGCTGCTAACGTTTATGTTTCGTGTGGGTTTTTCAGTTAAAGAAAAATCACGTTATTGTCAAGTGAGCTAAAGTTTTAGGGAAATCTATATGGCAAAGGTTACGTCTGCCAGCTGTGCTAGCGCCATAGAAGCCGTGTCATGGCTACATTTAAGTCTTAGTCGTGTGTTGCTGTGACCAGAGAGCAGCATGGAGACCACTGTGGGAGATATTCTGCACTGTGAGGAGCAGCTGAGATCTACGCTGCATTCTGATGATAAGGAGAAGGTAACCTGCATTTGTCCTCACACCTGAGCCACATAAAATGCTGCCATGACCTCTGAGATTAATGTTGTCTTTTCTCAGCTTCGTAGGAAGTTGGCTGAATTACAAAGGGAATATCTCAGGACAGCCCAGAGACTGCAGGTGAGTGTCTTTCATTGTGCTATAAAAAGAAAAATGTAAAGAGCATTTTTGTCTCATATATATATATATATGCATACATCTGCAAACAGCGTGCCGAGCGCTTGGAGGCAGTACAGAAACATGTGAGGAGCAGGATCGCTGAACAAAACCACCTGGAGCAAAGAGACACGGAGGCTGCATCAAATCTCCGTCTCAATCCTTCTTCATTGATACTGAACCGCAGCGGTGACACAGCTCAGGGCTTAACTCAGAGCCAGAGACACACTGAAGGTAACACTTGATCATGGGACATTTGCTTTGTCATATGGATGAGACTACACTGTTATTACTGTCAGAGGCACAGCGTGTTTGGCCTGTAATAAAAGCAGAAAGTGAAATTCACAAATCATCTGATTTTTTGCCAGGTCCAGCTGAATCTGACAACTCAAGGAGAAACCAGGTGATCAAGTTCTCACTTCCATCTGATGCTTGCCCGCAAACGCCAGATCTCAGCCATGCTGAACCTACAGGTTATAGAACAGGTTCTTCCCTGCGCCTCAGGTCACGACGCAGCCGCCTACGCTGGGAAAGTAGGAGCACAGAGAACAATGAAAAGGGACAGGAGCAGGGTGAGGGGATGGAAAGTGCCAAAAGAGCAGGAGAGGAGGAGAAACTCACATCAGATGAAGCAGATGCTATAAATGAAAGTGAAGAGCTTTTTTCTGGTACAGATTCTGAGTCTCCCTCTCTGCTGCTTACACACTGGAGCACACATGGATATACTGAACCAGGGGATATTCAGGGAAAAGACATCCCTAGATCCCAAGAACAAAAGGAAAAAGATGCTGAGGAAAAAGGTGAAGGGGAGAAAGAACCTGAGTCATTGTTGCTCACAACACAAACTGAAAACAAGGGGCAGGATGACACACAAAACAAACCGAGAAAAGAAGGGGCGAGAGGAGAGGATGGTGGAAATAGTAGAGGACGGAATGAAGAGAACATTAGTAAAGACACTGAACAAAATGTAGGGGACAAAACAGAAAGTAAAAAAAGGCATGATTATAGTGTGGAAGTAAAAGAGGAAAAGAATGAGTTGACTGGAGGTGGAAAAAGTGGGAGCCTTATGGACTCCTGTACATTAGTGGAGGGACTACTTTTCCCAGTGGAATACTACGTTCGAACCACAAGACGGATGACATTTTCACAGAGCCAGCCTGACATGCAGGCTGTAATAGAGTCCCAGCTGAGCAGGGGACGACATCACAGGAGTCGAGGTCGTGCCAAAGGACAGAACAGGAGCACACAGAGCAGCGACCTTTCACAGCCGCACACTCAGACAGATTTCTTCTCTCTAACAACTGCATCTGGGGACCCTAACAAACCATCACAGGCTGTTGCATCTGTGTGTGCATCTGCTGAACACAGCCAGAACTCTGGTAAGATTTCAGCTTGTCAGATGGACTCTAGTTTTTCTCCCACGTCTGCTCGTCCAGCACGAGGCCGGAAGAGGAAGAGAGGCACGGGGAGAGGGAGATCTCAGACCGGACGAGCCTCTAGTTTGAACACACATCAGTCACCAGGTGAGCAAACCTCAGATGATCCCCAACCTACAGACATTCCAGTCTCTTCCTGTCAGTCTCTCCAAGAAGCTGATGGACCAGAGCCATGCCCAATCCCAGGAGAAACCGACCTAGCAACAAATGAACCACAGCACGTGCCCACACACATCACTGATCCTCCGCTTACTTCTGGAGATAATAGAGCTTCTTCCAGCTCTGCCTCTGGACATCCAGAGGAGGTCTATGAAATCTTTATGAAGAGGAACAACAAGGCTTACAGATCCCCACACATGAACCAAAGTAAGACTTGTATGAGTATGAATCAAATAGAGCCCAGCGTATATTTCGGGTAATATCAGATATTTGCTGATAGATCTGTATCTGCATTTATAATGGCTGATAAATTCAAATTTTAAGAAAGACATGAAATAACTTGTTAGGAGGGCACTCTCCAAGGTCCCAACAACCAGCTAATCTGAGCAGAGTCGGCAGTAAATGAATAATCTCTGATTTGTTGTCCCAGTGAAACAAGTGAACTTTTTAACAGCATTATTACATTACCTCAGTAAGGACTCGTAAATAACCACATACAACAAACGTTAGAATAATCTGTTTTTCATGTGTCTGAAAGAAAGAAATATTGGCTCATATATTGCATGTTTAAATGACAATTGTCTATCATTATTGGTCATATATTTGTTGGGCTCTGGTATCAGTCTTTGTCTATGTGTCTGTGCATCATTATAAAAATACCCTGAGACCTATGTTCACTCTATAAAGTGAATTGTGACGAAAGGGTGAGCGCAAGATCTATTTACACCCATTTCTAAAACAACCTTCCTCCTTAAGGTTATGTTCATGTCTATGTGCTTTATCTGACACATATTCCACGCGTTCAGATTATAAAAACATCACAGAAATTGGAGAGACTCATCTCAAAGACTTTTGGATTCATTTGACTGTTGTGGCCAAAGAGACAGCGTTAAAAACATTATTTGCGTTGCACATTTTGATACAGCACAATGTTTCGATGCAGTTATGTAGTGGTATAAAGCAATGAGTGCCTCTGCAGTGTAGTGGTTAGCACATTTGCCTTACATGCAAAACATTCTTGGTTTAAGACTGGGAGGAGATGGTTTAAAATCTGGGCCAAATCAAGCGTGCATCCATCTGCTGTGCAGTCCCTTGGGAAATAAGAGATCAGCAGAAATTCCCAAACATGTTGCTGAGACCCACTTGAATGCACAGTTTGCTGCAATATACAGCCGCAATTTTTAATTCAGTGTGTCACACTTTGCATGCACTCTTTTAATTTTTTCCATAATAACCCTTCAAAAAGAACCTTCTGTCTTCAGCGTGAATCCTAACCCTCAGTGCACAGTTGCCATATGGTGGTGATTAAAGGGGTAGAAATGCCAAAGAAATGACGGCATTAGGTTAATTATAAGAATGGAAACTGGAAACTTTTGTTGTGTGAAGGAAACCACAGCCAATGCAGAGAACTGCACTTCTTCTTTTGATACAAGAAGTGCATCTAAGATGACACAGAGGCTATTTTGTGAGGAGATGAATGTAGATGTGCACTGAAAGTCTGGCTTGGTGTCTGGTGTCAGTTTAACTGTTTTAAAGTTCCCTGAACAGACCTACTGACATGATGACTGACAGGTTGTTCCTTCAGTCAGGTCATCACCCAGTATATACATAACAAGTTCTATATACAGTGACGAGCATGTTTTTGACTGAAGCTTTTATTTTCCACTTTGTGTTCTTCAGGTACATCGAGCTGGCGATCTCTCCTCTTGCCCTCCTTGTCACCGGCTCAAACGTCTCTGCTTCGTCTTCCCTCTCTGTTGTCTGGCCCGCTGATGAACTTGGACACCCACCAAGATTTTCATCTCCCAGATGACCAGTTTGCCTCCCTGAAGCTCCTCAAGCTTCGCCAAGTCACTGGAGAATCTGCAGTTGAACCTTTCTCATCCCCATCTTACAACACACGCAGCAGCTGGCGCCGCTTTGACTTTCGATGCACCGGCGCTGATGCAGCGACGCCTCTTCCTCTCCCGCTAAGCCTCACACCCACAATTGCAAGTTCACCAGGTCATAATGCAGAACAGCTGGCTGCTACCCAGTCCATACACATCCAGAGTGTATCAGAAGAACACAGGCTTACAGATAAAGTGATGAAGCACTCCTTCACTGAAGAGCAGCAGAGCTTGGCAGAGACTCACTCTAGCCCAACAGAGCCAGTGGGGCAAAAGTGTGCTAATGTCTGTAAGGAAACTGTGATTGTGAACTCTCATATTGAACTTCAGACTCTCATGAACTCTGCAGACAGACCAGTCTGCACAGAGAATGATGATGTCATCAATCACCCAGAAAAACTTAAAGTAAAACATCCTGAAAAACACACATATTGTGGTGTGGTCCATGCTTCAGAGGATCTGAGGTGTATAAATCACAGTGAAGAAGATAAAGTTACCACTGAGCTGGTTTCCTTTGAGTCACCTGTAGAGGAACTCTCCTCCAGCAGCTGCGCTGATAAACAAGCATGTAATGAAACAAACCCTCCAGGAAAACCTCTGAAGACTCCAAACAGACTTCCTGAAAATCAGACCAAATCTTCACACGGTGTCATCTCTCAGCTCATGTTGAGTTCCCCTCTGGCTTCAGCACCCTCCCTCTTTATAACCCCACACCTGCCTTCATCCACCCTAAGTACCAGCCCAAAACTACCCTCCCTAGGTCTCACCCCCCACCCTGTCACCTGCAGCCTCCCTCTGACCTCCTCCCCCTCTGCCCCTTGTCTCAACCTGCCTCCACCATACAGCCCTTCCAGACAGGTTCTCTCTCCTCCACCCCTGTCTCCCTGTCCCTCCATCACTTACCTCCCTCCTAGCCCCTCTGCTCTCTCTCCATCTGGAGAGATCCACCATTTATCTAAGCCACCAGTTAGGGCCAATCAGCATCACACAGTTGAACTCACTTCTCCCCCGAGTCCCTCCGGCCATCAGCTGGAGGACTCAGCTGGGCAGTTGGACCTGAGAACAGAGGAAACGAAAGAAGAACTTGTAATTAGACACATGCACACATTGAGGGTAAAAAAACTGTTTTATCCGTTGCTGTATAGTTAAAGATTATTATTTAGCTTAAATATAATTTAAGGGTGTGTGCATCTAAAGCATCCGTGACATTGTTCTTGAGTGAGTTACAGTTTTTTGTGTGTGTTCAGGCTGCAGCAGGAGGCATTCTGGTAGATGCTTGCTGTTTTCCTGGATCCTCAGACACTTTGTGTGTAGCAGCAGCAGGAAAGTGGGCAGTGTGCCTTTGGAGTCAAGCTTCAGCATCTGAATGGAAATTAATACACACCTGGACCTTTAGTGAGGTGAGTTTCTTATGGGCCTGCATATCAGAATGACTCTGTGGAGGTTTGAACATTAGCTAGAACTACTTTTTCTTTTTTACTGTTCCACTGATTAACACCTGGTTTCAGTAATCTGCCAGGAGCCCTAGCTATACAATATAAATACATAGTTAAAGATGAGCGTAAAGAATCCACGTATTAGAATAAGTTTCATCTTTGTTGTAGCTCAGTGTTATTGCACAAACAATATAAATTATACATAAATGTGATTAGTAAACTGCAGTTTGAATGTTTGGGAGATGCATAAAATCACATGGCAGTAATTGGTGTTTATTTGCAGCCAGTGATCAGTGTGTTTCATGTCCCGGATGCTGCTGGGCTGATCTGTGTGACTCTGGGTCAGCTGGAAATCAGAGAAGTGAGGTGAATACTAAACCGTAAATGATTATCTCTACCATGTACTGTCATGTAAAAACTAAGTACACCCCTCCTGCTTCCATAGGTATTAAGAGGGTAAGGACCAGCCAGGTGCTACTGATTAACTGCACTTGATTAACTGATCATCGACAAATCAAATTCTACAGGCCTCGATTAAAATGTTGCAGTTCATGACATTACAATTAGAAAAATACAGAAAATGAGTGGTTTGTTTGGAAGGTTTGCCAATAGAAAGGCTCTCAACAAAAGTGGAGATGTTTGGCAACAATACAGCAACATATTTGGAGAAAACCAAACACAGCACATCAGCACAAACAGCTCATACCAGCTGTAAAGCACGGGTGATGATTCTGACTTGCTTTGCAGTCACAGGACCAGTGTACCTTGCAGTCGTTGAGTTGATTAAAGTATTTAAGAATCAAATGTGAGGGAATCTGTCTGACACCTAAAGCGTGTCCCAAATTGGTTTTAACAGCAGGACAATGATTCCAAGTCTAGCAGCAAATCTATAACACAATATCTGAAAAAGAAAAGGATTCAGGTGCAACGATGCCGTCAAAGTCCAGACCTCAGCTTCAACCAAATGCTGGGGCAGGACCTTAAGAGAGCTGTGCTTGCAGACCTAAATGAACTGAAGCAACACTGTAAAAAAGAGTGGACCAAAATCCCTCCACAACGATGTGAGAGACTGACAAAATCATACAGGAAACCATTATTTCAAGTTATTCCTGCTAAAGGCGGTTCTACAAGCTGCTGAATCACGGGGTGTGCTTTTGCTTCGCCTGTGCAAATGAGCAGTTTTCATTAAGTTCAGTATAGTTTGTAAAATATTTGTATGTTGTCTGTGTGCACAGAGTGCTGTCATGCTCCAGCCTCATGCAGATATTGCTCTGTGAGGGGATTCTTCAGGCAGTGATTGGTGTGTCCCGGTCCAGAGTGGTGACCACCTCCCACTCAGCCACAGGTTCCACTCTGCAGGTGTTTACGCTGTCAGACTACAGGTAACACATCACAGTTTTCCTCTCCGCTGTCGCCTTTCATTGTGTCGATGTCACAGACTACATCTGCATTTGGGGTCCGAAGCTTACATAGAGTTGTCACGATTCGTGTCTCACTTCTCTTTTTTTCTTTTTCTTTTTCTCTCAGCTCACCAAGCTCTCAGACTCTGGTATCTCCAGGTGTTTGCGTGGGAGCGCTTGCACCAGTTGACGGACTTCCTGATGCTCTCATTGGTACAGATGAGGGCGGACACCTTTTTGTCTGGTAAACATAAATGTGATGATAAAAAGTCTAATTTAAAGATCAAGACTGCTGAATTCTGTTTCGGGTTTCTCTTTGGCTCTTCATTCGTTTCTGATGTTGTTAGAATCAGTTATTCAAACAGAGCTAATGACATCAGTAGGCTTGTGCTCCATCGGGACCACCTGACCAGTCAGTGTGTCAACTGACAACAGATGGGACAAGAGGAAGTTTAAAGACTCATCTGTTTGTTTCTGCTGCCCCCTACAGACAGAAAAAACAGCTTAAATAACACAAAACAAAACGTAATCAATCAAAATGTATTTATATAGCACATTTTTAAGACCGAAGTACACCAAAGTGCTTTCCATTAAAATCGCAGTACAAATAAAATCACAATAAAATATAAATTACAAATATATAAAATATAAGATAATTACATAATCTAAATACAGAGCCAGATGTAAAATACCCTAATTTGCCTTAAATGCTAGATCAAACAAATACGTTTTTAAACGTGATTTAAAAGACTGAATGGAATCTGACGCGCGAATATGAAGAGGGAGAGTATTCCATAGCCTGGGTGCAGCAACGGCAAAGGCACGGTCTCCTCTGGTCTTCAGCCGAGACCTAGGTTGCACCAAGAGCAGTTGGCCCGATGATCTTAGTGCTCTCTGAGGGCTGTACAGACAGAGGAGATCAGCTAAGTAGTCAGGTGCCATATTGTTCAGAATTTTATAAGTAAACAATAGAATTTTAAAATCAATTCGATATCTGATAGGAAGCCAGTGTAAATTTTTCAGAACAGGGGTGATAGAGTCAAACTTTCTAGTGCCGGTCAAGAGACGTGCTGCGGCATTCTGGACCAGCTGCAGACGCTGCAGAAGGGAAGATTGTAGACCCAAGTAGAGTGAGTTACAATAGTCCAGTCTTGACATAATGAAAGCATGAATGAGTTTCTCCATATCTTTGTGTGGTATGTAGGGTTTAGCCTTAGAGATTAGGCGTAGTTGATGGAAGCTAGTTTTTACCACAGTAGAGACCTGTTTGTCAAGTTTGAAGGAGCTATCCATGAAAACTCCAAGATTCCTGGCAGTATCAGTAAGGTGGTTAGCAACAGGCCCTGTCGTTTTGTTTTTGATAGAAAGAAATGTGATTTCAGCAGCAGCTTCATCTTTACCTCGAAGCTGCTCCCGCTTACAGTTAAATTGTTTCTGTTTGTT
Source organism: Diplotaxodon limnothrissa (assembly GCF_057381915.1). Classification (NCBI taxonomy): domain Eukaryota; kingdom Metazoa; phylum Chordata; class Actinopteri; order Cichliformes; family Cichlidae; genus Diplotaxodon; species Diplotaxodon limnothrissa. Next base: position 13,256,173 of record NC_140601.1, on the reverse strand, counting down.
GTAGGAATCTAAAGACTGGACAGCTGCTGTGCAGAGTCCTCTTTGGAGAGGGTTTTTCTCACACAGCCTGCCTCAGAGGATATTCCTCCTGTGTAAGTAAAAGCAGTAAAAACAAAAAAACCATGCCCCTGTAACGCTGTCATTCTTTACATGATATAAGTCCTTTGCGTGTTTGTGCACAGGGAGTGTTGTTTGTCCTGCTGCAGCATCAGTTTCTAAGCTCTTTAGAAGACGAAGAAAAAGAAGGAAAAATAAAAGATCCTAAGACTGCATTTTTCTCCTTGGTCGCCATTAACCCTCTAAGTGGAAAATCCATCCCCGCTACTCAGCTGTACCCACCGGAAACCTGGGCTGGCAGGTGAGATGAGGAATGGAAGACGAGGTTTGTGTTTCTGCGTCACTTTTCAAACACACTGGCATATTTACATCTGTCACTTTGCTCTACAGGCTGTGTGAAGCCGACGTCAGTGGCTCCGGCGTGGTGGGCCTGAGTCAGAACGGCTGCGCCTGTGTGTGGGAGCTCGGGCACCCGGGGGCTTCGAGGATGGTGTGGGCTCCAGAGAGTGAAGGCTGGCAGCTGGCTCGATGGGGGGGATTAAACACGCTGGTGACTGGACATCACAACGGAGACGTGACTTTATACTGCTACAGTCAGAACTCGCGCTGCTGCTAAAAACGGACTTTTAGACGACTTTTTAATCAAATATAAACATCTTTGTTTCAGTCTGCGTTGACATAAAGACATTGGGGGGTTTCAGCGTCATGGTGGGGCACGGACACGTTCCCTTCATTTGATTTGGTTACTGCTGTAAACTGTATTGCATTTCAGGAATTTACCTTCAGCTTGAGTAAATTTAACATAAAAATCCAAAAACATGAGCTTTCATGTACTGTAAACTGAGCATGTACCATAAACCAGTCGCTGCTGTACAAGCTTTCTAACACGTCACACCCTAGAGCTCCTTTTAGGTCACTGTAACGTCAGACTGGAAATGTGTGTTTTATTACTGCAGCTGTTTTTGACTTGTTTATGTATGTGTATGTTGTATTTGTTATATAGAAAAGAAATCTTACTAAAGTTGGTTTTAAGATTTACATTAAACATTTGTGAATTCTTTATTTTCTGTACATTTTATCTACTTTAAGCCACAACTGTGGCTCAAAACAACAGACCATGTTTTTAAAAAGTATGCAGCGTTGGAAATACGATTACTCGAGTATATTACTGAAATGGATCCTGTAGTAATAAAATTACTAAAGGCCAGAAGTTTACTTACACTCATCATGGACGTGAACGTCGGCTGTCCGTGTTAAACGTCCCCTAGAAAGATGACCAGATCCTTTTTGATAATCATCAGCAAGCTTTTGTCATAATTCTGTCCAAATATTTAATCGTAATTCTTGTCAGAATTGGTGGTGAATTTAAACAAGTTGATCGGGCATGAACCCGGCTTTAAATGTTTGTCGACAAATATTTAAAAGGGGGTTTGGGAACAAGATTTTAGAGGTTTGGTGTTAGCCTGCTTTATCCAATCCAAAACCAGTTTTGATGTGTCCTTTTAAATAATTATTAAAACAGTGAATATTTTTGAGTTTGAGGTGAAACTTAAGAATTTTAAGGCATTTTTCCATCCTCATAATTTCATCCACTTTCTTCAATGCACCAGTAGCACCGGCAGCAAAATAGTCCCAGAGCATGATGCTACCCCCACTGTGCCTGTCAGTTGGTACAGCTGACTACAGTGTTCTGTAGTTTTACTCCCCCAAACTCCTACTCTTGTCACTGTGACCAAATAGTTCAAGCTTTATCTTGTCTGACCATAAAACACGTGGGCTGTCCGTGAGTTCTTTGGACTTTATTTTGAAAAAATCCAAAATAAACTCAAGCTTGTGCACTCTTACTTTTTAAAAAGTCATAACAGATGTATGTTATGAAATGAAAGTTAGAGAAATCATTAAAAGCCCAAAATAACCGTGAGCTTACCAGGTATAAAAGCTATATAATTTAAATTTCATATTATATTATTTACCAGCTACAGGACAGTTAAAAAATAATGCAATACATCCGGTTTGGGGGGGGGGTTGTTTCAAATTCTTACCCCAAAATATACACTTTCCGGACACTTTAGCCCCTCCCCCTTCACCTTCAGGGCTGCTTTAATTAATCGTAGCAAAGATTACAAAAGGTGCAGGAAACATTCCTTGGAAATCGTGGCCCATGTTGCCATGATAGCATCACACAGATAGTGTAGATTTGTCCATGATGTGAATTTCACCACATCCCAAAAGTGCTCTATTTATAGATCTGGTGACTGTGGAAATGAGTGCAGTAAACTCATTGTCATCTTCAAAAAAGCAGCCAGAGAAGATTTGAACTTTGTGACATGGTGCATTATCCCACTGGAAGCAGCCATCAGAAGATGGGTACACTGTACTCATGATGGATGAACGTGCACAGCAACAATTTGCCTTCTAAATGTTGCAGCAGAAATCGAGACTCATCAGCCATGAAACATTTTTCCCATCTGTTGTCCAAATGTATTGGTTCTTAGCTGACAGGAGTGGCACATGTGGTGTAGTCTTCTGCTGCTGCAGTCCAAGATTCAATGTGTTGTGCTTTCAGAGATGCTCTTCTGCATATTTTTGTTTGTAACACCTTAGCGATGACTGTGTGGGAAAATCCCAGCAGATCAGCAGTTTCTGAAATACCCCGAGCCGTCTGTCTGTCACCAACAACCATGGAACATTCAAAGTCACTTAAATTACCTTTCTTCCCTATGCTGATGCTCAGGTTTATGCCTAAATGAAGAGGTTTGCTGCTGGTGATTGGCTGAATAGATGTTTGCATTACCAAGAAGTAAAACAGATGTACCTAACAAAGGGGGAGGTGATTGTTTATTTCCCTTTATGTAATAATGCCACCACAATGTTTCTCCTTATAAATATTATTTAACTGTCTCTGTAGTTACTATTCAATAGTTCTCCCCTAATGAAATATTCAGTTTTTCCATTTCCCCTGTAGATTGTTTTCCATTTCATCATTAATAGTTTACTGGACCATGGTCACATTTTTTTCTTTAAGCAAATCTTTACGAGCCACAGTCATAAAAATAGGTGAGTTCCCAGTCAGGTCGTTGGTGACCAGCAGGCAACAGTGGGGTTCAGTTATTAATGAGTTCGACCCTACCACGTGGCCATTAATTGCTCATAAATTGCCCATAGGTGTGAATCTGAGTGTGAATGGTTGTTTGTCTCTATGTGTAGCCCTGTGACCCTGATAAGCAGAAGAGAAATATATATATATTTAATACAGTACTTTTGTTCCATACACCGCCACGGTATGTTGAAGCAATCAAGATGTGACTGAAGTTACTGATGTTTAGGAATTACTGACAATATTTTCAGATGCTCCATTTCCACAGACAGTAATAATTGCACAATTAAATAATAAGCGATATCGAAGTCACATGGGGTAGGATGCACTGGCCAGCTAAGCAACACCAAAGGCCTGAAAGAGACAAGTGAAGTGGATGATCACATGATCCTTTTTATGGTTCAAACCAGGGGTCTCAAACAGGGGCCAGAATGGGCCCAGTACAGACTCCAATCCACTGGATGGCTTTGGACAATGTGAAGGGCAACAGAAATTTTGGACTTTTAATTGCACTTCCATAGATTTTTTTTTAGCTTTTTCTACTGATCAAGATTTCCCCCATAGCCATTCATACCAAACCACAGTAATTAAGTTCCAGATTTCTGTAATTTTACACATTTACTTCAGTTTAAGTCTCATCCTGACAGATTTATTTCAAATACTGCAGCAGCACTTCATTATAATGTAGAAAAAGACAATCTGTTAAAATAATACTTCAGCATTAAGGCATCTCTAGGATTAATGTGTAGTTAAAGTTCAGTACATTGACAGAAAGGACAGTTTCACTGGTCTGATGCAGATGAGATCAAAATGGGTTCTACATCAATGATTTAAAGCATCTCACCAAGTCAGAAAATGAAATTCAAGAGTGTTTAAGTGTGTAATATCAGAGGACACCTGCATTTATATTAAAGGGGGAAAAAGAGAAAGTAGCTTACCTCAACATGTGACCTGAGAAGGGGTGAATCCTGTGCTGGGTGCATGAAAACAGGATATCCGTCCACGATTTCAGTCATACCATGAGTAGAAGTTCAGCCAGTTCTCAGCTGGTGTGGTATTTATTTGTTTTTCCCCCAGTTAACCACCCTGACTTGTAATACTAATCTTTGTTGCTGACAAATATCCAGATTGTACACTACCCCCCCTGAAGACATGAAGTGCCTTGTACAAGAGAATCTTTATTTAAACACAGGTAAAATTAATCCATCTTTACAACATGTCTTCATATTCATCAGTATGTACATGTTTGTACAACTTGTTGAAAATGCCATCTAAAAATAGAATTATAAAAAGTAAAACTAACAGAGAAAGAATGTACATGATGCAGACGTATTAACATGGTCCATTTCTCTACACACGACACAGAAAAAACAAACTAGAGAAGCAGACCAGAGAAGCTTTCGTCCACCCACACAGCTGGCCCGAGTCTCAACCTCCCACTTCACAGTCTGTCCACTCAGCATCGAGTTTGAAAAGCAGGACTTTATGTACAAACAAAAGATGCAGAGGAAACCTCGGAGGACCGTTCCAACTTTAAGTTCAATGTAAACCAAGGAAACATTCACGTTTTCCCGTCTAGACTCATCTGAACACACACACAGTCTGTGCTGTCAGCGGGAACGCAAGCTTCATCGAGAAAGTTACAAGAACAAGAGAGTTTCTATAAACAGGAAGACAATTTTTTAAAAGAGAAAACAGCGGCTGAAAGATGGGAATTTTCCATGTACAACATATATAAGATGAATTGTCACAGTAGGTGTGAAAGTGTTGGCAATAAAAAAGGATTACAACATGACCCATAAAACAGATGAAGACTGAAAGTTCGAGCCCGTCCTGAACTCACGGAGAAGCAGCCGGTGATTAAAGACACTTGGGGACTAATGTGCGGCGGGAGTTGGCTTGCTGTCCAACAGTTTCTCCACCATGAGCTTGGCGTAACGAATGCGGCTCGCCAGCTCCTTACTGCAACCGAACTCCTCCAGAAGAGACAGCTTGTAGGTGCGGAAGTCTCGTTTCTCATCTATGTAGGTCACTGCAGCCATCAGCGGACACAGGATCAGCTTGGTGTGGTCCTGCCAGAGACAAAGTAACAAAAGCATGAATAAAGGATCTGTATATGCCATCACAAGACAGGTAAACCAGTTAAGGACCGTAGGAAGGTGGTGTGGCGTCCTACCTGGAAGAAATTGATCTGAACCGTGCCGTTAGTGAGGTGCAGCACAATGGCGCTTTTGGTTCTGAACCAGAGGGAAAGGTACGGCAGTCGTGCCAGCTCATCTCCTTCCCGACGTGCTATGTTTGCGCCAGCCTTCAGCAGGTGCTCGCTCATGTAATTGCGGAAGTATTTCAGCAATGTTATCTACAAAGAAGAGAGAAACACTGAGTTGAGTATGAAAACGAGGGCGGAGACCATTTAAAACCTCGTCTCACACACAAAACAAAAAGGTCTAACTTCTTACCTTCTTGTTGAGAGTGGAAGGGAAAGAGCGCACGCTCATGTAGGATTCAGTTGCAGTCTTGTCGATGTACTGCAGGCTGTCTCCGTCAGCGTACATGATCAGACGGGTGTAGTCGTTAAACAGAACGCCAACGCTGTTGTCACACAGCTGATATCCTGAAATGAAGATGAGAAACTCTTGTTTGAAATATTCATAAACACAAAATGTACTTAGCACAACGCTCAATACTTAAAATAACCAAATAACCTGCATTTAGACCAAAGTGTAAGACGAGGCACCCTACTTGTTAGTTAAGCAACACCTCAGTCAATCTAAGGCCAATTCCTTACAACAACGCTTGCTCTGTGGTTTCTTTTGAACTAGCAAACACGTCATCTGTGCTCCGAATTACAGTGAGCGTAATTCCTGCAATTGTTTGCAATAGATATTAACCGATGCATAAAGAGTATAAAAACTGGGACATAGATTCTGGGGTTCAAAAGTGAAGTTTAACCACAAGTCCCTTAAACATGTCTTCTATTTAATGACCACCAGGGGGCGAAAGCCCAAGGTTGCAAAAAGAAATCCAGTCGCATGGCAGTCAAATAAATCCATGTGAAAACCTGCAGCTTTGGCATCACACTAGCTCCACCCGTCTTATACCATCTGATCACTTTTGACTCCAAAATAAAGGAAATCTATATCTCTCTATATCTATATGCTCGCCCCAGCCCACCGATGGAGGCCAATGACTACCAATTTTCACAGTGAAAGTATAAATTCTCTTTAGGGTTCAATATTACACTATTACGGTAGTATTAGACAACTTCATAAATGAGCCAATATCACAGTTGTGTTTCCTTTGTTTTGGGGTTTTGTTCTGAACTAGGTGTTCAAGTGCAGATGGATGGATGTGGAGTCTAAGTGTAATACTTACCCAGTCCATATTTATCAGAGTAGTCCACCCATTTGCTGATCCAGAAGATGGGGATGCATGCAGGATCCTCTGCCTCCTCTGTTTATTAAAAGAATTTACATCTCTGTATGAAGCACTGACACGCAGATTATCCAGCTTAATGAAATATGCAGCACAGTCATAAAAAGACAGCACTCACCTTGGCGGACGAATGCCTTCTCAGAAGGCTTGGCAGCAATGATGCTGTTGAGCTGCTGCAGCATGTCTTTGAGGTGGTTCTCCGACGGTTCAACCTCCCTACACACAGATTACACCAGTCAAAACATCCAAATACATAAATGTGTCACAAAAAGCAAACCTGTACTTTATAAATATTTCCATTATTTCAAATTCAGTGGGACAAACATCTCACCGTGGTGCAGGCTCGTCCTTCATCTCCACCTTCTCTGTCCCTACTGGAAACACAAACCCGTATCATTAACATTCCTGCAAAAACTAAAATAATTCATCTCCAATATTTCAGCCTTGCTTTAAGCGTCTGAAGAGTTGGGGCTTCTTTCAACTCTCTTCCTGCTGGGAGGATTACCTTTGTTATTTATAGCTGTCAACGGGCGTCTCTGGCTGAGCTCGGTGGCTGTGGAAGGGGCAATAGAGAATCGCGGGGGCACTGTGAGACAAGTCGTGGGCAGGCGCAAGGGGATGTAGCCGGACGTGAAGAACTCGTCCGCTTGCAGCTCAGCAATGGTGGGTCTCTGGGTGGGATCGGCATGCAGCATCCTTTTGATGAGGGTGGTCGCTGCTGGGTTGATATGCTGCACGAAGACAATTGCCTTTAAGTTGATACGACTTATACAAAAAAGCATCTTTGTATACAATTTTTTTTCTTTAAAAAAAAAAAAAAGGAAAAAAAAAAAAAAAAAAAAAGAGCATCGTGTTAAACCGCCTCACCCAGGGGATTGTGTAGTTGTTTTTCTTGATGCGGTTGTAGGTCTCCTTCAGACAGGAGGTCTCAAATGGAGGCTTGCCCACCAACAAAGTGTACCTAAGAATTCAGACAAGGAGGAGGTAAAAGTGACTGTGCAGATTTTTGTTTTTTAAACAACTTTTAACTTTCTAATACATCATTAGAAGTATGTCTTGGGAAAATATAAAACCATTAGGACTCATAAGGCTGCATTTTGTAAAAAGACAAAAAACCTATATTAAACAAGCAGATGTGCAAAGCTTGGCATTGGCATCAGAATGGACACTACAAGGTTTGAATGACTCAGTGGCCGTAACACCTCCGTTTCCAGGTGTGCTTGTGTATTCAGACTTACAATATACACCCAAGTGACCAGACATCCACTTCGTAGCTGTGGCCTTTCTTGCAGAGCACTTCAGGAGCTATGTAGTTAGGTGTTCCACACAAGGTCTTCTTCCGCTCACCATCAAACTCAATCTTTGTGGCAAGGCCAAAATCCCCTGTTTTAAAAGAAAAAAAGGGGGACATAACTGTAAAGAGGCACACTTGTGTGCAAAAGTTCATTCTTGAAGTATGAGAAATTACTGACGCAAGGACCTGGGTGTGCCTCATCCTTTTCTTCTAAAACCAGCAGGTTGCTGATATACCCAGTTGACATTTAGAGTCCCTGCCATCATGCTGAGTTGAGCAAATTACCTATCTTGACATCCATGTCGTCGTTGAGGAAGATGTTGCCCAGTTTCAGGTCTCTGTGGATCACTTTGTTGTTGTGCAGGTACTGGATACCCTTGAGCAGCTGAGTCATGTAGTATCGGGCCTCGGGCTCTGTGACAGCCTTACGACGCTTGTGCAGCTCCAGCAGGGACTGAATTGGAGAAGAAAATGATTTTAAACTGGGGCACTGAGACAGTAAAGCAGCAACAAATATCAAGTATATCGGATGGTTACCATGTAGTGTAGAAAGAAAGGATTTTAAAAAGTACTAATGCCATCAAAATACTGAGTTTAGGAATAGTGGCTCATTTGAATTATGTTCAGAGCTCCTGTGGTTTTAAACAGGCCAAGCTTCCTGCACTGTGACGGGAAGAGACCGCCAGGGTAACCGTTGGCCGTCCGCAGTTAACAGAAAGGACACTTTCTCTGCACTCACCCTTCTCCTGCAGATTTCCAGGACGACAAACACAAAATCATCGTCCTCGAAGAACCCGTGGAAGCCCACGACGTTGGGGTGGTTGAGGCTTTGGTGAATGGAGATTTCCGAAGTCATCTTCTCCCTCTGGTGCTGCTTCAGGATCAGCGATTTGGGCACGATCTTTCCGGCGAAAACCTGCTTTGTCTCCACGTCTGTGATTTCGTAGCATTTTGCAAAACCACCTTTTCCGAGGAATCTCCCCCTAGTGTATCGTCTCGTGGTGCGTGGGTCGACCAGAACATCTGGGATTTCTTTTAGAGTGGCCGATTTTGGGTCGACGTGCGGCATCGGGTTCGCCGGCTTTGCAACACCAGCGCTCATTTTGGATTAAAGTGCTCTTAGCCGGGAGTAAAAAGAAACGTTTTAAAGCCCCTTTGCAATAGAGTTATTAATGATAAACCCCAAGGAAGAGAGTATTGTTAACCCTACCTTAACCGACGTTAGTTTGGCCTTGGAAGCTAGCGTGCTCCCTGCACTTCTGAATTTAAATCAAAACTAGCTATAATACGCTTTAGACGCGGTTGTTACTTAAACATTTCATTGACAATTAAAACACGGTGCAACTAGACTATAATTATTTTTTTAAAAACGAAAATATTGAATAAAGTAATCGCCAGAGTTGTCCGTCGATGGCTGCAGCGTTAACCCGTCCTGCCTTTTGACAACAGTTTCTGCTACAAGTTTAAAATGCTGCCTCGGTCGTTACGGTGCTCTCTGATTGGTCCGCTCGATTTGAATTCTAAGGTATTGCAGCAAAGCATCGTGGGAGATTCAGGCAAACATAGCCAATCACTAAACGAGTATGTCACATTCCGCAGTGTTATTGGCTGAATCCCTGTTGTTGGTTTCTCCTTGTTTTCTCTAAGCGAGTACTGATGGGAAATGTAGTCGGGGTGGGCTTTAATCGTGACATACATCCGTTTTTTTCCCTTTCTTCTTTTTTTTTTTTTTTTTTTTACCCAAGTAGATAACGTGGATTTAATGGTCATTTGATTTTTTTTTCTTTTTCTTCTTCTTTTTTTAACTAAAAGCCCGGAATAAATAGTCGTCATCGTGGATTGTTGTAACCGATTTAGTTTAGTCGAGGCAGCAGTCTATAGGCTAATTTATATGAGACTACTCACTGCAATAACCTTTGCTTATTTATACGCTGACCTCACTAGTTTTCGATAAGTATTGTTTCGTTATTACTCGTGTAATACTACTTTTCGTAATTATCAGTCGTGAGGTTGTCCAGTTTAATTAACTCTAAAGCATAACCAGCTACAACATGTAGACTGTACATTCATGTAAAACACACAACCTATTGTTATTACTGTTTTTAGCCAGTAGGGGGCACTGTCACTCCTATAACTTCCCGAATGCAATATAAAGCTATAACTTCATAGGGTCCCAATATTAACATATGTTGATATCACTACCATAACAAATTGCTGTTGTTGAAGGCTGTAGTTATACAGTGAACCAAAGGACTGAATTTCTTTGAATGGACTGTTCAAAAAGTGTCACCATATTTCCATTAAAACCTTTTCTGGATCAAGTATGATCGAGTGTTAGTCAGTGCAATGTCTGTGTTTCATTAGTTTCATTAAAAACTTTTGTGTACATTCAGGATATATTATAGTTCCACACAATAATTGATGGGATTGTCATTGCAACACCAACTAGACTTAACTTCAGGCGGAGCATTCATGAAAAAGGTTATGTAAATAATTTTTCACTGGAAGTGTAATATGGAAAGAAGAATGATTAAGAATTGCGTGGAGTGGAAACAAAATTTGTGGCAAACATGGTCCACCTTGAAAGTCATGATAAACCAACCACCCAGGCCTTTGCTTCACCCCAGTCTTGACTCCATGGCTACAGCCTTGCTCTGCGTCATTGCCTTTAATGCCTTTTACTTCTAGCCTGCTGCTTCTACAATTGCCACTAATGCTAGTTCTGGTAAATGACAATTATTATCACACTCAATAAATAAAAATAAGAAAAACTGTATGTTGGCTTTACAAAAACCTTAATTGCTACGAAAGCTGATACACTTTATATATAGTGCTGTAATATTCTCTGAACCCTCCACCCCTGAGGTGCACTGGTGGATCATTTATGCTGTGTGTGTGTGTGTGTGTGTGTGTGTGTGTGTGTGTGTGTGTGTGTGTGTGTGTGTGTGTGTGTGTGTGTGTGTGTGGTTACTGTAAATCTATGCTAAGCTGTCATGAGTGTTCATCTCAGGCCTGATGAAACATTTCTGTTGTGATGGAAATAGTCTCTTCTAGCATCACAGCCTCCGTCCATAGTGCACTCAGTTGTTTCTCAAGAATGAAAATAATGGGATTCATCTTCATCCAAGACAAACACACATGGCATGTTTCAGAGATTTCTCTTAATCACATCATTGTCACCCATCTGTTTATATGTATTTTGAATCATTGTGCTTTTATTTATTCTGTATTTTTATCATCTTGTTTCATAAGATGTGTATATTGGTTTTCTTTTTTATTGATCTGTTCCTTATCTAAATGACTGAGAAGCCTGTCCAAGAGCACAGGTGTTCTTTTATTCTTGCCACGTGCAGCTGACAAATAAAGTAATTCAAACTTTAATTTTCATGTTGTTCACTCTTCTTGGTAAAAGATAAACAAAAGCTTTTAATCCAACAGTGTGACATTTTTGATGTGTAATGATGCAGATTCATCCTTGTCAGGAGCCTCTGTTCTTTAGCCCTTGTGTGCTGCATGAGCCTCTGCTCCTCATTCATATTAATGCTTTTGTGGCAGACACGATTAATATCTGCTTAGCAACAGATTTTACAACTGACATGGTGATAAAGAGAGGAAAATAAGAGGAGAACAAGTGGATGAAGAGAGGACAGATGATGAGACCAGCGTGTTTGCTTAGCCCCTTTGTTCTACTTCATATAAGTGTCTGTGTGTGTGTCTAAAACGTCACGACACAACTTCAAGCAAAGAAAGGAGCTATTTTTATGATGCACTATCTCACGCTAAGCCGAAAATGGCGCTTGTTGTTCATTATCACTAGAAAAAAATATGCTCATCGGCTTTGTACATCGATTTAATAACTCAGAGGAACGATTTTAAGATGTAAAGCTTGGAAAGCTTGGAATGCGAGGATGTTAGGAATAAATGGAAGAGACTCCCATCAGAAATATTTTCTCAGAGGATAAATTTGAATAGTCACAGTAATTTGTAACTGATTTTCAGTGTCCATTTTCTCTAAAAAAAAATATCACAGCATCGACAGACTGTGGGTTCAATTGCCAATTGCCATTCTGGTCACGTCCTCAGGGGCCCATGTATATTTGCGGGTACATCCAAGAGAAGAATTTAAAAAGACCAGAACTGTATCATCTCAAACTTTACTCATATTTTAACAAAACATAGATATAGTCTTTTGTTTAGTTTTTTTTTTTTATCATAACTGGTAAAATCCAGTAGTTTTATTAGCATTTGACCTGCCTTTTCCTCCCCTACACTGATAAAACTAATGGTATCTCCCAAGGTCAGCTAGCTACTTCCAAAATAAACGAAACAACATGAGAAAAAAAAGGGGGGGTGTCTAGTTTTTTTTTTTTTAGAAAGTTTCCAGAAAGAGCCAGGCTGCCTTCACAAGATCATTTATCCATTAATTTATTCATTCACTTATTTATTGACAAAAAAGAAGTTTATAAATGTTCTAAGTGGGGACCTCACAAAAGTGCTTTTTCTCATAAAAGCTCTCTGGGCTCTATCACTGAAAAAAAAAAGGCCATGTTGGATTTACTTGATTCAATAGTGGACATTGGTTGCACACAAATGTTTTGCTTTGGCAGAAACTTAAACAACTGAGTTAAATCAACTTTTTCATAATCAATAAACATCGGCATTTTGTGTTCATAAAACGCGATTGAAACATGTTCAGATGAAGTAAGTTGAGCTCTTGGAATATTTTAATCCTTCACAGTTTTGTCATTTTATTTCAACACTATTCAATAACTTTTATCCCAATACTATTGGTCACTTAAATACTACATGCTGTCTTCATATTACATAATGTTCAACAACGGGCAGGGATAGCTCAGTAGGTAGAGTGGTGGCCCCATGATCGGAAGGTCGGGGGTTCGACTCCACTGAGCAAGGTACCATCCCTACACACTGCTCCCCGGGCGCTGCACTGGTGGCTGCCCACTGCTTCACTGGGTGAATGGGTTAAATGCAGAGGAACTATTTCCCTATGGGGACTAACACGCACACTTTACTTTTTACAAGGTCTAGATCCTGGTTACCATAAAAATTGAATAGGTCTTCAACAACTACCATCCTTCTATCTTTATCCTGGTTGCAGGGGGGTTGGGAAATAACCCTGAAGTGATAGGTTACAAGGCAGGGTACACCCTGGACAGCTGACTAGTCTATCACATAGAAACAAACAACCATTTACACTTACATTCACAGGTAATTTAGAATCACCAGTTAACCCTAACTCTAACAACTGCATGACTTTTAACTGCGGGAGGAAACCAGAATACCCAGAGAGAAACCTGCAAACTAGCCAGAATGTGGGTTTGAACACAGGACCTTCTTACTGTGAAGCAACAGCACTAACCACCATGCCAACAACCTAGCAAATGTAGGAAAGCTATGATTTCCTGTATTTGATGCAGAATTTTTTTGTTTTTGTAATAATCCACAATAAATAGCAATAGCATGCACGTGGTGTGTGTGTAGTTGTCTGCCTCTTATAACTCCAGTGATTTTCCTGCAGTTTGAAATCTTGTGCGATCTTGTGAATTCCATGAGTTCAGCAACTAACCACTCTTACTAGATTGTATCATGTAATGTCAACAAGAACAAATTAAGTTGTTGAATTTCGTACAGATTCTTCATGATTTAATTACGTTCATATAGAAACATGAAATTATTGTGTTTAAATTACAAGTTAGACTTTTTTAATGTAACAACCACCCAATTTACTTTTTTTGGTATACTAAAAAACAGTAGAGGTGGCTGCTCGACTTGACTGAGATGGATGCCTTCCTGAAACCACGATCTAAAGAGCGCGAGTCTGAAACCCGTGCAGTGTCGCGGGATTTAACATTGATATATTATTGACTTACTTCACTTGAACATGATATGAACAATTTAATCTAGCCTCTCTGCATATCATGTAGTTTCTACACTATGCAGTTAAAGTTAACTTTAAAGCATGAGGCACTTGTGTTAAATACACGCAAGATGCTTATGTAAATCCAGGAGCTGGCCAATCCCTTTTTTTCAGTGTACTCTATTGTTTCAACACTCATCCGGGAGCGGGACTGTAGCAGTCTACTGGCAAGAGAGGTGCTGAAAGGAGGAAAAAGAGGAGACCACCAAACAGACAAAGGGAATGAGAGGAGAAAAAGAACAGGTGTGTGTGCTTTGATGGTTACTTTAACCATCACATTATGAGATTTCTGATTATTGAAGAAAGAAAAAAGCTCTAGGGCCCATCAGACACTTGTTCACATTGGTGTTTAACTCTATGATCCACGCATAGACAGACTCGTTTGAGATGTGCCAAGACCAGTGGAAGGTTTACAAATGAAGCACCGGACACATTTTACAACAAAGTTATTTTACTGACACCATATAAAAATGTACACACAAAACAGGACTCAAATAAAGTGCATCATCCCGTTTGCTCCCCTTAAACTATGAGCATTACAGGCCCCGCTGGCTTTCAGACACATTAAAGTGACCCGAGGAGCCGTCACCCGTGAACAGGTGTTAAACTGCAACACGCTCCAAAGCGTAACATTTTAGAGTGAGAACGGGCTCGAAACTGAGCAGGCGCAGTCCAGCTGCAGCGGTTTCTACGACAGAACACAGCTGTTGTGCTTCTTCGGCGAGGGTCTCTTCCTAGCTCGGGGCCTAGGCACGGTGTCTCTGCGTGTCCACGCCGCGGGGCTCAGTCGTGGCGGCAGGTTCACCTGTTGCAGCAGCGAGCTGAACACCCCGACCGCGTTTCTGCCCGTGCTCGCGGACGCCTCCACGAAGTCTGCGCCCCACTCAGCCTCCACCGTGGCCATGGCGTCACAGGCAACCGGCGCTCGACCTTCGCTCTCGGTCAGATCCGCTTTGCTGCGGACCACGGTGATGGGCACGCTCCTGCCGCCGCCGCGCAGCTCCAGAATCTCGGCGCGCAGTCGACGCACCTCCTCGAAGGAGTCGGGCTCGTCTGCCGCGTACACCAGGGCGAAGGCGTCGCTGTGTCGGATGCAGAGCTCCCTCATAGCCGGGAACGAGTAGCTGCCGCTCGTGTCCAGTATCTCCAGCCGCATCTTCTCCTCAGAGCCCGCGGTGTCATACTCGAGCACGTGAAGCTCCTCGACAGTGCGCGTGTACTTGTGCTCGAATCCGTCGTGGAGGAATCGGTGGATGAGCGCGGTCTTGCCAACCCCCGCTGCTCCCAGGAATACAAGCCGGACCGTGTTGGGACGCCCTGACGGAGACATCCCGACGATCCCGGCGCACGTGCAGCTTTATGCAGCTCCATGCAGCCAGGCTATTTATAGGCTGCTCCACCGATACGACCCCACCCGGTCGTTCTCCGCTCAAAATCGCTCAAGTTCAGACTCTGAAAGCCACGGAGCACACGGCAGCATGGAAACATAAATGATTTATGGATTTAATGTCTTTTCAGCGCTTATGTCAACATGTGTGAAAGAGTCGAACACGTGCGTTTGTTTGCAGCGTTTGTGAGTCATGGAACTCAATGCCAGTGTATTTCACAGGAACCCGGATATCATAAATCATTTCCACAGTCCACAACAGTGTGCATACAATAACAAGCTTCTGTCGAAGCTTTGTAGTTAATTTACAACCCATGGTTAGCCCTTTTACATCCCACCATTGCGTTTGCTTATTTACTGCAATGATCCTAATCCCCCCCCCCCCCCTTTTTTTATTTTTTATTAATGGAACAATGGGGATGCTATACCTTTCTGAATCCTCATCGTAAAATTTAATTCTTGCAGCACTCTACTTCCCACCAGCAGAAATACAGCTCTGGCGGTGAGCAAGAACCCCCACCTGCTGATCAAACCCTGTGTTTGCAAAGGGTGGCCAATCAGAAGAAAGCTGGCTAAAAAAAACAGCTAGGAGGGAGCTGCAACTTGTTACTTGACAGAGGATGAATTAAGGGACTGCTACAAGGCCCAGTATAAAATAAATCATGATTCTGAACTGCGAAGAAGTTATTTTGATTTTCCTATCTAAAAGAAGCATGTAAGTCCCATTTCAGGTTCAGTGGTCAAACTTGAGACTTAACCACAGTGAGTCTGTCACCAGTAAATCTTCCCCTTCCCAACTAAATGTGTGCACCGTCTTCTGCTCTGTGATTACACCTTTGCTTTTGAATTATTGGCTCATTTCTCTCATTCCTTTGACTCAACATTTCCACCCACACCTGAATTTGTTATTGTGGTCACAACCTGAAGTCTGGTGGTAATTAAAAAAAAAAAAAAAACAGTCATACATGCTCGCAAACAAGGTCCTGTCACGTGCAGTTATGTTTACACCATGTGTGGAAGGTTTCTTTTTAATGACAGTCCTGCCACAAAGACCCATTGTTTGATGCAAATACACATGCTCTATAATCTGATGATTAAAGCGCACTACCTGTAATTAAAAGCGCTGCTGGCCTTCCAAAAGAAATTTGGAAAGCATCAGGCTGCCCAGTGGTAACTGGCTGTGCGGACCTACCAGCACCACCCTGAAGAAGCTGTCAGTGGTGTGATGATGCGAACACATTGACCGCACAGTAGGTGGCTGGCATGAGTAGAATTTATGTGATGCAAGTAATGGGGTTTAGAAAACTGTACTCGCTAAATTTTTCTTATGAAGCGTGTAATTACTGTCACGAAGTCATGGGCGTAACATTGCTGAACATTGCTGAACATTGGGGGGGTCAAGATCTCTGTCTAAATAAATAAAAAAATCTGGGTAAATTCACAGATGATTAAACATGCAACTATTCTGCTGGTAATAACTGAAATGAGTAAAGAAAATCAACAGCCTATTTATGCAAGATAATTCATAATTTTATTGGGGGGTCATAACCCCCCTAACTCCCCCTGGAAATTACGCCCCTGCACGAAGTACAGAACTAAATTCTCTGTGTCTCGCTGACCAACTCTGTCTGGCGGGACGTGGCTATCACTTGGTAAATAGGTACTGTGATAGCTTGTCATTGTGCGCGTGTATTTGGGTGAGTACATTTGCGTCTCTTATCTGTACCCTTGAAGAAGTGTATGCAGTAATATAAAGGAGCAAATAAGATGGGAACAAACTGTAAAAACAGAACAAGACAACCTTGAAACTGACCTGAGGCCTGCTGGAACTCTCGTATAAGTGGTTGCAGCTTTAAGGGGGGGTTCTAAGTGCTTTGGGTCATTCCAGAATCTGGGTAAATCCATATGGTAGCTGCGAGGTGTGAAACACAAATTACCGGTAATACAACAATTTAGAACAACAAAAAAAAGTAGTGTGAAATTTCTTTTACACACTTGGCTTTTGTGCATTAAAACATTTTCAGATTGAAATCAGCAATGGCTTCACTGAAACATATTCCAGAAAGCTGGAAACACTTATTACCCTTCTGTCTATCCATTTTCTTCTGCTTATTTAAGTCAGGGCTGTGGGAAGGAGCTGGAGCCTATCCCAGCTGCCGTGGGCTGAGACACTGGGTAGACTCTGAACAGGTCACCAGTCTGTCATAGGGCTAAGACATAGAAACACACAACCATTCACACCTATGGGAAATTTTAAATCACCAATTAACATAATTCCTCACAGAAAGGCTGCAGCCAGGTGATGGATATGAACCCAGGACCTTTGGATTGTGAGACAATGCACCAGAATACTGCTCCACATACTCACCTAAAATATAAATATAAATGTTGCCAGGGCAATATTTGCCTTAATGCACAGTTATAATAATCATTTATCTTAATTAATAATATTAATTATAATAATATTTATCTTAATTAATAATATTAATTAAGGATATAGTTTAAGCTAGGAATAACAGAAGTGCCCATATACTTTGGTGATAAAGTGAAAATCAGGTTTAAAGCATTTTTAAATGATGTACACTAGATGGCAGCAGTAGACACATTAAAAAAGCATTGAGACAGTTGGAGTTGCAATTAAAAACTGGGAAGTTGCTGCTGTTGCAAGTATGTGATCTGTGCAGAAGTAACAGCAAAGAGTCATCGATATGTTACACAGGAATCATGGGTATAAATAATGAAATCGGCTTCATATCTTACAGTAGCTTACCCTTAAACAAAGTCTGTCCTGTCTCAGTCAGAGAGGCACATTAAAAGAAAACGTTTTCATGCAGTTTAGATGATTCTGAAGTGTGTCAACTGTGGGCTTCTTCAAAACACTAGCATCTGCTGCAGTTCTCTGATATATGTGTACATGTTTAGACATCCTTGTGAGGACAGAAAATTGCAATGCTACTGTACATGTGGGGACCAACAGTCACCTCTCCCCACGAGTTTGAAGGCATGTTTGAGGCTCAAACTGTGGTTTTAGTGTCAGGGTTACAATTAGGTTATAGTTAGATTTAGGCTAAGGGTTAGGGTTAGGCATTCATTTTTGATGGTTAGGGTAAGAGGCTGGGGAAGGCATTATGTCACTTAGATGTCCTCATTAAGACATGAACATGAGTGAGTGTGTATTTTATTATGGTTATGGTTTTTTACTTCAAGAATCATAAAAGATTTAACGTCCTTTTATGAGTTTGCATAAAGGGACACTGCTGCTAGACATAGTGTATGAGAACACTGTCATTGTGAGTGTGGTACATTCTAGTATTAGCATGTTACTCAAGAGTTCTCCCACTGGTATGACTATAGACACATTACATAATTTATCCTAAAAAAAGAATACATATATATATATATATATATATATATATATATATATATATACACATATAAATGAAATAAAAAAACAACTGTTCTTACAGTTTTCTCAGGATGGTAAAACGCTGTCCCATTTCACTTTGAGGAGTTTCTTTATCACGTTTATTGCCCAGGAGAAATCTGTCCTATAACTGAAGGACAAAGAAAACCTCATTCCTGCTTTGTCTTCACTTCTGTTCATTGCTCTGTCCCTCCGCTCCAGTGCCATGTGAGCTTTTTTCTGGCAGGAGGATTTGGCTCAAACCCGACATGTGCTTTCTCTTAAAGACTTTATGCACACAGACTGAAAAAGGCATGGGAGGTTATCATATTACCTTGAGCACAGTGGACGCTCCAATCCATTTAATAAGCACTCAGGCTTTTAATTTCCACAGTCCTCATGTGAGTGTGTCAGAAACTGTGTTTGTAGTTACACAGGGCGGTTCTGTTTTGGTTATTACAAGGTTTGCTGGGATTATTCAGCAATGTGTGTTCCATCTTTCAACAGTCATCTTCCTAAAGCCTCGCTCCTGCATTACTTGTTGCCATGGCAACACGCAGAGACCCTGCAGTGAAAGATGAAGGATGATCGTTCGTCTGCTTTTGCGTGTATTCAAACACGTAAGTTTTGCACCCATTATAGCGTTCAAGAGTTGAGATTTGGTCTGCAGAAGAGAGAAAGTGGAGTAGGTTACCTCGTTCTTGAGCTCGGCTGGCTTTCTCCTCTACCGTTTTGGCTCAGTGCACTCTCAGGGGGACGTGATGCAGGCTCTGTCTTCCTTCTCCCACACACAACAGCATTTGCTAAATAGCCTCATCAGAACAAGATGGTTGGAGGAAAAAATCTATGAAAAGAATAATAATGTAGGTCCACCTTCTTTTCTGTTTAGGTGTAACATGAAGAAACATGTGACCCAAATGCTGAGCTCAGTTGTTGCACAGACAGATCAGCTGAGCCCTGTTATTGATCCATATGCACAATTTAATAACAATAAAAACAGCATTATTAAGTATTATCAGGTTTATCTTTTTCACTATGTGCATTTTGTTCAAGCTGTCATCTCTCGACTCGAGCTGTTCAGTTTTAAAGTTACATCTATCAAACGGATTCCTGTAAAGGGGCAGGATGACTTCTTGCTCCCAGAGTAGCTATCTTACCTAATCATGTGATCTGCAATATTGCTCTCACTTCCTTTTTCAGACTTGTTTTATGGGATCAATTCAGTTATATTACGGGCAAGATTAGACCAGAGGCAGGGAACTTGTGAGGCTGTACTTTGAGCATGCTCAAAATGAAATTGTAAGCACACTACCATTTTGCAGCAGCAGAGCCAAGGGCTGGCTATATACACCTTATAAAATGTCTTGTCACTGCACACAATCATCATGATTGGAATATGACTGAAATGATCCTATAAAAACCAGAACAAGGAAGTGAGTGATTAGGCAAGACAGCTGCTCTGGCAGCAAGAAATCGCAGGTGCAAGCTTAACACTGAATAACTTACAAGTTATTGTAAGCACATTGTAAGAACTTTGGATTGAAAGGTCGTCAGGCAGTGAGGAAGCGTGTGGTTTCACACATCACATCCAGTTTAAATAACTCTGAAAAGTGATTTTTGCCCAAGGCTTCATAAGGAGATATCACTAACCCTTTCATCAAGGTTCACCACTTATAACTTTTATACTGTCCCTGTTTCTACAGTTATTGTTCCCATCAATCCTCTTCCGCTTATCCTTATCAGGGTCACATACAACCAACAATTTAAACTGCCATTAAAGAATTTAGTGTTGCATTGAAAAAGTTATTATAGGAGTTCTCATGGTGTAGTCCTGCCCAAACAAGCAAGGAATAAAGATATTTTGGCCTACATCAGTTTGCCCCACATAAAATAAATGAATGTCATATCAGTTTCTGTAACACTCTAATTGGCTGTAGATGGAAGCAGATGAACATGTAGATGGAAGTTAGTGTGAATCTTTAGAAATAATCCCTCAAACCCACAAATGCCCTCTCTTTGTGGAGCTAACCCTTTCAAGTAAAATCAACCAAGAGAAAAACAAGACGATCCACTGTTGAGAAGGTAAACTTTATTGGACTTTTCACTTGATTGAAATGTACGAGCATGAAAGGGAAAAGACAGAGTACTCTATGAAAGGCACAGCCAGAGAGATGACTCCACCATTGTGTTTACACACCAGCAGCAGCAGCAGCAGCAGCACACAATCCAAGGCGGGCACTTCATCACCACAAACATGTGCTTTTAACGTAGTTCAAAAAGGACGCTGTAATATTGTGCTCATTTTTGGGCGCTGTGTTAGAACAGCTGGAATTAATGCATTTTTATTTATATGCATTTGTGTGCGTTTGAGTGCATTGTGTGTCATTATTGTGCTAAGGCGACTCCTTCACTCGGTGAGTGAGTTTCGAAGCTCCTTTCAAACTGTTTTTATTTTATTCACCAAGAGTGTACAGGCAAAAAAAGACACATCTGCCAGCCCCTGGCTCTGTGTTTCCCATGGTTGCTATGGTTTCAATAATTGAGTGACAAAAAAAGAGCAGTATTTACAGCAGACGCGTGTAAATCAGTAACATTCCTTCATCTGATGAGCATTATGCGTTACACTTTGAACGAGAATAGGAGATGTAAGCAGCGTATAGAGGCAGCAGGACAATTAGCAGGAGAAGGTTAGATACTGCGAGTTATGGGTTATAGTATTCAACACGTTCATTTACACCAGTAGTTACCACAGATAGGCACAACTTATAACAATAACTGTCCTGACGGTTATTAGGTACGGCATGTGTAAAGTTTAACTGGGAGTGAAACAAATACTGTGCAATCACACTACAATGCATTCAGTTAACAGCAAGTCGTTGTAAATCCAAGCCTCCAGTACAAAGACCAGTAAGATGAGATCATTACTGAGAAATTTTTAAAAAACAACAAAAACAAAACACCTTTAGCACTTTGGTTCCTCTCGTCAGCGTCATTTTTCCGCCACCCATCCAAACAAATTCAGAACTGCGCACACGCACACAGGCACGCACACATATGCAAAAGAAAGAAAGAACTGCTACCTACACTAACTACCTCTAGTTTGAAGCATAGTGGAGAAGTCCAGCTGTGCTTTCTCAATATTCCCAGAGGGTGGCGCTCTCCAGGGAGTCTGCACTCGCCTTGAGCCCTCCAGCGTGATCCCCTTTGAGATACTTCCCCCTCAGAGTACGAATGGCCATCTTGTTGAGGTCACAGAACTCGAGCAGGAACTGGACAGGCGATGAGTCGCCGCACACAATGGCTGTGCCATCTCCAAAACACCAGTACTTCCCCTGGGAGTCTGGACAAACAACACACTTAATGAGGCTCCGCAGACACACAGTACACATATATAAGTATATCAATTTTATCAATTTAGTTTAGGAATTCAAGGAAAAGATATGACATAATTTTATTTAAATGTTTAAAATACTTTGGGATCAGAATTTGCTGGCCAACAATACAATACAAGATGAAAAATAATGCATCATACTGGCTCCCTGTCAAGCCTGAGTATGATGGTTCAAATGGGAGATGGCCCCGGGTGAGTGATCCATACAGCTATAATGGCTTTCCCATTAGATGCTTAAATATTGACTTTCCCTTAAGCAGGGTGGGGTTGAAGAGGGTTGGGTTGTGGAGAACACTATTTTAAACACCATGGCAAACATCACCACATTCATTAGAAAATCAAATCAAAGCCACGAGACAAGAAAATAGAAGCATTGTTTATTGAACGATCTGAATCTGATACAGGCTCTTTTGCTACAGAGGTTTCAGTCAGCTTCTTTGTCTCATTCTAGCACAACTGCTGTGTTGTGTAGGTAGCTTCAGTTATATTAAGTATATCTATGACAAAACACTAAATATAACTGCACATTTCTTGTTATCCACATTAGACCCGGCTCCCTGGAAAGTATTCAAATGCATTAACTAGTCTCACATAAGTCACGTTCTGTGACTTCTAGTAAGAAAAAAACAGTATGACCTGCCAAAACAACACATTGCATCTAAGTGACACACAATTTTATTGTTCTATTCAAACAGTTACCCACCTTTGAAGGAGTAAGCACCATTGTGGAACTCCAGCTGAAAAACATCGTAGGATGCTCGGTTGGAGTCTAGGGTTGCCGTTCCAGCTTTTCGAGCCCCGATGAACCCGTGCTCCCCGCGGAGGACGATGATTGGACGGTTGATGAGCTTCATCAGGAACTGTTCGGCCTCCCCTGAAGTGAAAAAAGATTAAGGTTGGACCAAACTACTCTGTGGCTTGTTTCATAAAAGCACCTTACGCGGGTATATGGGGGCATTAGAGGACGTGGCATAGGTAACTCGAACATCTGCGCAGGCACCATCAATGCTGAACCATAACATCTTTTTTTCACACATATCACATTTAATATGTTGATATGTGCATCAAAGCTTTTTTTTGGTGAAAACGTTGTATTTGGGAATGTAAGGAGCATGGCTGACCTGCGCTGTCAATGGTAGCAGCCAGCTGCCCGTTCTTCTTAGCAGTCACATACTTGCCATTGGCTGCACGGATACACACACGGCCGTCACGCCACTCCAATTCAAAGTAACTGTTGGCAGACCTGAAACACACCCACACAATAAACAAGCCAGTTATTCCACTGAATGTTGGTTATGCATGAAATAAAATGGGTGTTAACCAACATTCAACATTATATGGTGTGTGCGTATGTGTGTTGTTACTTGGTGGAGGCAGTGCACTGCAGTCCTCCGGTAGCTGTGAGTGTCCAGTATTTTCCAGCAGCGGTCCTGAAAGCACACTTCCTGTCCTCACGGCTCATCTCCAGCTGAAAGACTTCCTGGTCCCCTTCCTCATCCTGATTGGCTGACAAATCCATGCCTAGAAAAGTGGGGCAGACTGCTGTCAGCTTTCCTTCTTGTCTCTGGATGTCTGAAACTTTCAAACCCTTAAATTTATGAACTTTCTCCCGAGAGACTCTTAAAGCCAGAGGATGTCTCAAACTCACAAAGATCTGGGCCTTACTGCACCCATTCAGTGGATTCACCAGTCCTGAATGGGACTAGATAAAAGAAGAAGAAGTAGATGTGGTCATGTGAGCAGAGTAACGATAAAGTAGAAAGTTTTTCCTCATCATTAAATGTTTCATTGATCAGTTAGAATTCTAATGTGTCGAGAACATCTCTGCTTATGATCCATTTGTCAGCCTGCTGACTCAAAACACGTACACTCCAACTATATGCTAAAGATTTGAAACTCAAAAGCAAACCATTCAAATCAAGTGCTGTGTAAAAACAAATGTGTGTGTTACATAGCCATATGTTAACACGCCTTGATCCAGAGCTGATCCAGTCAGCTGCTCCATGCAGAATTGTCTGCTGCTGATCAGGGGGATGACCACTGAGTTGGAGCCATGTTTGAGGTCAAATGACAAGTGCCCCTTAAATGTTCCCCACTTTAAGCTGTAATTCGTTTCACTTCATCTGCAAGGGGAAATAGCTACTTGAGTTCACCCCCAATCTGCTGTTTTTTTCTCCCTTTTTCTTTGTTTTTTACTGGACAACTATATTAAAGTGAATTAATTGTTTTTAAAAAGGCAGCCATCTGCAAATATAGGCTCTGAGACTAAAACCAAAACAATGAGCTAAATTGTAGAGCTGAAAAATAATTGTGAGTTCATCAAAACAAGAAAGAGTTCACCCATAAATCAAATCATGAATTAAATACATGTGCTGTAATGATATTTGTCTAAGCTTTTTTGGTGTGAGTTGCCAGTTTTGCAGATATAAGCGGTTTTCCTACAATATAATGGAACTAAATGGCACATAAAATTGCATTTTAAAAATTCAACTGCAATGTATTTTACATAAATCATGACATGGTTGCTCAGAACAAATCCACCAACCTTGTAATGAACAATTACATGAAGGGACTGGTATTCCACCATATCCCTCCATAGAGGGAATCGTGTTCTTACATATGAGGAGATGTTAGTGAGACCGTGATCAGATTTAATGTATTTGGATATTAAGTTTAACCCTTGGGGATCCCTAAAAAAGACATCCACCTTGGTCCCTAATGGACATAAATTCTTAATTTCGTTGTTCTCATGACAATGACAATAAAGTTTCTGATTCTGATTCTGATTCTGAATAAATGTCCATTCCCCAAAAAGTGCAATAAAAATCTTATGTATTAATATTTTTTTCCACTTTAAATTGGTCAGTCTTTTAAAACTACTTCTCCCTGAAATATTCATATAAAGTTTTAATTATATTTTCGTTGTTTTAACCCTTTAAATCCCAGTTGTATTACATGAGCGCCCTGTTTTTTTAGCCCCAAAAAACAAAAAAACTAAATATTTTCCAAAAAAAACATTTGAAGTAATATTTGATTGTTATTATAATTAGGCCTTTAGATGGGTCAAAGATTGGCACCAAAATTCATTTTGACCTGCCATTATTTTTTTTGCAGGAGCACATTAAAAAATGCATGCCTAAGGACAATTCCCCAAAAAGTGCAATAAAAATATTAAATATTAATTTTTTTTTGCACTTTAAATTGGTCAGTCTTTTAAAACTACTTCTCCCTGAAATATTCATATAAAGTTTTAATTATATTTTCGTTGTTTTAACCCTTTAAATTACAAAAAAACTAAAAAAAAAACTAAAAAACTAAATATTTTCCCAAAAAACATTTGAAGTAATATTTGATTGTTATTATAATTAGGCCTTTAGATGGACTAAAGATTGGCACAAACAGTCATTTCGATCGCCTTTTTTTTTTTTTTTCAGGACCAGAAAATGGTCTCCAGGCGGCAAATGCTCCTCCTCTAGGCCGAAATAAGTGCATGTTGCCGGGGTAAGTCGCGACGATCACCGGGGCACGATCACCGGGGACTGCTTTTTCCAGCCCACACGTCCGATACCACGTGACAACAAATACGTCATTTCCTGTTGACTAAAAAAAAAAATGCACCCTCTCATGGTCCTAGGGACCAAAAAATGGTCCCGCCCGATCAGCGGGCGAAGCCGCTGCTGCACGCCGGAAATGAGGCTTCATTTCCGGCAGGTCTGTCCAAGCAGCCCGCTGTTTTCCAGCAGAGGTCAAATGTGAAGCAAGGGCGCCACCCGGTGGACAAATAAAAAAATTACAACTCTAAGGCCTGTAGTCCAAAACGAAACCTAAGCTGGAAACCTGACGATCCCTTTGACCGTAATTTTTCTGGCGTGAAAAATAGCGTTTATAATGGGTTTCAATGTGGACATTTTTGTCCAAAGGGACTAAGGTGGATGGATTTCTGTAACTTAGCCATTTTAGGCTGATTTAATGAATTGACACCACAATTAAAAAAAATAAGTAAAAAAAACATTCTTTGACAAATTTGGCTATATTCCACTCAACACAGTGAAGATGGTTTAAAACTAAAAATGCAAAAGACAATAAATGTCCTTAAGACCACCAAGCATGAAAATGGAGAAGAGATGTGATTCAAGTAACAGTTTACAGAGAAGATAAATTACAGAGAAACAGCAGTTCTCTAGGCAAAAATGCCTTGTTGATGTCAGAGTTCAGAGAAGAATGCTTCAAGCTGATAGGACAGCAACAGGAAGGCAACCTCTGGACTGTACAGCATAGAAGATCTCACTGAGTGCCAGTCTTGTCAGCTAAGAACAGGAAACTGAGGCTACAATTTACAGAAGCTTACCAAACCTGGACAACAAAAGACTGGAAAAAGCTTTTCTTACTCTGTTGAGTTTCAATTTCTGCTGCAACATTTGGATAATTGGTTCAGGATTTGATATAAACAACATGAAAACATGGATCTATTTTACTGTATATTACTGGCTCAGGCTGGTGGTGTAATGGTGTGGTGGATATTTTCTTGTCATACTTTGGGCCCCTCAGTACCAACTGACCATTGTTTGAACACCATAGCCTACCTGAGTATTGTCGCTGACCATGTCCATCCCTTTGTGGCCGCAGCATACCACACCACGTCACAAAGCTTAAATCATCTTAAACCGGTACATGGAAACAAATTCACTGTACTCAAATAGCCTCCACAGTCATCCAGTAGAGCACCTTTGGGATGTGGTGAAATGGCAGAGCCCCATCATCTCTGCAACCCACATCGAGACAACATATTTTGAATACCAGAAGAAGAAACGTGTTAATATGTTTGAATATGAATTTAGCGCGAGTTTAACACATCTATTGATAGGGAAAATGGTTCCAGACAAAGAGCAAAAAGATTTGACCAGTAGATTTCTTACAAAGACACGAAACTGGACTCAGCCTCGCATTACATAAAACCAGTCCACCTTGGAAGAGTTGAGAGAGTAAAAATGTCTCTGTCCTCATTACTGACACCCAAGCTGCCAGTTAATGCTTGTGCAATGCCCATATTGAGCCCACTGAACCATTAGTGGTTTGTACAAATGCAGCAGCACTGTTATTTCTTTAACAAAGAAAGGAAATTGTGATGAATTATAAGTCCAAGTCCCCTGGTCCTGCTTTCCATCAGCCTTTCAATTATGGTCACAATTTAGGTCACAAGTCACTGCCTTACATACACTGACCTCATTCAAGCAAACCATCCTCTATTTCCCTTGGTATGCTCTCTGTCTGTCTCACACTCACTCACACACTGATAAATCCCCGCTAATGTTGTGCACAGAATCAATTAGAGACCGGGAGGCAACGAGACAATGAGGTTGCATGTGGGATAAAGACCTGTGTAAGGCACACCTCGCTCTTTGTGGCCCGCGTTCTCTGCCTCTCCACCATTTTCCCATTGTCTCCAAAGCAAATCTGCCCTCGTTTTCTGTCTGTTCTGAGATAAAGAACGATGCACAGCTGCAGACTGAAGCTGACCCGGGGCCAGCAACCACAGAGCAGGGGTAGAATTACTGCAGGAAAAATGTTAAACTGGCAGGGACTGCCCCCCGCCCCCCAACAACTACAAAAAAAAAAGCGGAGGGGAGGGGGGCGATAATGAAAAACACATGGTGTGGGAGGAAAATGAGCTAACGGGGGTCTCTAATTCTGCTCTACTTTTTCATGCAGACACGCAACAGCTGCCTCCTGCTGTGTCCAGCTATGCGGTGACCTCACGGTGAAACTGCATTTCTTTTACTTGGTGTCTCTTGGGTCAGTGCAGCTGTACAGCCTCACCTTGCCTTGTGGAGACGTTTCTCTCGTTGCCTGCAGTCAGCACGAGCTGCGCGTGGCTGCGCTCCAGGCCGAACTGTTCATCCTTTCCCACCCGGGTGCTCCTCCCAGACTTCATAGTGCCGGTGGGGCCTACGGGGGCCAGGTAGCGACCGTTACAGTCGCGGAATGCCACTTTCCCGGAGTGGAACTCGAGCATGTAGCCGGTATCCTTGTCCGTTGCGGTGGACAGGTTGCCGTCGTTGCGCAAAAACCGGTTGTCAGAAGTCTCGAGGTGGTAGCGCTGATCGCGGTACACCAGGGTCACAAGCGAGTCGACCCCCCAGGGGACATCCCGATCTATTGACACCTCCTGCCGGGCGCTCAGGTGGGCGAAGCGCTTGCGGGCGAAGCTGTAGAGGTTGACCTGCGGGTGCACGGCCAGGTGCATGCTCCATCTCTCCGCCGGCGAGGCGGTCTGCGCAAAGCAGGTGATCCGGTCCTCGCTGCCGCCGAGGAAGCGGCCGTAGGGCTCGGACTGCAACGACCACCGCCCGTCCTCGTGCACCGTTATGACGAAGCGGCAGTCCCGCTCGCGCGTCTCGCTGTCCGCGGTAACGTTGCCGTCTTTGTCCGTGGCGAGGTAGCGGCCCAGGTGGGACAGGAGGAACACGGCGCTGTCGTCTTCCCCTGTCTGCTCCAGGGTCCACGTCTGCTTCTTCTTCAGGCTGCTGGCCGAGGCGTTGATTTTGAAGCCGAATGTTTCCGCAGTCAGATACTTGCCCTCGCTGTTGATGAGGCCCAGAGGGATCTGCAGCAGGTCCCCGTCGGCGCCGTTTGAGGACATGATTGCAGCTTGACAAGAGGAGCAAAGAAAGGAGATGCTGGTCTTATAGAGAGGGATAGACAGACGGACAGAGGGAGGGAGAAAGACTGTGGGGGTGTTTGAAGGAGAGAGAGAGCTGCTGCTGATGGTGCTGATGGTGATCAGTGTCCCCTAACTGGGTAAAAATCCGGACTGGCTCGCTGGAGCTGCAGGAGTTGCAAGCTTGTGAGTTGTTTTTTTTCCAAGGCAGTACACGCCCCAGATACAGGCAGAGGAGCTGGAGGGAGATGACTGCAATTTTGACAAACCACTCCACCCCTGCACTGATCTTCACATAGCCCCACACATATAACCAGTATCATCCACACCATCAGCACTAACTTTTCCATTGCTCCTGGAGAACTCTGTGGATTCACCACCTAACAGATTTGGTATGTTTGTGCTGGAAAGAGGCAGAAAAAGGCCATTTTCTGACAATGTCAGCATACAGAAGGCCATGTGCTGGGATCTCTTATGAGTCAAATGTCCCCTCTGAATCTGATGTGGGGTAGTTTGTAGTTTAATGTTCTCTTCCCCCTGTAGTTTTCACAAAATCTGTGCTGAAAAAAAAATTACCAAACAAAAGCTACTGAGTGTGGAACAATGCAAACATTGTGTTTTCACACATGAACATCGGAGAGATCAGAGACAAAAGTGCGAATTTACTCAGTTGTTTCCCTTCATTGAAATTCCACCCATTTTCCATCCTGTAGTCTGATCAGCCCTTCCGTCCTTCTCCCCCGTGCTTTGTCATAACTCCTGTCTACACATCCACCTATACTCTGAGAGAGAAAGAGAGAGAGAACGGCGGGTGCTTATCCTTTCCTCACGCCCACAACCCCAGGAGAGCTTTCTGAGGTATAAAAAGCTCCATGAGAAGCTAAATGAAGCTTTTCTCTTTTCTTCTTCTTTTCTTTTCCAGTAGTTGAACATATAATTGATTATGGTAATGGTGTTTTGATTTTGTACCGCAAAGTTATCTTCCTCATAGCTATAAGCCAGTGAAGTTTTCTCACAGCAGCTTTGCCTGTGTAGAGCTAAAAACCTTAATTCCTAATGTAATTCGAGGATGTAGTTGAAAGACGGGATAGTTCATGAACAGTTCACTTTGTATGCATACATTTTCAGTTACTTGGTTTTAATTTAGGGAGATTAGTGGCTTGCAAATTTGCTGCATGAAAAATTGGTGTGCTGCTGAGTCAGTAACCTGATAAAAATCAGGAAAATCTTTGACAACTTTTCACTTTAAGCTTTTGATCTTTGATAACTGTAAAACAAACGGAGGTTTTTGATTGGTTGATTGATTGATCTGGTCAAGATGAGCATTTTGATGGCACTACTTTTGCATCCCATGCTTCGATCTTTATTTATCATTAGTTATGGCTTATAAAATAATTAGATAATTGGTTATAAATCGCTAAAACGAGCAGCACGATATACCCAAAACAAAGAGAAGGGGTAGCAAGAGAGGAAAGGAATCCCAGATTTGCCCCACCAACAACATTGTCCAATGAAATGAACATGTAGGATAAGCAAACCATGAAAAGTACGGATTTTATATGAGCTTGTGCATATAGTTTGAAGCGGGAGGTTGTGCAGGACATGAAACCTGTGCTGGGACACAGCCTGCAAAGTTAGTGCGGAGGTGGGATATCTGGGGGAGAGGATATCTTACAGCTGGGACTACATCGCCCCCATCTGGCTTTTTGGAGAAAAGCAGCAAGGACAAGAATCTCGGAAAGAAAAAAAAGCAAATTCATCAAGTTAAGGAGAGTCTGGATGTTTTTCATTACCTAACAGTAAAGTCCTTGAGTCTTGGTAATGAACACTGAGTTGTGTATACTTTTGAAGTATAATGCCTGGTTGCCTGTATTTTAGATAGCTCGTGGTGAGAAAGTGTAATGAAGTATAACTCAGCTTGCTCAAATGATACAGTATTTACTACTCAAGTAATGTGAAGCACTGTAAGCCCCGTGAAGCATTCACGGGGCTTACAGTGCTGCGTTCACCCCCTTCCCATTTAATCACGTGTCAGATCATCAAACAAATGTTAATATCAGAAAACGATAATCAAGATTAACACAATATTTTATAATTATTATTTAATTTTTTAAAGAGAAAATGAACCAAACCTACTTGCCCCTATTAAATCATGAATGACCGGGGTTAAATTTCAATTCCACTAGCCAGAGCCCGGCCTGATTACTGGCGGAAGCACTGAATCAAGTTAAATGACAAAATGAAATAGACTAAAAGATCTCATAAAACAACAGCTGAGAAGCAAAATGATTGACAACTATCAGTCTAGATGGTGCTACAAAGGTACAATTACATCATTCACAGGCAGAAAGGTTTTCTATCAGGGAGTTTTCCTTTCATCCCTTTATCTGGATAAAAACAGAAATTCTCTCTTGAGAAGGAGAGACTCCAAAGGGAAACTTTGATATTTAAGATCATTGTTTGAGGACACCGGGCATCATGGTGGTCCAGTGGTTAGGACTCTTGCTTCAAAGCAAGAAGTCACTGGGTTTGAATTCATCTCACTGGTAGGGGTCGTTTCTGTGTGACCTTTGGATGGTTTCCCCTGATAATCTAGTTTTCTCCCACAGTCCAATGGTAAATTGGACCATACTTGTCTAGAATATGTCCCCTTTGCCCTGTGACAGCGGGGATAGGGTCCAGCTTTAGTAGGTGTTGACCAAAATGAAAAGACATCGTGGATGGTTTGTGGGAAGTCTTTATTTTATTATAAACTATGTGATGAAGTCAAGTTATTCAGCAGACATCTGCCCCTCCCTGAGCCTGGTTCTGCCGGAGGTCTCTTCCTGTTAAAGGGGAAGAAACCACTGTTGCCACGTTCATGTTCAAAGTGAGTCATCTGATTGTTTTCTCTGTATCATTGTGTTATTGTATTTTTTGTATTATTGCAGGGTATCTACCTTTCAATATAAAATGCCTTACGATGACTGCTGTTGCGTTTTTCTGTTACATAAATAAAATTGAAATGAATTTTAATTATACCATTATCATCTCTCTGTATATGAGCAAAATAGGTGACTGGTTTTATTCTAAAGATACAGACTGGTGAAGCTCTCTAAGAAAAAAGGGACAGCTGTACGATTAAATGGGTTACAATGACTTTGCTCTCCCTGAACAAAAATATGCTGGTCTGCCTGGTTGTGTGGCACTGGGGGTCCAGCACCTGTGTAAACAGTATGAGAAAATGATACAGGAACATGGCCACTCAGCTCGCTGCAGAGTTTGCAGCAAAGAGGAGAATTTGAGGAATGACAAAACTCAACTCCTGACAGTGGACATACAAAAGAGAAAGATTTGATCAGGTTTTTTTCAATTCAGGCAAATATTCTGAACAAGCCAAACTTACTCAGCATCAGAGAGGCTGATACATGTTTGATGTTAGGACAACACCCCTGTGTCTTCTATAAGGCAATAGGACTATTAGGTTCTGTCAGTTATTCTTTGAACTTCTCTTATTAGTTTTTCTGACTTTTTCAAACTGAGCTCAAAGGTTACTTTTACATCCTCATCCCCTTGACTCATGCTATATGGAACCAAGAATGGGTTCAAACAACTGGACTTCAGAATGGTCATATCTGGGCAACTGAATGGCTTTGCAAAGTGATAATAGAAGTCGATAATAATGTTATATTGGATATCTCAACTTTTTTAGATCGTAAAGGATTAAAAACATTGTTACTCTTTAGTTTTAAAACGCACGTGAATGTTTTGCGCCTTTGTATATCCACTATGATGTATTACAGCGGTGTAAGCTGTAATGCACAAGTAAAAACTAACACACTTCCATCTGTTAATCATCTGTTTTGTAAATTATGGAGGTTTTTTTGGTCCACCCCAGATAGGATCAAATTGGGCTGTATGTGTCCCACGGACCTGAATGATTCTGGGAAGAAGAACCCACTTTCAGCCCCTCCTTGTAGCACCACTCCGAGAGCAGCGGGCAAAACACTACCTGGGCTGTGCTCTATCAAGGTAAACAGAGCTAACGGGTACAACCGGCCAATATTTTCAAAATAAGTTTCTTGTTTAAAGAAATGCGTTGCCCTTCGCTTGAAATCGAAGCGTAGTTTGCCAACTTAAAACACATTATTTCATAAACTACCATTAAATTAAGATAAGCATCACGCGTCACGTTTACTTTCGCCTGTCACGCGTTTACGTTTTTATTTTGAAGACGTCCTCATACAGTTCCGGCACCGCTCGGATTCTTTCTTGGTAATTTGACATCGCTGGTTAACGGCAGCCTGGTTGCTAGACGACTCAATCTGCGACGCCGATGAGAAATCAGTAACCTCTGTACCGAAAGACAGCAGCATTTTAACAGTTTTAAGGAAGCTATGCTCTACAGCCCACGTTACCGTATGAACTGCTTATTATTAAGGAAAGTTAGCTGTCCCAAAACACGTAAATTCCCAGTTGTAGCATAGCTAGCGTCTCTTTTGTTGCCCCCTCTGTGTATTTCTTAGCAAGAGAGGAGGCGACGTGAAGTGAGATTTGGGAGTTGGGAAAAGATGACCGAATTAGAAGTGGAAAAAGTCGAGTTTTCCAACCTAACATAACATTTATTTACTAGCGATGTTCAGTGCCAATGCTAAGACGTCTTTTCAGGCGAGTGATGTCCAAACAGATGAAGACTACGAGGAGCTGGTGAGTGTTCTGATCTGGCTGGGTTAAAGATACAGCTGTTTACTTAAAACTGACTTTACAGTGGTTCTTGTTGGAATTGCTTATTAAAAGCCTATAAGGTTCTATAATTTAAAGCCATGGTAGTTTATGGCAGTTGTTTTCAGCACTTTTGACTTCTCAATCAGAGGGGATTTCTGTCTTAGTATGGGTGTCTTACGCCTCCTAGGTTGAGGATGGCTTCTCGCTCCCTGCTGATGTTCCAGTAAAGGTAAACAAATGGACTCGTGAATCTAATCTGTGCCACATGAACACATTGTTATGTCTTTGTTTTTATGGCTGGGACATTTCCTTTGCTTTCGACGTGCTCTTCCGCATGAAACCAGTTTCATAAATACTCCTGTCATCTGCTTTGCCCCCTTCGTGTTTGTCCTCTATCAGAAAACGAAAAAGAAAGTCTCTTCTGGCAAGCCTCCTCCTTCTCCAGGTGAGTCCTGTTCGGCTGCACTGTAGGTAGTATTTTCAGACTCTGTAGGAAAACCCACCTTGAAAGTTATGTTTGCTTTTGTATTTGTAGGGTCTCCATACCTCACCAGTCTGAATGTGAATCACAGGAGAGCAGCAGTGGGTGCTTGGAGACTACCAAGGGCCTCTCTGGGGGACACCAGATTGGACACTCCCGGGGAGACTGGCCCAGCTCGCCTTACTTCCCTCAGCAACGGCCTTGGTAGGTGTCATGAAGGCACAACAAGCTCTGTGAATGGTGCCTACATAAATACATTAACAGTGAATGGGTTTATCTGCTTGCTTGAAATGAAACAGTTTATGGAAGGCTGTACAGCAAAAACAAGGAGGTAAAGGGAAATATAGGTTTTCAGTGATTTCGTCACATATCTGAACTTAAATGCATTATTCATGCTCTGCAGCGCGTCCTCGAAAAGTGTGAAAAGGCATGAGTCAGATGCAGTATTGACTCGTGTTGGAACAGTTTGTGTAAGCCAAACTTCTTTTTAATGTTTATTAGCACATCATCTAGGCTTAAAAACAAGCATGGCACAGGCATCTAACACTGCGTTATTAAAAACAATAGAAATCTGCCAAATGAATCAGGAAACCGAAGCATGTTGACAAGTAGCCTCTGTCTGTTTCTCTTTTTCAGATGTGTCTCAAACTCTGAGATCAGAGTGTGACGCCACACCAGAGCTCCTCATGCAGACCCTGAGCACGAGGAAATCCAAACATCTCCACTCTGCTTCCAACGGTGAGAGAACGCGTTTGTGTATCAGACTTAGAAATGGAGCGAAGAGGGAGACAGAGCTGAAGGTCAGGTTTTTGTGCTGAACAGGAGACGCTTAAAAAAAGGAAAAATACTGGCTGTGAAGGGAGTATGATGTGATATTAGTGCAGTCAGTGTTGTTTTTCACGACTTACAAAGCCAAGCATGTGTTGTCTTCTTTGTGAAATCATTTACCTTCTCCCATCATTTGCAGGTTTGACTTTAGTTACAAGTGATTTCATGAAGAAGGAGGACATGTACGATGAGATCATTCACCTCAAGAAGGTAAGGAGTAACACAATCACACGTTAAAACAAGACATGCATGCCTGCACATCGGTGTAGTGACTTTTCCATCTCGTTTTTGTTCTTCTTCTCAAAAATTCTTCCTCTTTAATTTAGTCAGGCTTCTTTAAAATGTAAATCCTTATGCACTTATTATATGTTTGAGTAGTCACTGGTGCTGTTCTCTGCAGAGCCTTCATGAGCAGAAATCTGACAACCAGCAAATGAAAGCCAAAATACGACGCCTGGAGGAAGACAATGCCAAGAGAGAGAAACAGATAGAATCACTGTTGGATCCCACTAAGGTAAGAATAGAAAATTATTTGTTTTTTATTTTTTCGTGTGTCGTTTTTTTGTCAAAGAAACTAAAATGATGGAAAAAAAAAACCCCAACTGTGCAATGTTTTTCCTGTAGGGATCTGAATATACGCGTAGTTTGGTAGATAGGAAAAGAGAAGGGAGCGTGGTGAGTATATCCAGTGGGTTAGTGAACATGCCGGGAATAAATGTAATTTTTAGGATGTGTTTATAACAAGAAAAGCTGATCCTCTTTGTCAAGGTTATCAATGGACTGAGGCAGAGGATCCTAAAGCTGGAGCAGCAGTGCAGAGAGAAAGAAAACGCCCTGAGGTAATGCCGTCCTCCAACTTTGTCTCTGTATGTTTGGTTTCTGTGTAAAACAGAATGATGCTCATGTGATTTATTTATTTTTTTGCTTGTTCAGTAAACTGCAAAGTGAGCTGAGGGCCACCAACCTGGAAGAACTGAAGATTCGAGTCAAATCATACTTTGAGGAGGTAAAATCAGTCCCACTTTGCCCACTGTGAGTTTGGTGGTGTGTAAAGGAGTTCAGTAAAGTGGGTCTGTTTGCCTTTCCTTTTAGATCCAGAGACTGAGGATGCTTCTAGAAGCAGCTGAGAAAAGGTGACTGACACACACGTGTCTGAGTGTAGCCGAGTTCAGGAGAATCACGGATCTCCGTCGTCATCATTATAAAAGGTTAACGAATAAACGAGTATGTTTCTGGCATTGAGACTTCCTTACCTGCTCTGTTGCAGCTGTCGAGCCGAGAGCAAATGCTCCCAGAGGCAGCAAAAAGCTTTGAGCTCCACAGTTCACCGTCTGACTGAGAACCTGGAGCAGCTTCAACAAGAGAACGTGGCACTCAGAGAAGAACTCAACACCGACAGTCCTGCTGGAGGAGCCAAAGGTCTTTTCTCACACGCCACAACGTAGTGCTGAAAAAACCAGCAAGAGTCAGATATCAGTGTAAAACGCCTACAACTCGCTGTATATTTTACATACAGTATGTACATATGTATAAAACCGGGAGGAGTAAAAAACCAATGATACTGGAACCAGTGTGTTCTATATGTTGATTTAGGGTCCCGTTAAAGGAGCTTGTACTAGAAACATGCCTTCCTGTCTCCTAGTAAAGCTCGCTGCTATAAAACAATTGTATTGTTTTTAAATCCTAATTGGTTAATACAGTTTTTCTTTATGA
This sequence comes from Diplotaxodon limnothrissa, assembly GCF_057381915.1. Lineage (NCBI taxonomy): Eukaryota > Metazoa > Chordata > Actinopteri > Cichliformes > Cichlidae > Diplotaxodon > Diplotaxodon limnothrissa. The sequence continues at coordinate 13,219,787 of NC_140601.1, read as the reverse complement.
TCTACGTAGGTTGCCATTACTGATTACATTCCAGCTAACATTAAGTGCAATGCAAAGACAAAGGAAACAAAGGAATTGGTATTAGTCTTTACATCTGTGCTGTTGGGCGAAAGGGGCAAAAAGTCCTTGTGGTCATGGATGCAGGCAGCTTCCAGAAGACTCAAAAGTTGTAGTTTTTAAGCCACAACTAAAACAAAATGCTGTGCCTCCAATTAAACACACAAGGAGACTAAATGCACTTTGGTCACAAGTGAAAATCCTGGAGATCAAGAGGATGGTCATAAAGTGGTTACAGTTTTCTGCTGTGTGCTGTAATGTTACTGAAAATAGTGTAATGATGTGTCCCAGATTACAGAGAGTGGAGTAAACAGAGACTGTTGAGACGGCTGTTGGAGGTGGAGAAGGTGAGAGGAAGCCGTAACCAGTTGTTCATGTAAACACGAGCAGTTGCCTGCCTCTGTTTCTAAGCTCGCAGCTAACAGACTCTCTCCTCCTGTCAGAGGCTGGAAGACAGCAAAAGACACGCCCAGTCACCAAAGAGCGCCATCCTATTGGATAAGGAAGTCCAGACCACACTCACTGAGAGTCTGGCGTTTACCATGGCAACAGAGGCAGTGGTCTCCGGGGGAACGCTCACTGATGAAAGGGAGGAGGTTTCGGAGTTGAGGGAACGCTTGAGCCAATTGGAGGAGGAGAAAATGGCACTTGAAGAGTTGCTGTCAAGTAGAGAGTGAGTGACGAGCAGCCTGAGACTGCTCAGTTAAAAAACAAAACACTACTTCTAAATGTAAAAGTCTAATAAATGAATGATGTGAACCTACCACATTATTACATCCGTAACAGCAGCTGTTGTTCTCTATACTTAATCTGTGTTGTCTGTGGTTCCAGTGGTGAACTGAAACAGCTGAAGGCTGAAAGAGAAAAACTTGAGAAAGCGACAAAACAGTGGAAAGCTGAACAGAAAAAACTACACGATGAAGAGAGACGGCAGCATAAGTACACTTTCACTCCTGCATTTGGTGTTTGACATGGGTGTGATTCAGTGTGTCCACACTTTTCTTCAATTTGCATTGTTCATAAAATTGATCATTGTAGTTTTAAGTTAAAAGCCAAGTGTAATTCCATTTTAAGTCTTAAGTAATAGATAAATATGTAATAATAATACTAATACTAATAATTATGATGATTTGCAGGTGGAGTTTGCTTTTATTGCAAAGTTGTGTTTATTTACTGCTTTGCACGCGTGTGTTTTGTGTTTCCCAGACAGGAGTTGAAACAGTTGCGAACTCGGATCCAAACTCTGGAGGAGGAAAACAGTAAACTTGCACAGGCTGAGCTTTCCTCTCTTCCTCCCACATTGGCAGAGGAGACTCAGGGCAGCACAGGTGTGAGAGAGGGAGAGGAGAGGGACACGGGGAGCAAAGAGGAGGCAGAGGGAGGTGAGGAATCAGTCACAGATGACGGAGAGAAAGAAGAAATGGAGAAAGCAGCATTAGACATTCAGATATGCTGGAGGGAGCACAGAAACAGGGTATGTAACACGCTTATGCAAAGGAAGTTATTAATATCTGATAGAAATGTTATGTAAAAAAAAAAAAATGTCTAGACACTGGCCCAGATTTCTCTTTCTGTCCATATCCGTCCTCTGCATTCTCTTTTAAGGACACGGTGATGCTGCAGTCAGCTTTAAGAGGCCACCTCTTCAGAGACTCGCAGCTGAAGGAGCTACCGGAAGATGCACTGAATCAGGTTTTACCCACACGCTTCCATGCGATGCACTCATATCAAGCCGTACTTGTAAAGCATCGAGAACAGTGTACTAATAAAAACAATAAATGCTACTTTTCATGGATACTTGAAGACTCATGTCTCGTGTTAAGGTTAATTTGAGCATAACGAGTGCTGATTTTGTTTTTCTAATGCTGGGTAATGATCAGCAGGTGTGTGAAGTATTTTCAGCAATGAAGGACTTAAATGTAATTTTGTTTTTCTTTCTTTTTTTCCTTCAAACCCAAACAAAAGGGGAAAAATTGATTAAACCAGAAATTACTTGTGTGCTGATGTACTTCCAACAATCCTACTAGAGATCATGATGTCCTTAATAAGCCAGAGTCAGCGTTGCAGCTAACACAAATAACCACTAGGTGGCTCTAAAAAACATTTTCTGGTGGGTTGGCTGTAAGCTTTTGTCCCTGCTGAAGCTTTCTTATCTCTTCCCCCTTTTTTGCTGTTTCCAGGTTGAAAAATCCTCAAACTTCAGCGATGAAGCTTCCTCCGTTGGTGACACGCTGGATGATGACGCCTTGACGATGATACAGTCGGCGTGCAGGGGACATCTGGCTCGATGTAGTCTTGCACAAGAAAGGTGACTCATTTATGCACTGAATTAAAAACCAAAACAACAAACAAACAGTCAAACCAAAGAAAAAAATCCACAATTGCTTGTTTGCGTTTGTGTGTTAGGTCTGTGCCTTCTTTAATGGAAAACAATTTTCCCACGCTGGCACCAAGAGGAAGTGCATTACCACACCCACCCAGCAAAAAAGGTGAGGTTCTCGCCATCTTTTAAAAATTGTTTCTATGCAAACACATCCACAGCAAACTATCAAAATATTCATCAGAACACAGCAAAAAACCAAAAAAAGTCACAGCTCTCCATCCATCTTCAGTTCAGGGATAGGGGTTGATGCACCCCAACACGCTGTACAAATGTATTCAGTGCCTTCGTGCTACACTGTAACTGCTCAGTGCTCAGACTTCATATTCACTGATGTATGCACCTCCCTGCTCTCAGGTTCCAAATCACTTATGATTCCTTCCCCCCGGCACTGCTTTGAGTATTGATGGATTTCGCTGGAGCAGTAATGTAATTCTATTGTCCCTGTCTGCTCAGCACCAGCGAGGGCACCGTCTGCCTCAAATAAAATAAAGACTTAAGAGGGCACTCAGCAGACCTTCACACCACTACTGCCTCTACTTTACTAGGAGTAAAAAAGACTGTTTAGGAGCTTAACTGTTTAAACAGAGGCGCAAATGACAAGAAGAAAAAAAGAGTTTGGAAAAATATCCCCCAAACTCTCTGCAAGTAATTCAATGTTAATTAAACTTTACAGAATTATATTTAATGCGCTCACGTCAAGCGATCGCAACATCCGCGATGACTCAGGTCTGTCGCAGCTTCCCATCAGCAGAGCCATCACACAAACGATTGCAGGGATTTGACTGTGTCATGCTGTGATGCAGTTCATTTCAGCGCCGAAGTAGAACCATTTTTTCCTGTTAAATGCCAAAATAGGAAATCAGATGATGACAGTGATTAATTATGAAAAGATCGAATGAGCATGGAACTTTCCATGTGACTGAACCGCTCTGTGAATTATCCTCAATCCTTCCTAAGCAAGAAAGTTAGGAGTTCTCTGAGAACATTGTGCGAAGCTGTTTCTGTTTCAGGAGTCCTGCCTTCACATCTGTCTGCCCTAACTGACTCCCCCATTACTTTCCCCGCCATGTCCCAGAGTATTGAGCATGTCACAGCATGCTTGTGCATAGAGCAAAGCAGTGATGTCAGCATTTTCCCCCCTATAATCTTACAAGGATGCCTCTGCATTTGATACCTTGTGGGCTTCACTGAGAGAGTTTAACCTGCATCGTTCCAGCTTCTTTTCGATCTGAGAACACGTGCTTTCTTATGGAGCTTTACAGTGTGTCGTATTGTGTCATGCTTCACTGGTTACATTGTAGTTATATTTTATAAGTTGTAAAGGACAGCCTCCAGTGAAGCTGTTTTTTACCATCTTCATTTGATGTTTTTAATAATGTGGTGAAAGGCCTATCATGAGCAACATGAACTCCCTCGCTGAGCTGTTCTAGATTCCTACAGACAGGGTTTTATTTGTTGAAAAGTTTAGTCAATGCCACGAGAGAAGAAATGGTCCATATTTAAATGCATGCTGTTAGCACTATAGCATCTGTACATGTGTCTCTGAGGGTGTGGCTGAATGGCATTAATTACTCTTTGCTGTTCTGTTAATAAGATGCTGCATCTCTCAGTGATGATGGTGAAGAGGAAGGTGTAAAGAAAAATACCCGGCCTGCGTCTAACATCTCTGCCTCCAGGAAGACACTCACAAAAGGTCAGACAGAGGTCACAGCAAGTGTTTATTTCTTTCATGGCCTTTGTTCTTAAATGTAAGTGTTAAAGGTAATTATAGAGGAGTGCGTCCACACACCTATAAACATGCGTGCTGTATGTCTCCTGCAGCCCAGAGCGAGTCTCGTGACATCGATGAAGACGCCGCTTTCTATTCTGATGATTCTGATGACATCATCGTGTCTCCGTCACGCCCATCGAGAAGCTGAGTAGTCACTAAGTATAGTTACTGAGTATAGTTACTAAGAAGTTTAACTTCTTACTGAAGCTGCAAATAAAAGCTGGGCTGTTCCAATAATGTTTGTAATATCAATGACAATATTCACTGTGTAACACGAGCTGCTCCCATGCCAATGCCAATAACAGGAATATTCTCAGAACATGTCTCAGTGTTGATGTAAGGTTATGAGATGTTTTTTTTTCTTTAATCAGACAAGAACATAAAACGAACAGCCCATTTTTGTTGAGTGTGTTATTCTTGAGCCAAATATCTCTGTTTAATTAGTCAGATTTATTTTTGCTTCTTTTTGCCTGCTGCATGGGAATTCAAATTGAAATTACAGTAATAAATGCATTTATTTCTGCTAACCTAGCAGGCATCACTTTAAATTCATCTGGCTTCATCAGGCTGTAATAATCCATAAAATCACATTTGCACATGCCTTATTTGGTAATACATGAAAGTCAGCACACTAATATATTTTGCATGCTTAGTTTGTTATAGCTGAGTCTGCGGTGTGGTTGAGGGAAAGCTCTTAACTGATGCACTATTGAGCCAAACTGTGAATAAGTTATAGATCAGGCTGCTGCAATACTGAAACGGTGAGAGCAGGGGAGGATACACAGGGACTGTGTCTAATGCCAATAATACTTGTGCTTTAAAACAGACAAATGAGTCAATAAAATCAACGATCGAGTGCATTTGTCTCCACATGATCAGTGTAACTTAATTTCTGATACAGTAAATAAAATGTTTTTCTAATAAAATCTCCAGTCTCATGTGGTCCTTCCCAGAAACTATTACCTGTACTTACATTTTGTGCTTATTTTCCCAAACACTTCTGAGAGAAGTAGCATGTACCCCCTATTTTTTTTTTGTTGTTACACCCTTTGTGTCCATACACTTCTTAATGTTTGAAGTCAGCTAATATCAGTTCCACTGTGTATAAAATCAAGCACATAGCCATGCCGTCTGTCTTTACAAACCTTTGTGAATAATGTGTAGTTTTAAAGAGATGGCTGAGTGTTGTGCTGTAATAGGAACCACAACAAAAGCTGATTGAGGTGTAGTGAGAAAAAAAATCACCAACACTCTGCTGACTTTAGAACTGCACAGCTCCAGACCTGCTCTGGCACTGAGGATTGTACAAAAACCTCCCAACAGTATCATGATCAAGAGTTTTAGCTGAAACAAAAGAGAAACTCTTTACTAAAACTCCTCAGAATAGTGACAGAGTTAAGTGTCATTACTCCATAATGTTGTTCATGGATCTCTTCTCATGTAGAGAATAAGTCTGAGAACAAAAGGGGTGCCTCTGGGGAAAACACAGAGAACAACCAGTGAAATATAGGATTTTATTTCAAAATGTATGTATTTGAAATTAGCCCAGTGTTAAAAGTACAAGTGAAAATATAATTTCTATGTATTTATTATAATGTAATAAAAAATCACCCTCGACACTGAAGATGTGCATCCCCTGAGTCTGCAACCCTCAACCTCTGATATCATATTTATTTATATTTATTATTGGTAGGAGACATTAATATTGTTTGGGACTGTTTTTCTGATTTTTTTTTTTTTTTCAAATTTGGAAATATTCCAGGAAAACATTTAAAACAATTTCTAGTGAAAGACCCATTGTGTTGCTTTCCACCTGTGTCGTAGTCATATAGGCTTTCTAAAATAATCTTCACCATTGTGGAGGATAAAACGTCTAATGTGTACTTCCACCACTTCAACACCAGGGGGAGGCTTTTTTGCGCATTTGCCCTCTCACATACACATCTACAAACTCAGGCGCGCGCTTGCAGAAACACACGCGCTCACACGCGCGCGGAGCTGCCGCAAAGCCCCGTCCTTCAGGGCTTTTAAAGCACCGTGTTTGCTTCACGCTCCAACAATACCATCCAATTGAAGAGCCACAACGCTGAACCGGCGGTCACTGTGGGAAGACCGCCGACGAGCACGAACCGTGAGCAGGGGAGGACAGCAACTGTATTATTATTAAAAAAAATAGATAGTGGTTTGCTGGTCAGATAATTTAACCCCTAATCTGCCGTGACGCTTTTGCGGAGGGTGAAGGCAGTCGAAACGGGAGGACGTCTCGGTGAAATGTGAGCGGACCGGGTCGGTGACCGTTATTCCGTTCTTTTCAATGTGGATGGGACTACAAGCGACTCGCTCGTTGCAGCTAGCTCGGTCCGGCCGCGTTGATGCAGCAACAGCGCACGGCTGTCGTGCTCAAATCTACCGCCGGATTCGGGAAGACAATAGGTGAAGTATACGCCGGTCTGGACCTCCAAGACTATACCAAACGAGGGTCTGCATCCGCTTGGGCTTCACTAGGTAGGTCATAACACGGTTCCTACCCACCCCAGCACACGGACTTGGATGTCCACAGGCACGCAGACCTCAAAATGAATTCTTCCTTTTCTCCCTTCTCGTTGCCTTGACGACTCTGTGGTACTGCGGTAGATTTAATGGACAAAGCGGGATAGAGCTAGCTAATCTGGGTTTGCTAACATTTTATTGAGCGCTGCGATAGATAAATAAGGCTTGAATGCTGAATGTGTAAGGGTACCCGCGAAGGGGCTGACCTACATGTACCCATACAGTAAATTCAGTACAACGGCCATCCCCCCCTCCCGTTCAAGACACATTTATTTCACGAAGCCTGTGTTTTTGCAGTATGGGCGTAAATTGGGTGACGCTGTCATGGATGCTCTTGTCATGCCATAATTCATGTACAGGTTTAACGTTTGGGCGAAATGTACACTTACTGAATGTCTTGTCGGGCTTTAATTACATTTAATAGGTTATCGGTGATAATTGTTGTGCGGTTGTTATATAGTATAATATAGTTATTATAATGCATTGTGATACTGGCAATAAGCCAAACATACATCACTGTAAAGGAAGGCAACCTCCCAAATAGTAAAGTCATATGTCATATTGCAGTCTTTTTGCCTTTGTAACAAAACACACAGAAACCTGTAACCCCTGTGTTTTACAGCAGGGGTGTTTTATATTGGTCCAATGGGAAATGATCACGAAAGATTCAGCAGCTATACTCTTATTGAAATTAATAAATTGTGAAAATATATGCATAACTAATGAATAAAGAGGGTATCCATTATATTGGCATTTTTGACCCGCCCTGTTAGTGGGTATTGATTACTGTTAGGTCATCACATTAGCCTTATGATAACATGCGAATGCTGCGTCTTACTCTTCATCTAATGCGTTTGGTGACATTAAAAGTTGCTTCGTGTCCTCCTCAGATGCAGTGATTGGCTGTTTCTTTTACAGTGTCCCTGTGAGGAATCGGGCTAAAGAGTGAAGTGAGAGCCGGCAGGCAGCTGCATCAGGATGGCGGCCGTGGTGAATTATTCTCCGCCTTGGTGGGTGAATCTGCTCCACCGGTTGCCTCATTTCAACATCGAGTTTCAGACAGTGAGCAGCGACTTCAGGCCAGAGGACTCTGAGTACCAGAAGGTAAGACAAGTGCGGGAGAATAATTACCTCCCACTCAGAAATTCATCATCTCCTTCATCGTGCAGCATTGCCTCATCATCGTACCTCCTGCCACATGCCCACACTGTAATTTCACAGCAGAGTGGCCAAGTGGTGACTGAAGCCGTCCTGCAGCCAGAGTTGTGGGGTCTCTCCCTGCATCGATCAGTGCGCTGTGTGAATGTGTGTGTGTGAGAGAGAAAAAAAGAGAGAATAAAATCTGTGAGCCTATTCTTGTTCCACAGTCATAGACAGATGAATCTATATAAATAGATACTGCATATGAATAGCCTGACTCTGTAGTAAAGCGAGAAGGTAAAGGAATCTTTCTGTCTTCCATTTATTTTCTGCCAAATACGTTTGTAGTCCACGTAGAGAGTAAATAAGGGAATAGAAATGCAATCTCAAACCCACTCGTGCTTGTCTGACAGTGGTTTAGCCTCTATTAGCCTTTTTAAAGACGTATTTACATTTGTAAACAGTGACTGGTTCATTGAACTGAAGTCTTGCAACAGATATCCGGATATTTGAATTGCACTGTAAGTCCCAGACCGTGGAGAACCTGTAAATCAATGAATTTAGTAATCAGTTAAGACTTATTTTTTTGCAAATTAAATTTAGTTTGCTGTAGAACTCCTATTCTGACACATAAAATATCCAACATAACACAGCGTAGTACTAAGCACCGAAGGTACTTATAATTTCAAAAAATAAAATCAAACGAAGTAAGTAAACACTGTTTTACACTCTGAAACTATAAACCTTTGTTAACAGTGCTCCTGGTGTTTTTTTCACCTTGTAAAGCGCGTGGCATGATGCAGTGTTGGTAGGCTGGAGCAGCTACACAGAGCTGTGCAGGACACTGTCTACGTGCTGAAACTGTACTGTCACCTGATGGCAGTGCCAAAAACACATGGAGCAGTCAGTAATGTGGGCTGTTTGTCCCATTGTTTGTGCTTTGACCCCTGTCATGATCAAACAGGAAAAAACAATGAAAAAAGCCATTGTCTGAGGTCTTGTGATTTTTATTTTTTTATATTTACATTTTTTTGCCCTTCTTCTTGTTCATCGAGAACTCTGCTGTTGTTCCCCTCAATCTCCAAGCCAACTAGTCAGCCAATTAGCAGTCAACCTATGAATAGCATGATCGACGTTGGTTAAATTCCCATAATTCTTCACTCTGTTTAGCAAAAAAGGTACCAGTTGGACACCAGCACAGGCCATGAATCCATATTAAGTCTGTGTAATCATCTGTGGACAGATTGGTTTTTTTTTTTTACCTTTCAATGATAAAATGTGGTGGTTTGTGAAAGTATCATCACTCTTGATGAACTGCTTGCAGCTCATACATATATGCAATCTGTAATATGAGGTAGTGAGTAGGAATTGATTTCTTGGCTCTCTAGACACCATTAGAAGTGTAGGAACCAATGGCCACAAATAAATCACAGACAATTTTGAAAACCTATTAATATGTAAAGTCATTTATCACTGGCAGAAATCCCAATGTGATTGTCCTACTTGTATATCATTATCAGTGTAATATCTGCTGATTTGCGAGGGTTGGTTGGACAAAATATGCAGTCAGCACTTTGTGCTCTCCGATGGTCCGTTTTTCCACAAATTTTCAGCATTTTATTGGATTAAAATGAACCTGATACTTGGAAAAAACTAATGAGGAAAAATCCCAAATTAGATTTCTTTGAAAGCATAAAACTAATTGATATCATTCTTGGATTAAACACTGACTGAGTCAGGAACGGTGCATTGGAAAGCAGCTTCATCTTGAAAGGGGGGGGGGGATTAGCCCCAGTTTTGCTGCATTTCATTAGAATCCTCAAACAAGGTGACTCCCAGGTCTCTGCAGCAGTAAACCCAGCCTCGCTAGGCCATATAAAGCAAAGGCACATCACTCAGGATCTCACATTTCATGCACCGCAGTCATCCCTCAATGCATTTGCTGACACTACGGGGAGAGAAGGGAGGGCGTACAAGTTCATGCGCTGAGCGTGGGAAGGCACCCACAGCCACGAACAAGGGGAGGGAGATGAGAACCGTAGAGAGAAGAAGGGAGAGAGGAGGAGGAGGAGGAAGAGGAGTGAGAAACATAAAAAAGGGACTGATTGGAGCCGAGAGGAGAGAGAGAAGGCTCCATGAGCCATGGGAGGTGCTTCCAAATTGCCAAATAGCCACTTCCTGCGAGCTATTCAGTGTTTAACTAAGGGCCTTTGTAGATGTGTGTGCCAATGTGTTTGCCCACTGGAATTTTAAGGACCCCCCTTTTAGACTAATTACATCCTGACATATTTTAGCAAACGAGGCGGTTTCTATGTCAGTGAGGATTTTGTGCTACGACCATACGTTTGTTTGTACAGCTGTAGACGTTGCGTGCACTGTATTTATATATATATATATATATATATATACACACACACACACACACACACACACATACATACATATATGTCACGTACAGTATGTTCGCTTTCTGTGTCAGCGCATTTAGAGCTTGCTCGTTGAGATGAGGTCACACAGCTCCCTTGGGGGGGTTTCGTGTGTGTTATTTCGCAAGTGTGTGTGTGAGTGAGTGAATGTAGGGGTTCCATTCAGGGTGAAATCGTTAATTCTGGCTAGACGCAGAGGAGGGAGAGATAGAGGTTGAGAAGGACAAGGAGAAGGAGGGTGAGTTGGACTGGGGGGAGGGTGAAGGGGAGGGCTGGAGTCTGTTGTGGAAGAATGCTCTCTTTCTTTCTTTCACTCTTTCACTGAAGCCCGTCTTTAGATTGGCTCAGTATATCTGTCTCAAAGGCTTTCATGCATCTACTCATCCAGCTGAGAAGCACATAAACACTCGGGCGCACACATAACAAACAAGGTCTTACACAGTGTCTTTCAGCACACGGTGTTCGTCACCGCACCACGACATTTCTCACACACACACACACACACACACACACACACACACACACACACACACACACACACACACACACACACACACACACACACACAATAGAGAGAGATTCTTCTGTGCAGTGTTTTTCTTTCTGATGTGATTTGGCTCGGGTTCATTTGCATTCAGCTTTTGAAGCTGGTCACAAAAAAAAAGAAAAAAGCTCTCCTCTCACACCATGTCTCACTCACTCACTGGTCTGTGATGACTTTGACTGTAGTGGGGATGCTGACTCTGTGGCTTTGTGAAGAAAACCGTTTGCGTTTTTTTTCCTGGATAGCTGAAATAGGAGCTCTTATCCTGAGGTTCTGCATTTGTGTTCATCTGTTTGCGTTATGGTGGAATCGCAAAGTCAGCTCGCAGCCACAGTTAAGCAGCTGCAGAACATTACAGAGGAATCATGTGACCTGTAATAACACACACTTTCATATTGCCAGCTGTGGAAAGTAAGTCAGTAATTGGTATTTTGGATGGTTTGCTACAGTTTGCACTGAAGAAGGCATTTCCTCGTAGCAGTTTAGAAAGATGATGCTAGCGTTGAATGTTTTTTGTGTGCGCTGTCCATGCCTTTATGCTTTGGTAGCTCTTTGACCCAGTGGCACAGGTGAATATTAACAGAATGAACTTGAGGTCAGTGAATGCCTCAGGAAAGAAGTTGAGAGGATAGTAGGCCAAATTACAGAGTAACACACAGGCAGGGAGAGTGCAAGGACAACTCAGTGAAGTGGAAGTGATTGATCCTGTCATCTCAAACACACACACACATGCATGCACACTTGTGGGAGTGCATGTACACACACTTAAATGGGCAGATTGAAAGTAGATCAGTGTGCCGGGGTGTTTAACGTTTAGCCCCTCCTCCAGCCTGCAAGCTGATCTCTAGTGTGGAGATGTGCACGCACGCACACACTAATGTACACCCAGGCTCACCATGCTTATTAGGGGCTAATTGATCCACGCCTAATCTGCACTGATGGTTTGTTAGCCTGACAGTTAATCTAACAGCCATCAAGCACACCAGGAGGAGTTCTATGAGTACTAGGTCAGTTGTTGTTGCTTTGTAAACATAACAGTCATGACTCGCTGATTTGCACTTTTCACTGGCAGGTGATCATTCAAATCATATTTCCTGCAAACTGTGAGATATCTTTCATTTCTAGCTGCTTAAACATAAACTTTCACTTCATTACGTCTCTTAACCACACTAAGCACTGAGTAATTTTGGGGTTTGATAATCTTGATAAGCTTTATCGGAAATGGTGTCGGTGGAAGGGTGACTGTGAAGAAGTAATTCTTTAGGAGGGGAAAGAGGGAGAGAAAGCTGAGGTATGCCAAATTACACAAGAACTGCACTGAAAATCAGTGGCAGTGGGACTTACGGGGTGACGAATCCAAATTTGAAAGCTTTTGTCCAAAGTGTTGTTAGTCTGCACAGAAGAGGTAGAACAGTGAGTGTCTACAGCCATCTGTAAAACAGGGTGGAGACTGTCATTGTTTTGGGAGAATTATGAACAGAGAAAAGTATCATCAGATTTTGATCCACCGTGCAATACCATCTGGAAAGCATCTCATTGGCAAATCCTTTATTTTTCAGCATGACAATGATCCCAAACAGTGCTACAAAGGCATACCTGGATAGAAAAACTATCGGGCATGAATACTATCAGTGATAGCATTGGCCTTAGAGGAGGATCATCTTTATGGAACAAAACGCAGCCAGCATCCAAAGAAGAGCTTTGAATGTCCTTCAAGAAGCCTGGAATAAGAAATTAGAAGAAAGTTTGCCTAAAACGGTTTCGTCTGTGCTGAAGAATAAAAGGGGTTTAATATTCCAAATATTGACTTTCAAGCTCACTAAAATTGTACAAACTCTGTTTATGCCTTATATGGCGTATCTTATTAATTTTCATTTACACGTGTTTAGGTAAATTTCAATGGTGTTTTAAGACTTTTGCATTGGATTGTATATGTAATTCTTTATATGAACAGACTTAATAGTCTGTAGTATAGTTTATCTATAGATAGCTTTATTGTATGTAGTTGATTTTAGTTGCATTTGTTTGAACTACTTGCTTTTTTGATGATCTGTTTACTAGTTGTTTTTCAGACGCCCAGGTTTTCTGTGAAAATTGCTTTTTTAAAATCAAAAATGCACACTCTGAAAATGTGAGTTTATTGATGAAAAAATGACATTTAATTCGTTTTTAAATACTGTTTTGACTAATGCCAATTTTTAAGCCCTGCAGTTTGATTGCATGGCCTAGCCTACGTTTTTCATGAGTTTAAGCTGTGTTTGGAGGCTTGGGTTTTCACCTTTCAGCCCATCATATGGGAACAGGAGATTTTCTCTGTGTTCACAGTGAGTTTCTTTCCAATGTTGTAGCAAAGCATGTCGCAGCCTTGCTGTCTCACTCATGCTCTGTGTTTAATTGGGTTAACCAAACAATTGTATTAACCCTGAAAGACATGCTATAAACAGTCCAAAAATATTTCCCTGCCTAGCAACAGTAAGGCTGTAAATAAGACTTGCAAACACAAAAACAAATCTGCAGAAAGAATTACCTAGTCCCCTGATATCTGATGATCTTCTCATTCATTCAGGCCAGTACAGTATTCTTTTTTTCTTTTCCATTTTGGCTTAGTCATTGCATGAAACTGTTTCAGTGCCGAAGGCTGTCTTCAGACTGCAGGCAGAAGTCTAGTTATTTTTTCTGGTTTCTGAACTGAAATTTACATTCACAATTCTATTATGTAGTTAAAATAGCCTGTGACAACCTGAAAATTGTCTCTGTGAAGCAATTCATGGTACAATGCCACCACTCATGGCTCCGACTCTGCACCCACACACGCCACAAGAAATGCCATAATTAAAAAGCTGGCTGTCGTCTTTGTGCTCTTTGTCATCTGCTCACAAATTTTCCCACACAAACTTATGAAGTAGAAAATGTAAACACTAACTGTGACCTCCATGTTTATTTCTGTATGACATGTGACGTCTTTGCCATTGTTCTTTTGGGCATGCGAGTCACCACAGCATCATGAGCAGTTTGCTCTGAAATCAGATCTCGGCCACTTGAAAAAAAACATAATCCAACCAAAATTGAACTCTTATGAAAGGGGAAACCGTGAATTCATGTAAAAATATTACTTTCTCTCCATGAATGTGTCCTACTAGTGACATGTATCATAATGTATATGTGCAGTTTCATTGCCAGTCTGTTACGGTTAATCTGTATCTCCATTTAGTTTAAATCCCTTTGTTGATTTTACATACACACATACCTATACATAATACCATAGACTAAGAATCAGGAAACTCATGTCATTTCCTCTCTCATCATCTTTAATCTGTTGGGAGGAGACAGTCAGGGATAGCTGGGTAATAACCAGATTTCTTCTCCTTGTCCTCCTCCTTCTTTCTGATGAGCAGGGCTCAACATTGCTAATAGCACATTTGCTGAGATGGACCCTCACTAATGAATATTTTTTCTTACAGTCAGAATTTGCACAATAAAATACTTAAATTTTTTAAAATAAAACTACTGGAGGGGATAATTTAAGACAGACCTGTTTGTTTTGTACAGCACAGCTATTTTAGGAATAAGCGTGTGGTAGTGTAATAAGACAACTTTTAAAACTACACAAATGGCAGACAATGGCCAAGGGACGTAGTGTGTAAACATCGCCAACACTGTGGACTCCATAACTGCAGAGCTCCAAACCTCCTCTGGCATTAACATCAGCAAAAAACTGCACCGGGAGCTTCGTTGGCTAGATTTTCAATGCTAAGCAGCTCCTGTAGGTATAAAGTATAGCTAGCTCAGTACTTTTGTCCATATACTATAGTTGTAACTTATCTTGTAATGAGGTACATCACATTTAAACATTGCACCAGGTCACAGCCATAACTGTAGGATCTCACACAGTAGACTGATGCGTTTAGTAAATAATGATGCCTGGCATGTTTCACTACACATATACTGTATGAAAAATTTTGCTGTAGTATTCTAATGAACCCATACCTGATTAGATTGGCTCTAGCCCCCTATGTGTTGGTATGGTGCTATAGTGCTGTTACATGTGCCTCAGCTCACACACCAAGAAGCACTGACATTATTAGGGTGCATAGTTTTTCTTAATGTGAAAAGAGATTTGTGCCTTCAAAGACAAGTTATCACTTATATGCTTTTGTGAGTAGCTAGCGTGAATTGTACTGCTTACTGAAAAAGTCCAATTTAAAGAGGCAGTGAAAGTAGAAATAGAAGTGAGAACATTGCAGTTTTAGCTGGCCCCTCATTCTAACATTTTAGACTAAGATGCTGAACACGCAAACGTGGCACAGTCTCTTACTAACAGGTTAGCACTGTTTTTTGTGCTCATGCTAGCATGCTAACATTGGCGTCTAGCTCAGTTGGATTTCCAGCTCAGAAAGTCCTTTACTTCAAAAGTAGTGCCATGCCTAGTGGTTTTGACATCGTATTGAATATAGGTGCTTAGCAACTCGTTTAGACCCATATTTACACATAGCTGGTTCAATCCTTAGGAGGATGTTCATGTTTCTCCATTATTTTTTCATTGGAACCATTCTAAGAGGCTCAAGGAAGAAGACCTTTAAAACTGCAGTGATTGTCTGTTTTTCTTCGTGTGTGTGTTCTTTTTTTTGCTCTTCTAATCCTTGCACGAATCCTGTTGGGTTAAGAGACACAGTCCCAGAGATTGCTTTTCCTGATATATTTTAATAAGCTTAAAGATGTAAGGGCATTGCCGTCTGGAAATCAGCAAAAATATGAGGTCAGTAGCAAAAAAGCAGCAGTTTAAAATCTTGGGAAGTCAGGAAGTGTTTGTGGAGGTGGAGTCCCATTGTGTTTATCATCAAGGGTCCCCAGAGTTGCACTGTTGCAGTTTGTCACCATGTAGCTCCGTGGCAGAATTCCTTTGTCTGCCTTAAGTAGTCTAGCAGGTGGAGATTTTTGGTTTTCCAGAAACGTGTAATTGTCCCTCATGGTCCTCCAGTACAATGACTTTTCCAGACAGTCCCAGAGGGGAAAGAAAAATCAACATTTCAGCGTGTGTGTAAGATAAAAAAAGATTTCATCAGTCCCAGCCAAACTGCTGTAACAGCTCTCGTGTCTGTCTTTACCGGCTTCTTCCTTTTTTAGAGTTCACTTCAGTCATTTTTCACATCTGCTTCCTTGTACGTCTCTCCAGCGTGTCTTTTTTTGTTTCAAATTTACTCCCCCTACTTCTCCTTCTGTCTACCCCCATCACCCCCACCCTCTTTTACACTTCAAAGCTTTTAGAGGGTATGTGATCTGTGTGGTGGGTCTCTGGCGCATACAGCTCCCCAGCAGCAGCGCTTCCTCTCACTTGTGAAGGTGTGTGTGTGCATGTGCTTGATGGTGTGCAAATACAGGAGAAGGTAAAAATTTTATGGTGTCTATTAAAAGCCCATTCAACAGTCACTATTTTGGGGGCCTCAAGTAGCAGGAGACAGGAACACAGTTTTGCAAATACATTCACATGTGTCTGGCAAATCATGTGGTCTGTTGGTGTGTCTGGTTTCTGTTCATATCAGCTAATTTGCTTCCTTAACCCACATCCTAAATGGCCCACTTCCTTGTGATAAAGGAAACCTCTCAAACACGATGCATCTGAATGAATCAAGACAAAGTTTAATGGAAAACGTGTAACACAAACTGTACAAAAATCACAAATGTCTTATTTTTGCTAATTGGTTTTTTGTTTTTTCTCTCACTCTTTCCTCAGTCTGTGTTGCTCCTCGGTGCTGTGGCGTTGCTGTGTTTGGGCCTGGACCTTATTTTCCTCCTTTTCTACTCTTTCTGGCTTTGCTGCCGGCGGCGCAAGAGTGATGAGTCCTCACACTCCCATATGCACTCCCAGCAGCCTAGCGCTGACTGCTGCTGCACCGCTTGGTGCGTCATCATTGCCACACTCGTCTGCAGGTGAGACGTTATTCCTATGAGATCGACTCTTCTGTACAATGTGATGAAGCTGTTTGTGCTTGAGTGCGTTTAGCAACATCCACCTTTGCATCACAGTCTGTAAGATGAGTAAGGGAGGATTGTGTCTCATTGACTTTGAATGAAGTAATGTCGTGTGTTGCTGAACTGAATTGTGGATCTGCTGCTTCACTTTACTTATGCTGAAAAGTTGATGAAAGTTCAGAATGTCGAGCACCATATCAGCCACGTTTATTCAAATGGTCCAGCACTAGCTAGCTCTCGTTAATGTAAAGGTATCCACAGCAACTTGGTTGGCTTGCCTTAAGAGTGCCAGTGTTGCTAATACTTTATTTAAAGTTAGAAGTTGGAAATGTTGACTTCCAAGACTGAATTTATAACTGGAACGCCCCCTCAAGTTGGATTTCCAGCTCAGAAAGTCCTTTACTTCAAAATCCATGTTGGTGGAAGTGCACATAAAAACTGCAAAACCTCTCATCTGTACTACTACTGTTTTGTATTTGTGACTTACTAAATAAGTCACACACAGAGACCCAACCAGGCTCCATCTTTGTGTTTAAGGGCAGAAAAACAGACATTATACTGTATTGCTAGATGGATGCTTCTACATTGCTAGGAGCAAAACAAATCCTCTTCTTTCCTTTCTTTTCCGGCTTGAACGCAGTCAAGTCGGGAGTGATGTCATTCCCTGCTTTGACATCTGACTTCGGAGGTAAATGAAGCGCAGCATTAGACCATCAATCCTGCAAAGAAACAAAACAAAACAAAAGTCAGGGATGCCTTTGTTTGGCAGTGCTTAAGTGTGAATGCTCCCATAGGGCTGAGCCAGCATAATTAGCTATTCACTTGGAAGAGTTGCCCTCTAGCCCTGGACTCAAATTTTCTCAGGGGGTTGCTAAGATAAGCGTTATACAGCCAGTTAGTGTACAGCGTGCAGCTGAAAAGGGATAGCAGGCTTGTAGTGCTTGACTAACAGGCTGAGCAGTGATGACTTAAGGCAAACGTTTTAATTTTCTTCAATCAGAACAAGTTTCTCTCATCATTACTTTGGAGCAGTGAGTAGCATGAGCAGAATGACTTTGGATTTTTTATTTGTCTCTTACTTGTATTATATGTGTACAACAAACACATGCAGTCAACATGTAAATAATTTTTGAATTAGTTATCATTAATAACTAGTTTTGTCTTAGCACACATTGCATCCAAGGTATACAGGAGAGCATTTCTGAAGCATCCTTGAAGCAAAAGGTCTACAGCAGCGGAAAACCACACCAAGTGACACTACAGTCAGCAAAGAGCAGGAAACTGAGGCTACAATTCACTCAGGCTCGCTGGCCTCAAGCCCTGTATTAACAGTTCAGGCTGCTGCTGGTGTAATGGTGTGGGAGATTGTTTTCTTGGCACACTTTGGGCCCCTTAGTATCAACTGATCATCATTTAAATACTATGACCACAGTATACCCATCTTCTGATGCAGGATAATTAATCATCTCAAACTGGTTTCTTTACATATTACAGTGACTTGCCTATACTCAGGTGCAGCATTTTGTAGTTATTTAAGATCGTGATCGTTCTCTCCACTGCTCTGTTTCAACATGCGTGTGTGAGTGTGTTTATCTGCTTTGCCATGTGTATGTTAGTGTGTTTATCTATTTAACCATATGTGTGTATGTGGGGCTAGCCAAGTAGAACATATAAAGTAAAGATAACAAAAGTGTGCAGATCAATGATAACTCGTCATGACACTGTAAGCGCTATAAAATCTTTCCAGAAAGTGTTAATGCCTGAAATGGTACGCCTCATGGTGGGTAAGCTAGTCCTGATGAGAGAATTAGCAGGTCTATTACAGCTGCACGCCCTGACAGGACAATAGATAAATAAAAAGAGGCCGAGGGTAAGAAGCTGACAGTGAAATGCAGAATAGGTGGCAATGGTGGCAAGTCACCATTCCAGCTGCTGTATCACATGCATGAAGCCCATGTGGCATATTTGGGAGCCAGCCAGGTGGTGACACTTCAGTGTTTGTGTTTATCTGACTCTGAAGGCTTTGTACGCTCTGGGTTCTTTAACCCAAGTGACCCAGTGGTAGGATATTTTGACCACAGATAGTGGAGTGTGTGTGGGCTCTGCTCTTACACAAAGACACAGACGAGCACATTTCTGCCTGCTTAGAGACACACAGACTGTTCCTCTTTCAGTTACCCTCTCATCAATTTTATGCCTCTCCTCTGCTGACTTTTTCCTTCCTCTCTTTCCATTTCTACATCTCTAGTCCTCCTCCTTTATTTATTATTTCTCTCTGTTCGGCCTTCTTCCTGGCCTAGAAAGGTTGCCATGGAGACAGAAGCAGATTTGATGCAGAGACGAGAAATGAATTATACAGTCGGGGAAGCTGTCTTTGTGTATGTGTGTGTGTGCATGTACGCACATTAGCGTGATTCAGAGCTGAAGATCGTTGTTTTGGAGGTTTTCATATGTTATGATTAGCTGTAATATTTCTTATTGAATATGGATCCGAGTATATGTGAACGCATTTGCGTGTGATTTTGTGTGCGTGCGGTTCCATGCGTTTTGTTTTTTTGGGGTTTTTTTTGGTTGGTCCACAATTTAATATGACATCATGTGTTATTTTTGGCTCAGTTCCAGCTACATGTGGGCTTCCTTCATTTGTGTGCAGCTGTAGTGTGTTTATACAGGAGACTCTGTAGCTTGCTTTAGGTTTTTTTTTGCTGTTGTTGTGAAAAGATCAGCCAAAAAACAAAAAGATCAACATATTTGATTATTAGTTATTTTCTCAAATAACAAACTGGCTGCCAAGAATGAACTGAACACTGTATCTGAGTAACTGATTGTAAAATGCATATTCAAAAACACATAGAGAACAGGTAAGGTAACATGAACTGCTGAACTGTGGATCAATGTAAATGGCTGGATTCCTGTGAAATTTGAATCTAGTAGAATGATCAAAACAATTACATAGAGAGATCATTGGATCAAAAAATATGCATAGCTCAAATGGCTGTTGCTGAAAAAAAAAAGTCAGCCATGTGTCTCATTTTCTCATATAATATTAGTGAGAATATCCAAAAGCAGAACACAGAGGGAGGCAGGGAAAGCAATAGAAAATGAGCATTTACTGTCAGATCAAATCCAGTCCAGAGTCCAGTCTGAAAAGGTAAACAAGAATCCATAAAGAAGCACCAAAAGAACAAGGAGCAAGGGAACAAACGGGAGAACAACAGGGAACAAACAGACGAGCCGACACACATTGATCGGTGTCTAGATGCAGGTGAAAACAGTGAACAGCGGACTGTCTCGAAGGAGGGAAACAAAAGCAGGAAGTAAAACCAAAACAAGGCACACGAGAAAACTAACCTTCAAAGTAAAAATGGTAGAGGCAAATAACTAATGACGAGACATGAAGACAGCAACGCTGAACAAGGTGACAGAATCTTTGGGACTCACACAGAGGGAGAAAACAGTAAAACTACGGTAATAAAAACCACGGGCACTATGACACTCACCCTGTATGTATCATACACTTTGTATCAATTTTGATTAATCAAAATGTTTTTGATGACATTATTGCGGATAATGTATGAAATTAGAGCCAGAAAGGAGGCCTGGCCAGCACGAATTGGATTGGTGAATCCCCCAGAATAGTCTTAATAGTCATCAGCTGCTTTGTTAGTAGCGGTTTTAATCATCAGAATGCTGTCTGCTAACTGAATGCATTTATTTTGGACTGCAGTGAATCTGTTTGCAGCGTTGTATTCAGCGTTTACTTTCTTATCTGCTGAGCTCCGTCTGACTGCACTTAAGTGTGCTCATTTAGGTAGAACAAAGCATTTTTAGCTCATGAAGTCAGTTCATTTCAGTTGAAAGTGGACTGAAGCAGAAACTAAACAGAGCGCAGTTTCTTTGAGGTGACCTCGTTAAGAACAGCTTGCTGTTCCTAAAAGGCAAAAAGATGTTCTAGTAACGTATTTGTATTCTCCCGTTTGGAGGTTGTTTGTGTTATCAGAACTAAGCTGGATAGTGTTTACTGTCTCTTATTTGATTTCTCAACTTTTGCCTTAAAGGAGGATCTCTGTCTGTTTCATATCCTAAGCTTATGCAATCTCCTGATAGGAGCAGCTGGTATTAAAACCAGGGAGATAAAACTCATGGAGAGAGGAAAGGAGGGATAAAAGGGAACTAAGGGACAGAATGGGTGTTGGGTGAGAAGAAGAGGATGTGTAAACAGGAGCTGAGGGAGGTGGTTGACTGTTTAAGCTGAGATCACATGGAGGATGGAGTGAGATGATGGGAGGCAGGGATGGGTGGGGAAATGATAACTGATGAAGTAGACAGTGGCTACATCAACGCACAAAGCACATTAAAGGGCTACTGTGCTTGTTTTTTATCACCACTCTGTTTTTCTTCTGTGTTTGCGGTTTTATGTCATGTATGTCATAAAGCTCTGAAACACACACGCAGACACACACACAGCGCAGACCCTGTTGTAAGAGGGGCTACTCAAAATCTAATGGGCTACAATGAATTGCTGTAATAAGGGCCATAAATTTCTCTCTACAAATCTGTCTGGTGTTATTGTGCAGACAGCATCATCAATACAAAAGCATACAGTCGGGCACATGCATACAAGGGGAGGGCAGGAGCTTTTACAGGCTGAGTGAGGCTATAAAAGCATGGTGAGGAGGGGGGATGTCGGGGAAAAGGGGTCAGGAGTGACAAAACACAGAGTGGAGAAGATTTCTGTAACGGTGGTGGTGTTGGGCGGGCGACGGGTTAGTCGTAGCGTGAACATGGTTAAGGAGGACGTGGGCTTGAAATAAAGGAAAGTTGGGGGCCAGTAACCCCAGATATCGCAGCATATGTAATGTGTGAACGTGGGTGCAGAGCTGCAGAAGGATCATATTATTTGCGGTCTGGTGACCCAATTATTGTTTGGGCTCCGTGTGTGTGTGTGTGTGTGTGTGTGAGTGTGTGTGAATCATTTCTGGTAGTCCTGTGCTTGCCCGAGGCTTTAGGGTGACACCAAAGCCGAAAAGCCAAAGTGCTCAATGTCGCCTGTTGCTGGTTGAAAGAGCAACTGCACTCAGCAGTTCAACTGTCAGTGGGTAGTTCTGTATGATATGAATTTAACGGTTAAATTATGTGCTGTGTTTACATGTGGGATGTCTTGTTTTCTGCCTCCTAGCGCTGGCATAGCCGTAGGATTCTATGGAAACGGAGAGTCGAGTGATGGAGCCGCGCGTTTAGCGTACTCCTTCCGTCATGCCAACCGCACCGTGTCTGGAGTGGAGAAACTGGTGAGTTGTCCACTGATTGCAAAAAATTTATTTATTTATTTATGGAAAACCTTCCTAATGACAGTTTTTTCTTTCTAGGTTTCAGACAGCGCCCTAGCCTTAAACCAGACTGTGGAGGAGAACTTGGTCCAGTTAGAGACAGCCTTCCAGGATCAGACAGATTATGTGTCCATCGTCCAGAAGCTCCAGGGACAGCTGGATGAGCTGGTGAGGCTGATGGTTGATGTTCCCTTCTGGTCCAATACTGAGATCTCCCTGGAGGACTTGGCCCGTAAAACGGAGGCCTTTGACTTTTACAGGTAACTACTGACCAGCATGGATTTTGTTTCTTACTCAGACTCAAGACTACTCTTACATTCTCTCATACACAAAGTGTTATACTGTAAGATTAACTATTAAAACCACAGATGATGGACCATGTGTTCTGGTCATATCCTCAATCAAATCAAATAAGAATTTAAATATTTTAGGTGCACAACAGCAGAATTCAACAAATGTTAGCAAGAAAAGGCAAAATAACCAGTTCTAGTTCTAACCAGAATGAAGGCTACTCGCTTCCTCTGACAGACACATTGGATCAACAATGTCATGATGCACCTTTAAACGGAGAGGCTGAGATACATGCTAAAAGGAGCTCTTAAAAGCTATTCATGGATTATGTGGAGATTGTATCCTTCGCAGTAGTTTGTGAATGAATGGGTACTCTGATCTCATTCTTTAACTGTGAATGGCTTTCATCCCTCTTTTTCTGTTCATGTTAACCTGCTTTGTTGTTTTTGGGGCAATGACAGAAAAAGTGGTTGATAAAAAAAACAGATTGTGATGCTGTTACGTGTCGAGTCTTCTAGTAAAGCTTTAATTAGCTTTTCCTTTGCATTGCATATGTATCTGTTTGACTTGGTGTTGTATGTTTGTATGAAACACTGTGATAATTATTTTTATTTACAGGTGGTTGGGGTACCTTGGCCTGTTGCTCTTTGATGTTCTCATTTGTCTTCTGGTGCTGTTTGGACTGATACGCAACTCTAGAGGCACTCTTATTGGGTATGCTACCTTACATCACACACCAAAGCCTGCTCCTATTGGACAGATCAAATTGTGTCCTGCCTCTGTGTGTGCTGAGACTGCCTCCTGTATAACGTGTTGGTAAGCTGAATCTTGCTTTAAAAAGATATTTTTTTTGGGGGGGGGGGGGGGTTGTTCTTCAGAGTGTGTCTGCTGGGTGTTCTGACTTTGATCATCAGCTGGGGATCGCTGGGCCTGGAGCTGGCTGTCGCTGCTGTAAGTGTAACCATGGCAACACTGCTGAGCTCTCCGGCTCTGCAGTGATGTAATCTTTACCCACTGCTCGAGTGAGTTTGTTCAGCACGTTACTGTAGCCTGATGTGTCATGTGCACTCGCCCCCCACAGTCAGCCAGCGACTTCTGCGTCTCCCCCGATACCTACATCACCAGGGTGACCAAGGAAAACGATGTCATTAACCAAGGTATGGAGACGAGAAAATAAATCATTGGCCTTTTTTCAAAACCTTTTGTGCTTCTTTCACATAATCATAAAATGAATTTAACAAATTGTATTGCGGTGTTGTTGGCTTTGAAATGATGGCTTTTAAGATGGGGACCAGGTCTGTGACCACTTGCAGTCAGTTGCCCTCTGTAAAGCAACTTTGGTGGATGAAACAGCAAGAAGTGCTGTTAACCTATGTGCCATCAGGTTGCGACTGGATGGAATCAAGTTGGAAATGAGGTCAAATCTGATAACAGCAATTAACTGATATATATCGACGCTAATTGGATATCTGTTGTTGTCTACATGCACAGAAATTTACTTACAGTCAGAGTCCAGCCAGAACCTCATAGATGTGATGTAGTTTCTTCAGGACAGTGAATTAACTGAAAAATGACAGGTTGTCTGTAACTTTGCTTTTATATAGAAATACAACCAGTGCAGTCGAATCTTCTGTTGGACAGAGATAATCACACACGAGTTACACTCATTGGCGCAGACTGACTCAGACTGTGAGCGTGTCTGTGTTTATGAATTATATTAATTTCACAGCTTTGCCAATCTGTCTGAGAGGGATTGCAGTCAGTCCAAGTTGGGTCACAATTCTTTGGAGACACACGACCTGTCGAGACCCATTGTGGTTGAAAGTAGTGCTGAGACACTTAGGATGTCGCATGCTTGACCTGTGGCAGGAAAAAACTAAAGAAAAAGTAAATTAAAAGCAATAATAGGTTATTATCCTATTTCTGTTGTTGTGTGACTGATCCATAATCCACCTGTATTGACATTGGCTGTAGTGTGTCTAAACGGTGCTGGTAAGATAGGCATGAAGTGCTACAGGGCTAAAACAGCCTTTTCCAGTCTTGCAGACCACTGCCATCTATTTCAAAGTCTGTAAATCTGTGTGCAGTCCAAACCTTAAACCACAACTGTGGTCATAAGACGAGCTCATGAAGTGTTTCTGTGTTTTCATTTACTCGTTTTTATCTTCTAACGATTTACTTGTTGAAGCTGATTCTCATTTAACACTTTTAGTTGCAGTATGCGATAGCCACATCTCCATTATGGTTTTTACATCATTAATGAAGTCTAAGGGAAGTTAACAATTAAAATATGTCAGATTCCCCCCCCCGCCCCCCAAAAAAAAAAATTAAAATCTGGTGGCTTTGTGCAAATAGTGATATTTCTTTTTTCAAATTTATATTATTTATATATCACACATAATTATAGTTTATATTATAATTTTTCCCATTTGTTTATCATATGCAAATTTTTCCTGTCTACTTGCAGTTTCTTCACAGCCCCACCAGGGGTCTGTGGCCTACCATTTGGGAATCTCTGGATAAAAGAATATTTACAGTTATTTATGCTGCTTGAAGACAAAAGCATCCCACATTTTGTTTTGGTTTTCACCAAATAAAATATCAGAATTTAAAGAAAGGGTGCGACACTTTTGGATCCAGAAGTCCTGGAGAAGGGATTGTCATGTTTAGAAATTCTCTGTTAATTATAAATCCTGAACATTTTATGGTAAAGGGATGTAGGGTACGACCCTTTATATGCAAATGCTGCATATTGACAAAAAGTGTGAGCTGAAATGTCTCAAACAGAGTCCATTTTCCTCACTGACAGTTGAATCTCACCCTGACATGTTGGTGCTATTTAAAGAAACAAGTGTGTGTGTTTGTGTGTGTGTGTATCCAGCAGGATTGTGTTTGATTGGCACTCTGGTATCTAAAAGCTCTCACTCTCTCTCTGTGCTCACTGCAATGCATCAGCAACCCTGTACTCCCTGCTCGCTCTGCCCTTGCTTGTCTCAGATTCAGAAAAAAAACCCAACCTGACTACATTTCGTTTTTCATTTAATTGCATTTGTTCTCTCTTTCCATCCTGTTATATCCCTCTTTACTTCTCAGTTGCTCCGTTTCTTTGTCTCCATTTCTCTCCCTCGCTCGCCTCCTTTCACTCATCTAATGACTTCTGTTTGTCTGTCAGTTGTTTCCGCTTTGTCTGTTTGCTGTAGCGCACAGATGTTGCCTCTTTAACACACACACACTGAATTATGCCTGAGTGGAATTGCAATCATGGCTCAATACAGTCATACTGGATATTATTTTACACGTGAGGTTTTTAAATGAAACTGTGCAGTCCAAACGTTCCCATCGTCATAGTGATCTGTATTTACTGGCATGTTCGCAGATATCCTGCAGTATTACCTGACCTGCAGCTCTGGACAGATTAACCCCTTTCAGCAGGTGAGGTCTTTGTCATTGCTGTTGCATCGTTGGAACACAGTTTTCTGCAATTTCTTCCTTTCACGAGGCTGTTTTGCTTTGTTTTTTTGTTTTTTGCAGAGGCTGTCGGGGAGCCACAAAGCATTGGTGGAGATGCAGGATGATGTGGCAGAGTTACTGAGATCAGCAGCACGTGACTTTGCCAGCACCAAGGTGTGTCTGTGTGTCTAGATGTACATAAGAGCAGATATTTACAGTATATTTGAGCATACATGTGTAACCTTCGCTCTGCGTGTGCAGGGGAATCTCGAGCAAATCCAGTCTGTGCTGAATTCCACCGAGGTGGGCCTGCACCAGCTGACTGCTCTCGTCGACTGTCGCAGCCTGCACATGGTGAGTTACAGGGTGTGTTGTGGTAAAGATAACGTCCGTAATTGAAGCTTAAAGTAGACGTATGCAGTGACTCTACGGCACGGCTGACACCGTTTTACGCTGTGCAGTTACATTTCTGTTGAGATGCACACCAGATCATGACGCAGGCTTTCAGAGATTATGGTGAAGTAGAAATCCCCTGCGACTTCTCTCCTCTCCTCGTGTGGTGGAAACATGCACAGTAGCTTTATTTTTTTTTCCTTTGTGTGACTGTAAATAAGGAATTGATTCATTAAAGGACTACTTTAGGGCCAAAGCTCTCCTCTACTCACCTCTCCTCGTAGGACTACGTCCAAGCACTGACTGGCTTGTGTTATGATGGCGTGGAGGGTCTCATCTACCTGGTTCTCTTCTCCTTTGTCACTGCTCTGATGTTCTCCTCTATTGTGTGCAGTGTGCCGCACACCTGGCCTGGCAAGAGGTAACACACACCCACCCTCACATTCTCTCATTCACACACACACACACACGCACACACACACACACACACACACACACACACACAAGCCTTTACATCCTTAAATCCATCTCTTCAGTTAACTAATGACTGACACATCACTAGCTCGTTAACATCTTACTGTAACTGTCTAACTGATCTCAGCTGGTGGACTCGATAACAGTGGGAAGACCCATAAAGAATCGACTCGGTGCCCATGCATGTCATTCTTTTTTAAGTGTACCTGCCTCCCAGACTGTCGTATCACTCTGTACTCTGTACTATCTTCTTGCCATCTTTGCATCTATACAGTTTATTTTATCGTTTGCCGGTGGACAAACCGGCAAACCGTTTGGCTGAACATTGTTTGTATGTTTGTACATACTTCTCATTTTTCTTTTCTCCTCTTTGGACTTGGAGCACCAATGTCGTGTTAGACTTTATATCACCACAGTTTTGTTTTTTTTTGTTTGTTTCCGTGCCCCACTTCCTCCTTATGTTCTTTCCCTTCCTCCTCTCCCCTGTGTCCTGATTTGGAAATGCTTTGGGCTTCAACGAATGGTGATGCATATGACCCCCACGGTCAGATTAACCACCGCTACCATTCATACAAATATTCGAACGAGCAAATAATTCTGCGATAAAATCAGAGAAAGAGACAGGTAGACTTTGCTCGCAGTGACCGTGTCACTCCGGTGAAGGATTTGAATATTGAAACAGCTGTGCCATGATAGTTTTTTTCTTTTGCTTCCTTTTACACTTGCTGTTTGCGGGCATAAATCGGCATGAATCGCAGTGTATGACCCAACAGGTATGAAAAATAATCAATCTCTCAGAACAAGTGCTCACTGGGTCTCTTGCCTGTAAAGACTGACTGTGTCGCAAACTCCATTTTGGTTTAATGAGTAACACGTCTCCATCTGGTGGCCAGTTGGGGCAACAACACCTGTCGCTTATTGTCTCTGTTAACACGGGGCTTAGGCTAATTTATTCATCATACAGCTTCCTGCCTCTTTACCTTAATTGAAACTCTTTCAGTCTGATGATATATTCTTAGCATATGGACAGCTGATATAGAGTTGCAAAAAAAATCACTGGAAAAAAAGAACCTTATAAATAATAAAGCCTACACGTACACATGCATTACTGTGACTGACCTTACTTAACAGAATCCAGTGCTTTTCTGCAGCTGCATCCAACTTCCAAATCAGCACGTATCTTATCTGATGCCTCATTTTGTTACGTTGCTGGCTGTTTTACATTTTTGACCATTTTTTTTGTTTTTTTGTCTGAAAATGGTTTGCCCAAACCAGCCATATTATCTTTTTTTTCCTGATGTTTTTGCTTTAATTTCATGGAGCACACAGAGATGCATGAATTATATAAAAGGACATTCTTGAAATCGGACACTGTTTGAACAATGCGACCTGTTAATAAAAGGAGCAAACTCTCTCAGCCAACAGTGGATGACTGCATGAAGAAAATGACATGCATGTTTCTACCAATGACATGGAATACAGAAGGGTTTGCTACTTTATTACAGTTGATGATTACTTAACAACACATAGCAATAAAGGGAAATAAAAGTGTCCACTCTGGACCTCACTGCACTTGTGGTGGGTCTGTTTAGTAGATGAATGCTGCCCAATGTTCCTTTTCTTCTTGTCCAGCTGCTTTGGGGCCGGAGGGCGTAGCCTTACCCAGATTTTAATATCGGGGAACTCCTGATAGTACAAGTACACCTTCCCCCTTCTCCTAACCTCCTCTTCAACCACTTGTTTACACTCTGTTGTCTCTCTCGGATCTCCCTCTCCCTGTACCTTTCCCTCCCTCCCCCCTTCTTATTCATCATGCCCTTTCGTGCCTGGCCCTTACCCCGACCAATTGAAGGATGGATGAGGAAGACGGAGAGGACGAGTCGGGCGCCTCACGTGGCGGGGTGCACGATAACCTGTACCGCGTTCACATGCCCAGTCTCTACAGCTGTGGCTCCAGCTACGGTAGCGAAGCTAGCCTGCCCGCTACAGCCCACACTGTCAGCAATGCCCCCGTCACTGAATACATGTGAGTTAGCACCCACCGCTAGCTAGAGGCTAGCAGGATCATACACTGCCTGCCAATAGGTAGCTGATGCTTGCCCTCCCCCACACCATGTGATCTAGGCTAGAAGTGCAGCAGTGCTTACTGCTTGTGGTAATGATAAGTTAGAAAAGCTGTTAAATAGTTTTTTAAAATATGTATGGCTTGCATGTCGACTGCAACACACTGTCAGCGATATTTGTTACTCAGTGAGTTAGTACTTATCATCTTTGAGATGCTAAAAGAAAAACAGCTGCTTGCTGTATAAAAAAAATTCAGCTTTGCACTCGCATAGTTTAAGTTAATAGTTGCACCATGCTTGCTGTTGCCACAGGACTGAATTGCTTGTTCATAATAGGAAGTAGAGAAGATAAGTAAGCATATATCTCTCCACAATTAATAAACACAATGCAGTGTTTGCTGCAAAGGGAAGAATGATGGTTTTCAAGCCACAAAGAAACCAGAAAGTAAGACATGTGCTAATTTGAGGTTTTTGGACCATCGAAGGACCACATTCACCAACCCTGTATGAGTCTATATTCCAAAGCATACCACAGGGTTTGGTTTGAGCTTTTCCTGAAAGTTAGATGGGAAGTCTCATCCAGTCATTACTTTCCTTTTTGCCATAGCTAAGCTGTCATTGCATAGGTACACAGTCTCATATGGTAGTTGAATCTGTTGAATATGACAAGCTCCAGATTGTCATCAATCCTGGAAAATAAGTTTCATAACATAGTTACAAGGTTTAGGAGCTGGTTTGGCAGTAATGCAAATCATATGTTTACAGTTAGATGAACAAAGCATGCAAATCCATCATTATTAAACCACAGTACACTAAAAAACCCTAAAAACTGAGTGTCGCATGAGCGCTGGCTGGCTTTGATTATATTGAGCTAAATAGAAAAAAAGTGCAGCTTATCCATGCCGGGGTTGTTGGTTTCTGTACCCACAGTGTCCGCTTGCAGTAATAGAATAAACAGCCTCCTCAGCATTTAGCTCCCTAATAAATTTTGCTTGCACAGGACATTTACAGACTGTTATTAAGTTAAAAAATATCTTGTTGAATCCTTTAATAGTTGAAATGTTGGCCTGAAAAAACGATTGCTGCAGAGTTCTTTTAAATGTGGGCCTGAGGCTAATCTCCGGTGGCTATCCATGATGATAACAGTCCTATTTCACTGAGTCCCATTGTGAGATTCAATATTTTGCCTTTGTTCTGAAAGTATGTTAATTATGTTAGACTGTGGCCGAGGTGTTTTAAGCCCCTGTAGTACCAAGCTTACGTCCTACGTTGGCAATAATTATTGAGGTAATTTTTCAGAGGCCATATGTCAGAGTCATTGTGTTTCAGCGATGAGCAGATCCGCACATCATGAGCTCAGCGGCAGGGTGACGACATGCAGTAACCTCTTATTCTATAATGCAGGAGCCAGAACGCAAACTTTCAGAACCCTCGGTGTGAGAACACCCCCCTGATTGGCAGGGAGTCCCCTCCACCCTCTGTAAGTGCACACTTTCTAGAACACATTCTCCCACAGCTATCTTCCAATAGCCACAGTGCTGCTGGGACACATTTCAAATCCCACACAGTTGGCATATTATTCATTTAAGCGTAACAAGCAAAGAACGGTGTAAATTATTCACTATTTCAGATGTTTCATAGTGCGCTATGTGTGGATATTGGAAGGTAGCGCCACCCACCCACCCCAAATCCCTAAAACACTGCAAGTGTCCTCCGTGCTCACGCTAGACCGTGATCACAGATCGCCTTCATGTAGGTCATTTTGGCAGCCTGGGAAAACTGGAAGCTTGAAAAAGAAGCCTGTCGTTATAGTAAGATCTGCACTTGCATCAAAAGAAGGAGGCAGACTGTTTCGATAAGCGCAACTGCCGGGTCATGTTTGGCTAAAGTTGTCTTCTATTTCTGATGTAAAACGTCTGGTTGGCGCTGGGTGATGTGCAGACCACATAGATTTTTTTTTTCTCCTCAAAGACTTTTTTTTTCAACCTCGAACTTTGTTTTTTTGTAAGAAATGAAATGCTGACTGTTATGGCTTTTAAAAAAGTGCTGCTGGGCCTGTAGTTGTGGATTTCGTTCCATGCAGTATCACCTGTACACTTCTACATTACAATACTGTGGAGTGACAGCATTTATTGAACAAATCTGGTGTTATTACTTCAGGGCTCGGGTTGCATTCCTCGCTCGGTGCAACCTGACCCCGAACCCTTGCGGGTCAGAGCTCATATAGCTTATATTGCAATTCTAGCAAAACTTGAGCCCAAGCCTCTTAAAAGTTCCCGCTCCTCCTTCCCTCCCTTGTTCCCACACCGTGTCTATGTGTGCATCTTCTGGTCGAGGTGTATGTGTCCTGTGTTTCCCCCTCACCCTTCACCATTGCACAGCCACAGGAGCACTTATTCCCCCACCTCCACTGTTGAAACGTAGCAGCCAGCAAAACGGCCTGCCGCTCGCCACTCTTAAGACAGGGCCGATGGCTGGGCCGCCGTCCTGTGCACAGCTGCTCTTCTGTCTTCTGCAGCGATGTGGAAACCGCAGACCTCCGACTGTAACTACCTCGGTGCTCCCGAGAGACCACTAACTCATACCAGGCTAACCTACTACATCAGAAGTAGAGCAACTAACTACGAATGAACCACATCTGCTAATTTACAATAACATCATCCTGACCTAATCAGCTGTTACACAATGAATAACTGTTGTAATCAAACCCCGGCTGTCCAAATGACTGGTCACAGTATTTCAGCTGTACATGTGTGTTTGTGTTTGCCTTTCATATCGATCTATCTACAAGCATTAATCTTTGTTTGTCCGTCGTTTCCTTGTCTTCTTTTCATCCTCTTCTCCTTTCTCGTCATTTCCCACTCTCGTCCCTTTCTGCTTCTTCTTCTCTTCTTTTTTTGTATCCCCTGTCTCTTCAGTACACCTCCAGTATGAGAGCGAAATACCTGGCGACCAACCGACCAGACCAGAACCGACGCTCCGTTCCTAACGACCAACTGGATCCCGCTAGCCGGCCTCACCCCGCTGCTAGACCACAGTCCTCAGTCCACTAAGAAAGCACTTCAGCCACAACACTGCCTGAATCCAGTTCTCACAGCCAACAGCAAGATCCAACACGGCCCACAGCACCAGAGCTGGGTGCTTTTTTTCCCAGTTCTTTTTCCAGGTCCACTGAATTTAACCAACACTGACCGGTTCATCAGCAGAACTCATCAACCAGATACCACAGCACATGACTGCACTTTTAAAGCTCAACTTCTACTTCTTTCCTACATAAAACCAACATAACTGAAAAGGCAGAAGAGCACATCGTAGAAGATCAATGCTTCTGCTTCTCTTCTTTATGGACACACACATACATACACACGCCCAAGCTGCTTGATCCACCACTGCTGCGAAGCCATAGTTTCTTCCTCCCAACTTGCATCTGTCCACTGCCGTCCAGTGAAGGCATCCACGCTGCTCTCACTGCTCAACCGCCCCTGACACACTCACACACAGGCAAGCACACAAACACACACACACACACACACACTGTACAGAGCTGTAAATAGTGACCATGTGCTTTATTCTGAGTTCATGAAAAGTAGACTGTTCAATCCTTTACTGGTAACGTGGTGTGCTGTGTGTTTATCATGGAAATGTTTGCTGTATCTCTCATACAAACACACACACACATGCACACACAAGTAGGAAGATAGTCTAACCAAACACTCATTTGTGTAAATAATAAGCCAGTGAATCAGAAAGCCATGCTTAGATGAACTGTACCACCAGATCCCCATTCTCTCTTTAGCTTAACATTGTCGTCTAAGACTTGAATTGTAAGCTCAAAAAAAGAAAGAAAAAAAAGTGTGCCCGCGTGTCTTTTCCATACTTGTTAACGTGCGCATACGTTTCAGTTACGAGCCAGTAACCCTGTTGTGAAATGACTGCTTTTGAACTTTGGGAAAACGGAGTCTGAGACAACGGACATACGGAGGCTCAAACCTGTGCCAAAAAACTGAATAATTCAATGAGGGATGCCTGATTCTGCCCTCATTTCCTACTGCCTCCAGATATCTCGAGAAAGGACGGGGAAAAAAGAAACCTCACACGGAATCTTTTCCCTCCGTCTGTCAACGATAAGGGAAAGAGGAGAGACATTTGGAAAAGGGAAGGAGTGGACCGATAGTTGCAACTACACATTTGCCAGGTGCTATGTAAAGCGGTCGAGGATCCGGACTGAGGAGGGACAGAAATGTTTTTGTTACTTTTAATGCTTTTTTTCCTTTTCTTTTTTTTTAAATTCAGGGATTTGTTAAAGAAAAGCAGAGCGGCTTTCCGTGATTACTAAATGTAAATTGTGTCCCGAAGCCAGAAAAACTCCATTCCTGACTGAAAAAGATGTTACATCAAAGTTTGTTTTTATCATAAGCTGACATTGATGCTGTGATACTGTGACCAACTGTAGTATTCTGTTTCTTCCTGTGCTTTTATTTTGGTGACCTCAGATTTAACCTTTTAGCGCAGATATTGAATCTTTTATTTTCTTTCTTTCTTTTTCTACCCACAAGCACAAATTCTCTTCAAGGTGACTTTGTGAGATGGAGAAGTAAAACTCACTGCCTGGGTCACTGCCAGTGGCTTTTTCCCCTCCCACTCTGTGTACAGTATATAAAAAAATCCAAACACAGTCGTCGTGAACCCGCGTGTGTGTGACATCACTGCGACGTGATTGGCCGTTGCTCTATGTCACTGTTACTCTGTGTGAGTAGTGATTAAGTGACTGGCAAAGCAAGCAAAGGCTGGCCTATCTAGCCCGAGTCATTCCTATACTGACGTTGCACACACGTTAACGGACACACACATACACACTTTGTGCTTTACTGACACACACCTTCCATACATACTGCAGTATTCTTTAAAGCCCATCTTTCCCTACTTTTATCCTGTTTACATTCATATCTAGAGCGATAGTAGCAGCACGTCCCCCTCCACCATGCTGATAACCCCGTGCATTATGGGTGATGTAGTAGGTAGTAACCGAATTAAAGAGAAACCCCCAATTCTGTAGTCGACCACCCTGAACTCCCGTACGCTGTTGCACCACCCAATCCTGTACAGCATTTTAATACTGTCTTATTAATCGATGACCACTTCTCGTATTAGCGAGACAATCTTACATGTGTGATTTTACTAGGAAGGAAACGTCCATGTTATGGTAACAATGCTACCTATGGTCTAGTACTTTTACAATGTTTTATTGCACCATGGATGCAAACAGTGTTAAGATCTGTGGGACTAGTCACTGATTAATGGCCTTTCATAATGTTTTTAAACTCTTACAGCACTCTTCATATCACGACATGTCTTCTTCTTCTTCTTTTTTCTTTTTTTAAGTGTTTCGCTGTCTTGTAAAAATCAGACTTTAAAGATAAAATAATAGCTAGCTGTTTTGTAGGATAATAAAGGCAAGAGCAGCGTTTTTCCTCTCTTATTAATGGTGAATGACTCTCTGTCTTGCAACTGTTTTAATAAGACTATTACAGTGTCGTCCGCGCACCTGACGCAGTGCTGCGTTTGAAGTTCTGTGCCAGTGCTGTCTGTGATTTGGCTGCTCTGGTACAGTATGTCGTGACGGGTGGGAAGAGCCCAGTAAGAGTCAGTAACGAGTGGGCGCTTCTCCGTGTGGTAATTACAGGACTTCAAATGCACGACTGTTCAGATGTGACAGACAAACAATGTTTTCTATGGCTGTTTTTATTTTCTGATGGTTTAACTAAGATATTAATGATATACATGTCAAAACTGTGGTAATGATATCATTCAGCCTGGAATAAATGTTTTAAAAAAAGAAATTAAAGCAACTTTAACGTACTGATGAAGACCGTTGCGTCTGGTTTTTTTTTTCTTATCACCCTGTTCCCTGAAGGTTTTACCAGGTTTAACACAGATTTAACAAGGTGCTGCAAACATTGACATGACAACATTACACAGTTGCTGCAAATTTCTCTGCTGCACATCCAGGATGGAAATCTGTTCCACCACATCGTAAAGCTGCTCTACTGGACTGAGACTGCTGACTGCAGAGGCCATTTGAGTGCAGTGAACTTGTCGTTATGTGCGAGAAACCATTTTGAGATCATGTGAGCTTTGTGACGTGGGTTGCTTTCATGTTTTTTTCACACTAAATGTCTCAACTTCCTGTTCTTATCTGACAGGAGTGGTGTGGTCTTCTGCCGATGCAGAGATGCTCTTCTGCATACCTGGTTATTTGCGTTACTGTTGCTATTATCAGCTCAAAGCTTTAGCCATTCTCCTCTGCCCTCTGGCATTAACAAGGCGTTTCCACCCAGAGAAATACCACTCACTGAATATTTTCTCTCTTTAGGACCATTCTTAATAAATCCTACAGATGGTGGTTTGGGAAAATTCAAGTCGATCATCAGTTTCTGAAATTCTCAAAGCAGTCCATCTGCTACATTCAAAGTCACTTAAATCACCTTTCTTCCCCATCCCAAGTTTGAACAATCTTAGTGCCTTAATGGATTGATTTGCTGTCATTTCCTTGACTGATTAGACGTTCGCACTGACGACCAGCTGAACAAGTTTATCTAATAAAGTGGTGGATGAGCGTCTTTACTGTAAGCTGATATTGCAAATGTTTTAAAAGTGCTGGAATCTCTTCAGTGACACTGAAATATTGGTTTTTACAGCCATTTAATTTGGCAGACTCCATCATTTCATTATTGATGTGATGCTATTTACCAGCATCTTCTCCTGCACCATCAAAATGAATACCAGTACAAATCACATCAAGAGGAAAATAAAAGCGACTGGACCGATGTCAATGAACAGAGAGAGCTACTTCCATTAATCTTGACAGTGTAGATATTACAATAATGAGTGCAGCTGATGTGAAGCTTGAATCTCTATAGAGCTACATTTGCATGGCGAATGATTTGTTTGGTCGCTCTATGACCTCTAGATTCTTACAGATTAAGAGCAGCAGTTTTTACTGATGATTAATGAAACCTAGGAGAATAGTATAAGATACATTTAGCCTAGTATATTAATAAACAGCAAGTTTACGCCTCAATAAGAGGACTGTCATGGCCACTTCTCCACCTAGTGGTTGATAGAGCGTTTTCAGACTTGTGCGCAGAAGTAGCAGCAAGCACGATTCATGCATTCATGAGACTCCAGACGATGCAGATTACTTTGAGCAGGAAGCAGAGACTAACAATATCATTGCTACATTTACAAGTTCAGTGTTTTGAGAGAAGTGGCACTGAGAATCTACCATCCATAATAAAATATGCCATGTACAGTTTAGACATACCAAACAGGCCGCACGTTTAATGCTTTAGACAAAATTCATGAGAGGACAAAACTTTCGGCTTACTTTTTATTTTGCAATAATGTCTGGATTCTGGATTCTGGATTAAATAAGGGGAATGATTACTTAATAATCAGCGCAATTTAATTTGTAATTGCGTTGTTTAAAATTTAATCTTGAGAAAGACAAATTTTGGATCTCACAGGCTTGATGGTGGAGCTAAAACCTACAGTGTTAGGCGGATAAAAAGACGTCTGACCTTGAAATGCAGCGCAGTTACACATACAGCCAGCAGGTGTCGCTGTCCACTCAGATGAGTGTGAAAGCCCAAAGTGATTTTTATTCACTGGCTAAGTTTTCCTCATGGTTAACACAGCCTGACACCGGTGGGTTCACAGCGGGAGAGAGCACACACACACACACAGCTAATCTTTGGGTTCTGCCTTTATCTCTTGCAGGCCCTTCTGCGTGGCTTGATCAGATAAGAGGACTGTTAGTGTGAATGTGTGAGGGAAATGTCAGAGGGTTATGAGTGCGGAGAAGTCCCGCCAGACAGAAACCCATAGATTCATGAACAAGTAAAAAAAGGTGAAAGGTCAAAGTGCATTTTTCTTCATAGCTCAAAGACTTCTTCAAACAAACGGCAGATTTCTTTTCATGTAAGAAGTGTGAGTGTATTTGCATGTGCAATTTTTATCACTCCAACTTGTTTGTGATTGGAGAATTCGCCAATAAGCAATTGAGTAAAGAGAACAAACAGCTGATTGATAAAACACTTTAATTATAACCATACAGTCCAGATACTGGAGAGAGCCTTTCTGCTTCAGGAGCAACAGTTATTATATATACACATTCACGTGGGGAGGGGCGGGGGTGGACTTTTAATTGCACAAATGTCCTTCAACACACAGAAAGACATCAAGACGACTCAACATGAGTCAATGCTCAAAAACAAAAACATTTTCGAAGCAGTGCAGTCATGTTCCTTCCATTTGCATCAATAACAACCTTTACAAAGAAGTTTTTGTAAAGGACAGTTTGACATTTTGGGGAATCTGATTGTTTTCTTGGAGAATTAAATGAGAAGACTGACATTACATCATACGACAGAGTAGCCAGGCACAAACAAGAGAAGAAAGTCATTTCCCCAAAATGTCAGACTGTTCCTTTTAGTCTTTTAATCAAATGACAAACTGCAAACAGCAAAAATAAGAGAAAAACGTGAAGTTCTAAAATATATACACCCAAGAATGGGGTTTATATTGAACACTGATGTTAAAAAAACAAAACAAAAAAAAAACCCCCCACATTGTTTTAACATTATGGACACGTGGTTTTTTTTTTCCTTCATGATGGGGAAATGCAGTGATATACATTCTCTGCTGTAAAAAAAAAAAAATCTCTTGAAAGAAGAGAGAGGATGCTCAAAGGAAAGCAGGACAGGCTACACTATGCAGCAGTTTAGATCCAAGTGGGGCCAATTCTATAAAAGTCCTAATGGAGCGGCGCTACTGGTACTGAGCATCTCTCTACTTTCAGACTGTGTCATATCTTGCACACAAACTCCAGATAACACTGGTGAAATCAGATCGACACATTGTCCAAATTTGCCCTTTCTCGTGTAGCACGCAGCAGGAGAAAATCCACCTCAGAGCGTGCAGAAGGCATGACTCATCGTGACTTCAATAGACTAATACCTGCTCGGCATTCTTCCACAGGCGCAATCACACATCACGCAGACTCTCGTGTTCGTGAACCGGCATGCTAAGGATCAGCCGATCTGACCGCAGCTTCCCTGGGTTATGTCGGCAAAAGTTCAGGCCTTGAGGTGCGTGCCTGAATCATCGCTCCAGGCCTGATAAACTTGAAACTAAAATAGCTGAGAGTTTGCTATGAGTAAGCTGGCGTTGGCATTCCCTGTTCTCAGAGGATGAATGCGATCTTATGATCATAAAATGTGTTATAAATCCATGTAGTCAGACCAACATACAGACTTTAAAAAGCCCTGCTTGAAGGAGAAAAGCATCTTTGACTTTGACATTTTGAAGGCCTTTTGCATTACTGCAGAGTCAGATAAATAAAATTCATACTGTCGGGGTCAGCATTGCGAGTATGAAGGCACAATAAGCCGTCAGTTAGCACAGCTTGGCAAAAAAAAAAAAAGAAAAGAAAAGAAAAAAAAAAGTCAATCTCCATCAGTTTTCCACGTAAAAGACACGTGACTTTTACACACTGGGTCAGAGTTCAAGTGTCCTAAAAAGCCTGTCTTCTAGTTGAGTTGTAGAGAGGCAAACACAAATCTCCCAACTGCCTCGAGACATTCTCCGGAGTCGGGAGCGGCGGGACTCGGCAGATATTTACGTTTTCTCCCCCATCGGTCCATCCCTTCCTCCCTCTTTTGTCTCTAGATGGGTGTTAAAGTCGCCAGGGGCCGGGGCACCAAGGAGTGTCTGGGTACAGCAGACAATGGACAGACCTAAATCTGAGAGAGAGGGGGGAAATGAGTGCGACAATGCCTGGAAGCTGCCAACTGGGGATTTCAAAATAAGGCCGTGGATACAATCAGTCACACACGCACGCACACAGACAGACAGAGGACAAAGCCAGGAAACTTGTAGTAAAACATGCACCACAAGTGCTTACATAAAGCTTACTACACATGTATGAAAACTATATTTGAAAGCAGACTGCCAAAGCAGCTGTGGGATTACGATGAATAGATTTAAAAAAATAAATGAAAAAAAAAAAAGAATAAAATAAACTATTGCAGGCTTTACTGATTTTCTATTCCCCTCCATTAGCCGCCAGTGGCTCACAGCGAGCTTATCTCATTACCTCCCACCATCTAGGCACACTGCCATCAGCACCTGCTAACAAAGTAGATAAATAAAGAGAATTACCTCAATTCAATACACAACAATATAATTACTGGCCAAAGAGCCAAGGGAGGGGGGAAAGAAGGGAAGGAATCCCCTTAATGTGAGGAAGCGTGTTCTCCAGCCTTTTGTTTTGCTTTGCTTGGATGTGCTACGGTCCT
This sequence comes from Diplotaxodon limnothrissa, assembly GCF_057381915.1. Lineage (NCBI taxonomy): Eukaryota > Metazoa > Chordata > Actinopteri > Cichliformes > Cichlidae > Diplotaxodon > Diplotaxodon limnothrissa. Next base: position 13,180,587 of record NC_140601.1, on the reverse strand, counting down.
TGAACTGTAAATAATCACAGTGAAGGTGACCTTTTGATTTTTTACTGACTATTTTAGAGATCAAACAATTACACCGTTGTGTCCTGTGCTCAACATTACATAAGGAAACAAACTAAACTACCAATGCCGTTGTCAATCACTTCCAGGGCCAAGTGTAAAGTATGGTAGAGGGGGATTGGAGTTGGGCTTGGCCAAGCCTTTCCAGTGAAAGGAACTCTTAATGCTTCAACATACCAAGAGATTTTTGGATAATTTTGTGCTCCCAACTTTGTGGGAACCGTTTGGGGATGACCCCTAACATGACTGCGCACCAGTATACAAAACGAGATGTGGATGAGTGAGGTTGGTGTGGAAGGACTTGACTGGCCTGCACAGAGTTCTGACCTTAACCTGATAAAACACTTCTGGGATAAAATGGATGCGAGCCAGGCCTCATCCAACATCAGGATCTGACCTCACAAATGAGATTCTGGAAGAATGATCAAAGATTCCCATAAACGCACTCTTATGCTTTGCGGAAAGTTTTCCCAGAAGAGTTGACGCTGTTAATATGATGTGCTGACATAATAATCCCTCATGTACGTGTGTGAGAAGGCAGACAAGCGAATGTTTTTGACAACATACGGTCACACGTTGACACAGAAAATTTACCTGTTGGGATCTTCTTCTATAGTAAACGGGCCTTTCACGTTAACAGTGTTCCTGCTGTTGTCCACTGTGCCATAGCTGAGAGTGACCTGATGGGAGGGCGACATATATGAGGCTTGTTAGTTTGTCTGTGAGCAAAAGCCACCAAGGCAAAGTTTGTGAAACTGAGCAAAAGGGAGAGATCCTCAAATTCTGATGCAGATCTTAATCACGCTCTTTAAAACTGTGATTGGTCTTTGTGCAAGATGTCTCCTCATCTGCCCTTTTCGTTTCTTTGGCGTCACAATGAGTCTTTGTGTGGACGTGTGTACCTGGTTGTGTATGTCTGACACCAGTCCCAGATTCTCCAGGTGGGAGTGAAACAGCCCTGAGCGGATGAGGCTCACGCCGAGCAGCGCCTCCACGATGTAACCAACCGTGCAGTCATCAGGGAGGCGGATGTGCTCAGCTGTGGTCATGAAAGTGCCATCGCTAGAACAGAGAAGGAAAGAATCAGTAGATGAGACCTGAGGCTGAAACAAAAATAAATAAATTAATTTAAAAAAAACAAAAAAACAAATTCATCTTAAGTGAGGGCATACCTTGCCCAAGGTTTCATCTTCAGGGAGAGGCCACGGCTCAGACAGAACCCTGCTCCTCCGGTGGCAAACCAGAAACGCACTTGCTTCTACACACACACACACAGCATGAATATAAATGGACTGTCCACTTCCTCTCTTATTAATTTATTCATTTTCCACTTTTGCAAATTTCTGAATGTCGATAAACAATCTTAGGACCATTGTGTGATAATTGTTTCAGCTTCATGTTTTTATTCTAGAGTAGCTTTGCGTGTCCCAGTGTCTGAAACAAGCTGTTGTCGCTGCCTTCCAACTAACTTTAAACCAGCTTTATTCTTATTGGTTGCCCCTCTCAAACAGCTAGTGGAAGGGGCTGCTGTACGGTGGCCCTGATCAGTCAAACACTTACAAAAACAGCAAATAGGCAAGATAAACGCTAACAAACCCCCACAGAACACAACTGAAGTGTTTTTGGGGAGACGATAACATGAGAACAGCTGGGGAAGTGACAAGCTAACAGTATCTGGCTAATTACAAACATATTGACACGATTATATGAATCATGCAATTAAAAAAAATAAAAAATAACCCCACACACAGTATCTTTTTCTCCCTGAAAACACTGATGTATCCTCCACCTTAAGCGTGTCTCAGTGTGACCCTTCCCATGTTTTGGTTTCTGTCACTTCCGCAGCTGTTCCATCACGTTACTGCGAGATCGTTTTTTTCTACTTCTTTTCATTCAGCTCCTGTTGTGTTTAGTGCGCTTTTGCAGCATTTTTTCTATTTGCTGGTGTTTTCTTATGTTACAGTCTGTTTGACCTCTCGGGGCCACCGTACTCCCGTCCGTCTGTGACGTCAAAGAGAGCCAGGAGTAGAAAGAAAGAAAACATGAGAGAGAAGAAGGAACAAAAAGGCGCAAGCCTGCATAGTTACAAACCTAAAACATTCAATATTTCAATTTTAAGGTAAAACTGTTCTACGAAATCATGCCAAATTACCATTTCGTCAGTGCCGGGCCTCTCCGTGGCCTCTATCGGTCGCTCCAGGCTGGGCCGCCCAATGTAAACGTCCTGTGTGTGGCTGTACTGAGACAAGAGTTTCAGCAGGGAGCCTGTGTTCAGGTAGTTATCATCATCAACGTGACAGAACCACCTGCGACATAACAATGCTGTGGGTTAGTAAACTGTGTATGTGGGTGTGTGGTGCAGTGTGGTGTGGGTTGCGCCTTACTTCTTCCCAGAGCTGATAAAAGCGTCATACTCCAGAGACATTTTACAGGACAGCGCCTGACGATTGTGTGCCTGCGAGCAGTTGGTGTTGATCAGGTGAGCTCCTGATGATCAATAAGAAGCAGAAATCAATGATCGAGGCAGCCTCGACTTAAGCAGTGGAGCTGTTTAAGTATTGGATTTCATTATATCCTGACTGCTTCAAAACACCCTTATAAAAACACCCCAATTACACATTTCTGCACTGTGCAATACAATGAGAAGAATAACTGATTGAAAGATGAACAATTCCATGAGTAAGAGGAGGAAAGGACTGTTGATTAAACTGAAGTGACTTCCTGCACTTTGTGGAAACATTACTGCCCAGTCAGCAGCCTGGTCCCTGATTTCCTGCCTTGCACACTGTAGATAAGACTGCAGCTACTCAGCAAAACTGCTGTGTGTGTTTGTGTGCGTGTGCGCATATGTGTGTGTGTGTCTCACCTATTCTTTTCCTCAGCTTCTCATCCTCCCCATCAGTGAACACGTATGTCTGTGGAACAAAGAAAAAAACAAACAAAACACGACGGCGGTCATATTATTTCAGTAATCTTTCCCGAGTAGCACAGAAAGAAAAACAGCAACCACGCAGGTGATGACTGCATCAGCATTTCACAGATCACATTTGTGATTTCAGGTGAGACTCATCCCGTTTCCACGAAGCAGCAGTAAGCAGCGCCGACGCTGTGCTGACTGAGCGCCAGGCCAAAGGTAAGCCTCCCGTCTATCAGCAGCGCAGCAGCTGGCTTCGACCCCCTCGCTGCGCGTCTGTGTGAGCGTTAATGTGGTGAGTGACAGGGTTGAGGGTCACTGTGCACTCAGGAAGCTGTACAGACCTCGTAACCCTCCACAGGAAGTAAAAAAAACCAAACATACAAGTCTCTAAATAGTCTGTTGTTTTGGCTTTTTTTGTTCCAGGACAATGTGTTTGAAATGAAAAAAATCGCAGGTATAATGTGCCCACTGTTGGGAGTAATTCTGAACCCGTTTATAGGTCCTGGGGGGGGGGGGTAAAGAGTTGTCATATTTAGTCCCCGCAAATGTTCAGGGGTAGAAGTAATGATGTGATCCCCTGCTGAATTTGTAAGTGAGCAAACTTACAAATTCAGCAGGGGATCACATCATTAGTTCCCCCATTGTAGGATGATGCAGCCGGCCGTTTACACAAAGTATCTGATGATTTTACATCCTGTCAGCTCAGTCCAGCATAAAAGCAGTTAAAGTGTTAAAGAGCCAACTGATGAAAAAAACTGAAACCCCCCAAAAAGAAAAAGGGCGTATAGAGCTAAACGCTAACACCTAGCTTGTTGTGCTAATATGTTAAAGCTAAATACAGACTGTGGGTCTGAAAAGGGACATTCTTTCTCATGGCCAGCAGGGGGCGACTCTATTGAATAGAAGTCCATGAAAATCACCCAATTTCTCAATATCAAATTTAGGGTAAACAAGTGTGGCAAGTGCAAGTATCTAATACATAAGGTCATCACTGTACTTGGCAGACAGTTTGTTTCAGGAATCTCCGATTGAGTGGATTTAATCTGTCTCTCCGTTTTCCTTTCATTGTTGTTCATAAAGAGAATTCTTCATGGTTCGTTTATGACTTTATTGTCTATGTTCGAGTGAGGCGTTAGAAACTTAACATCTGAAGTCCCCAAAACTCCTACATAGAACAAAAAGATTCTACTGCATTTCGATGGTAAGAGGACAAAGAGCTGCAGCGAAATCATTTAGCAGCTAAAGATCATTTAAATGCTGTTAGTGCTACAGCTTTCCTTGAAGTCTACAGAACTTCTCCACAAAAGTTGCCAAGAAGTTTCTTGCTCTGCCAGCGGACAGATGAATACTTGATGCGAGAGGATGCTGCGGTCCAGACCTGGCAGCAGGGCAGATGTCCAAAGTCTGCTGCAACCTCCAGCCACAAACTGAATGCAAAGGACTTCCTAGGACACTAAATAGCAAAACCCATCATAGCACTGCGTTGTGTACCCTCCACAAATCTATCATGTACTGCACACTTTTTTCATTTGACAAAATAAATTCAAGTCTTTGCATCTTATAGGCTCTTTGTTTCCAGGCTCTTTCCTTGTTCTTGAGTCAGTTTATTCCCTCCTGACATGCAGCATGAATATATCAACAAATCTTTGCTTTAAGTACTACGTGATCAAGAGAGTAAATGTGACTGACCCCAAAAAAAACAACACTCCAGCCAGCTGTGAGATTCTGTCAGTCTTTTTTTCCACTCTGAGCCTCTTAAGCCCCCACAGTCAGCTTCTGCATCAGAACGCCTGCGTAAGAGTGCGTTCTATGACAAACCAGTGCACGCCTGAGCCAGTCTAAGAAGGCAGCAGCGCGGGGGGAGGAGGAGAAAATGTAGACCTTTTTTGCTTTTTGGGAGGTGGGGGTAGGTTGCCAGGAGTTGGGCTGGCAACCCAGGGAGAAAAAAAAAAAAAAAAAAGCAGCAAAAGCCAGTCAGTGTGTGTGGTGGAGTGCGCGCGTGTTTATCCTCGTGATCAGACACGTTTGTAACTTCCCATGAGAAATCCTTCGAGTTCCCAGGGTATGTGTGCGTTTGTGAAGGTCTCTGACTGTGCGTGTTTCCATTACTCAGCAATGTTACAGTACAGAGGTGTGTCTGGGAAACAGGTAGGGTTAAAAACACCTGACTGTGAGAGCTAATGCACAATTATGCCCCATACGCACACGCCAATTTCCACATAAACTGTATTTACATGTCAACAGTCTGGGTGTAGCACTGAACTCGAATGAGCTTCATCCCCTCAAACACTGAGGTTTAAATGGATGATCGCACGATCCGCAGTCACGTCTGCCTTTGATTACGAGCTTTGAAGCTGCTGGGTGCACTCAACCGCTGGCCCATGTGTTTTATAGCAAGGGATTCATCCTTGACTCACTCACCACCGCACCTCAGACCAAAAAGCTGTCTGCTCGTCCTGTTTGATCTTAAATATTTATCTGTGAGGCACTGAAACTCCTCCTGTACCAGCCTCTCCCTAAAATTCCAGCACTTCTAAATCCTCATCACAGGACTAACGTTTAGAAAGGAAACTGTAGTGATCGGCCAATTCATTAATGACTCATTTGGGAGAAAGTTGAAAAATATTTTGTAGTCGTTTTCATTTTTTTTTTTAAATAGACACAATTACAAAAAAATCTGAAGACTTATTTTTTTCAGAACATGAAAATGATTAGTTGATGATTAGTCTTGTGCACACAGTCTGAGTGAAAACATTTATAGCACAAGAGACAAAAACATCTTGTTTGGGTAGCTTGAGGTTAAAATTCAGCTGCAAGCACAGTTTCATGTTGAATCCTGATGATAATTTGAAATAATTCATCTCAAAAGACTTAAAAAAAAAAAAATCTGCAAAGTAAGTTGTCTTCCTCCCCTTAAGCCCCGACCACCAAGGCAGAATGTGGAGGTTTCTTCCTGTTAAAAATGAGTTTTTCCTTCCCAAGGTCGCCAAAGTACTTGCTTATAGGGGATCATCTCACTGTTGGTGTTTGTTCTGTTTTCTCTCTATTACTGTAAGATAGTTACCTTACAAAGTAAGGCGAGGCAGCTGTTGTTGTGATTTGATGCTATATAAATAAAATCGATAAGATTAAATGCGCAGCTCTTTCATGTTAATGTTATCGCAGAGACAAAGAAAAAAATGATCTGAATTGGCTCATGTCATTAGGCCTGCCTGTAGCTGTATCGTGTCAGCACATCAGCAGCAGTGTGATCAGCCTGTTTGCCCTCTGATCTCCATCTCATACATTACAGAAGGACCCATCTCCGTTTTACAGCTCCCTGCCTGGAGCATCAAAGAGCCGTGAGTGCGGTTCAGGGCAGGACTGATAATCTGGGTTACAGGGGCATTTTCCTAGTGGGCCGAATATAAAGGATTCATGTAAAACGAATGGCTACTTTGACCATGAGCAACTACTAATAACTAAAACTTGGCTTTTAATTGTCACGTGCTGTGTGGCCGCCTAGACCCACATTTCCAGGGCCATGTTATTTTGTCCCAGTCCAGCCTGTCCCGGACTCACACAAAGACTTGGGGATGTAAATGGCAATCGCAGCCTTCGGTGTATGAAACCTTTAGGACACGCCTTCCCCAATTGTGCCTTTAGTGAGTTGACCTGAAACTAAAGGGTGCTAGAAACACAAGTATACAGACTACCGAAGGGCTGAAACCGAAGTGCTTAAAACCAAATCCTGTCGTCATGATGTGAAGAGAAGCTGGCCCGTTTCTGAGTAACAGGTGGGCCATCAAACCTACCTGTGGCATGTTCCTGGATATCCAGGTGTCCAAAAGAAGCTCCAGTCTCTGCCGGTGATACCTGCCGGTGGTTTTTACCGCTATGAACAGATCAGCCGGGGAGAGACGCTCCACCGGACCGGTTGGATCGCTGCTCCGCGGGGGGCCGCTCACCGCTCTTCTCTCCCGGGTCAGTTTGCTGAAATATGCTGAGAAAACTTTTCCGCTCGTACCCGCGGCTGGAAGCTCCTCCGGGACTCTGCAGTTTGGGTGTCCGCCAGTCACTACCAGCATCCCGGTCACCAGCAGACAGGTGACCGCGGCGGCAGCAGCGCGAGGTCCCGCGGAGCCGAGGAGGCCTTTTGATACCCACACAGGTTTCCACATCGTGGACGCTTTTAGAGTGAGAAAGTTTCTGAGAGCGCTTGTCTCCGGATTACAGCATCTCCACTGTAGTACCCAAATCACAGCCGTCCCGCGTGTCTCCTTCAGTGGATGACCTCCCACTGAGTGGCTTGCAGCTGTGTTTAACACAGAAGTTATCCACCAGTGGGCGGGACTGTTTTAGGTCCGGTTTGCATCCAGTGGCAGATTTGAGCGTTTAGTGTGGGCGGAGATCCAGCAAAGAAGCAGGGAAAGTCCGCTGCTGAATACACTTTAAAGGGACAGCTCACCCCAGCGTCCAATAGACATAGTTTTCCATTGGCCTGTACGTATGTGTATACAGGGGTGAACTGTCTCTTTAAAAGACAAACTTTCTCAAGTTCCCTATAAATCTTTTGGGACTTTGTCTTGAATAAAGATGCAACCAGTGTGATCAGCTGCAGAAGAAAAACAACTCATGTAACCCCCCCCCAGTCATTTAGAGGAACAATATCCCTGCTCATTAAATTTATTTTTTAATTTTATTGGCCATTTGCTGTGTTCCATTTTAAATTTCATACTTGTCCTTTTACAGCCTATTTGGTATTTCTCCAATTTCTGAGCAGAGGGGCAGAGTATCACTTACTGTTCCTACACAAAGCAGTGTTTTTGTGTTGCTTATCTGCTTAGCCAATTTAATTTCAAACTTATATATAACTTCTTATTTCATAGTGTAATCTTCACATGCTTTATCAAAAGTACAGTCTGTTGATTCAGCCGCTAATTATTTTCACAGTATTTATGTCTTTAGGGAATCGCTAAGCTTAGCTTAGCTCATAGCTGACTCGCTAGCAACATGGCCTCTTCGAGAATCTTGGAGTCGTGTTTGACCAGGATATGTGCTTCAATGCGCATATTAAACAAATATGTAGGACTGCTTTCTTCCATTTGTGCAATATCTCCAAAATGAGAAACATCCTTCTCAGAGTGATGCTGAAAAACTAGTTCATGCATTTATTACTTCTATGCTGGACTACTGTAATTTGTTATTATCAACATGACCTAAAAACTCCCTGAAAGAGTGCTGACAGGGACTAGAAAGACAGAGCATATTTCTCCTATATTGGTTTCTCTTCATTGGGTCGCTGCCAAATCCAGAATCTAATATAAAATCCTACTCCTCACATACAAGGAATATCAGGCCCCATCTTATCTTGATTATAGTATTGTATCACTATTGTATCAGTCATTAGAGCTCTAGGTTCTCAGACTGCAGGCTTACTTATTGTTCCTAGAGTATTTAAAAGCAGAATGAGAGGCAGAGCCTTCGGCTTTCAGGCCCCTCTTTTGTGGAACCAGCTTCCAATTTGGATTCGAGAGACAGACAGTGTCTCTACTTATGCTGCAATAGTTCTAGGCTGCTGGGGGATTCCCATGATACACTGAGTGTTACTTCTTCAGTGATCCTTTTTGCTCACTATTTAACTATTTGTTATAATTAATCTCTGGCTCGCTTCCACAGCATGTCTTTGTCCTGTCTTCTTCCATTCACCTCCTGTAGGTCACGGCAGATGCCAGCATATGACCCCCTATAATCAAGCGCTTTGGCAGCAGTGGAAAGGAAAAACTCCCTTTTAACAGGAAGAAAGCTTCACCAGAACCAGGCTCAGGGACAACTAGCAAAAGCAAAGCCATCTGTGCTTCTAGAACCAACCAGTCCCAATTAACAGGTTTCTCCCTGTTAAATGGGAGTTTCTCACTGTCTCCAAGCGATTTTCTCGTAGGGGGTAATCCGATTGTTGGGGCTTTGTCTGTATTATTGTAGGGTCTGCCGTGAGGCGATTGTTGTTGTTGATTGTTGTTTATTTAACATTTAATAATTATTATTATTTAATAATTAATTATTAGAAACAGAGCTCTTTGGAGTTTCCTTTGATTTTTTTTAGGATACATTTTCCAAATGAAATTCATAAGTCCTAATTTGGCGAAGAGTACTGTCTCAAAATATCCCATGAGTGTTAAAGCAAGGTTTGGAACCCAATGATCAAAAAGGACGGTGCCCGAATTACTTATTCACACATTCCTTGTGTTGCGTATGGATGATCCATAAAAGTTTATTCAGCCATTTCATTTTATTTTGCATCTGTCTCATCTGTTTCAGCGGTCTAGTTTTCATTAATCTGACCAATGTTAAATTAAAATCAGCACCTGAAAAAATGAGGTTCTCCAATGGGACACAATTAATGACCTCCCCTGTGATGCTTGGAAGGAAATATGGCAGGTGTTTCAAATGCAGCATAACACACATGATAAATCAGCACAGCCGTTTCAGTTGTTGGACATAAAAGTGGCAGTTCTCCTCTCTGGAGAGTGTATTGAATTCCTCTGTGTGGAAGCCTGGTGGGTCATTCTCCAAGAGGACAGATGTTGAAAGAGGCCGTGACAGAGGAGCGTGTGTAGTGCTGCCAACTCTGTGCACTCTCACACACAGAACACAAGACGTGCCAAGCAGACAGGTTGCCAGATCCACCAACCATCTGAGGAATGTTTCCCCTCTAATAGTGTGCAGTTTGTTTGTGCTGGTCCCTCAAGCAAATTGGTGTAATGTTGCATTTTTCAAAACACAGAAGCCTGTCTCAGACACTGATAAAAGACCACTGCATGCTGTCATCCTGTCTTTAGGCACTGTAGATAATAATTATATTCAGCTGGCATCTCAGTTGTATGACATGAACTATTGATTTGATTGAATTTGTTCAGTTACAACGGAGATGGCCCAAAAAAGTTAGTAAAGGAAGATAACATTTAAGTTTTGAGTTTGGTGGTCACACTTCTGTTCACTTCTGTGGTCCAAGGAACTGATTAACTTATCTTTGAAGCTACTTTAACCCTTTACAGGAAACATTTAAAAATACATTGTTCAGTCACAAACAGAAGCAGAAGTGGTAATAATATCCAATATGGCTAAAAACTGATACTTTTCTTCAAAGATTTAACTTAATTTAAGTTCATTCACTGACAACTGAGCGTGTGTATTCTGTGATATGGTGTTGGATGGGGTGCCTTCCATAAAAGAGCCAAGTGGACAGCTGCAAAAGAAAAGCAAGTACATTTTTGAGTCAATATCCAGCAGCCTGTGGAAGGAAAACAGTCAAAGGAAAGTGTAGATCTACTAAAAAGCAAAATAAATTGACATAAAAACTTTGAATACTTAACAGTAGGTTAAAAAAGGATTGTAACTACTAGTGGTACCTCCTCTTTCTTTTCTCATATATGATTCAGTCAAAACTAAACAAGTATTGATTTGCTAAATGAATTTTAGCAGTAACAGGAATGACAGTAAAAATAAACACTAATGTATGTAATTTTAATACAAAAAAACTTGCTTTAAGGTCGTAACACAAATAAAATCATATATTTCTCAGTTGAAACTGTCTATAAATTGGTTAAATTTCTCACTGGATCACCGTCTGCTTATATGCAAAGTTGTTGCAACATCCAACCCTATTGACTACTACTGTTCTGTTTATAATAAGGCATCTTTTAGAAATAAGTATGGCTCACTAGATGCACCTGGTGCATGCCTAAAAAGAGACTTCCCATCTCTTACATATGATGGTGCCACTATTTTTGTGCCACAGAGTTCTAGAATCCAACGCAAACAACACCGATCTCAAATTTTAGAACAGGCTTCAAATGTGTAATTCTTAACATTCGTCAGCTTACCACTGTTAGTTCTGATGTTATGACCTGATGTGTAGGAGCAGGTAGGGGCAACAAACTTCCTGATTTTACGAACAACACTGAAGTTTGAAATCCTCCAATATGTCACATGACCAGATCTTTCATGTGTGGCTGGTAGAAACCAATGGGCTTCTACAATCTCACAGTGAGTCATGCGAAGTCCAATTTGGATGTTTATATAAGTTAGAAAGGAAACAGAGCTAGAAGAGAATAAATATTAAGCTGACATATATGACATATGTGTGTATCTTGCTTCTATAGCTTGTTGTTGAAGTGCTTTAAAGCAAGTGATGGTAAGTCCATTTTAAGACAAGCACTAGTTCCATCTAGTGAGCCATACTTAAGTTATTTTTTTAAATGTGATAACACAAATGTTTATCAAACAGCTCAAAAATGCTCTTTCTCAGAAAGTTCCCTCTCTGTCACACACGATGCTAGTTTGTGACATGTCTCAGAATGATTTGCGTAGGTGCTATGATGTGTGATCAGTATCTTGCATCCTGTGGTTTAATACTATTATGATAAGCGTCGTGTTAGCAGGAAATCCTTTAGCCGATTAAGTAGGAAAGTGACATTAAATTTGGGGAACCAAATGGAAATGTTTTGTGGGTGCCACCCCTCCCCACACACTGCTATCATTTTAGATAATAATCACTTTTTATATTTTTCACCTTGGTAAATTTTTAGCACAAGTCTGAAATAGGCCTCTGGGATCTGAATGAGGTAAATATTGTCACTACAGGGTACGTGTTAGACTTTATCAGCACAGTTACAGTCACATGACCACCGTGCTGAACGAATTGCGCCTGCAGTGGAAAACCAGACTCGATTCTAACTTTGAACAGAGGTTGTGTGAATGGTTGTGAATGTGCTTTTCCTTCTGATACATCAATATGTTGATATATTGCCTATGTCCATTCATAGCAGACCAAACTAATTAAGTAACAGATAAACGACTGAATGGAAATGTTCTGTGAATTAACAGACGTTTTCTTTTATAATTCAAGGACAATCTGGGCGATAAGCTGCCAGAACTGTGATTTTACTAATTTATGTATTACAGTTGAAGTCCAATTTTATCTGCGCTGACATGACTGCAGGAGTATTACTTTATCAAGTGGAAAAACTGCCGGCAGGACTTGAGATCAAAGTGGCCCGTGATGTAAAATGAGTTTGACATTCCTGCTCAAAGGACTTTCTGAATTTTGTTGTGGTCACTTTGGTTTGTCTGTGTTTTCTTTTGGGCTTGGTATCATTGCTTGTTAGCCACACTGTTTCAATTTTCTAAAAGTAACTTAAAGTGTGTTTGTCTGAGACTTGTGTGAAACAAAGTAAAAGTTTAGTATGCTCAACTTGTTGTATGCACTCAAGATACGAGTGCACCAGTGCGTCTGTTTTCAAGCATTTCTGCAACTTTGTGAAACCAGTGACCCCACATTCACACCCACTTCTCACTGTGATTGCTGTGTGAAGGTGTTAAAGGCTGGGTTTAAACTTCTCTGGCTCCTTTTATTTCACATACAGAACTTTAAATGAATGTAAACTCTTTCCGTGCCTCCTTCCACTGTGGTGGTTTGGATCATATATAAAGGCTTTTGCCTTTCGACACATCTGTTCGACATGTTGTACGAATCCCTTCTTTTGTTGTCTGAAACAGCCCGTGGGCATAATTTTACATTGGGGTTACATGCCCACAAAGACAGTTATGCTGACATGCTGATGTTTTGCAGGTTGTTCTGTATAAGCATCTTAAGCCCTTTTCAGAGATGGGAACCGTAATACCGCTGCCTTCACCAGTCTGTTGAAGTGATGATATTCTGTCTTTAAGACACGGATCTCTTTTCTGTTTCTTTATCTAAAGGCTTCATTCAGACATACCCATGATAGTGATGGAGAGGAAAATGGCACAAATGAAATTGGACAGTTCATCAAAGTGGCATCTAATGTGGTGGTATAGTGTTGGCTTGGAGCTGTGGGAGAAACAATACTGTGTTTTATTGGTCTGTAGAGATGCTGCTGTTGGTGGTGGAGGAGATCAGAATCAGGCTACTCTGACGAAGTAGTCTTCGTGTGCCCTCTGCTACTAGATCTGTATAGCCTCTCTCTTTCAGGTCTCTGCCTCTGTAATCCACCTGGACTTTAGACTTGTGCCAGACTTTATGCAAATGATGTCATGGTGTTTATTTGGACGTGAAGCTGGCAGGTTCAGGTGGGAAAAAACACGTGTCTGAAAGAGCCACCAGTTTAGAGTCGTGCAGTCCAACATTGGCTAATTAGCAGTCAACACAAAGCACAGCTGAGGCCTATTTGAATTTCATGAAGGCTATAAATGTCCGGTCTAAGAAGGAGACTCTTTTAAACCAGATTTTACTTTCAACACATTGTTGAAATATGTCATACAAATTCTAAATGTTGACTCTAGTTGCTGCATTAAAATAATAGAACAGGATTTATTGAAAGCCTTGATTACACCCTGTTCTGAACACAGAGAGTTGGAGACCCCCAGCTGAGTAGTCATTCCTGTGCGTGCATAGTTGGTGCATTGTAATGTAAATTCTCCACTGACGAGGCAACACATCAAGCAGTCATTCAGATGTCTGCACAGGCCCTTGTGCTCACCATCTGATGATGACCATAGTGAAACTTGTCAGACTTGTGGATGAACTTCAACTTTCAGACAGAGGAGTGAGAGGAGTTTTTACCCATGCAAAACGCATTCCTGTGCAGTCCTCCAAGATCCTGACTGGAAGCAGATGACGTATGCGTCTGCCGAATGTTGATTGGTTGATGAGTGGGCTGGAATAGAGCTGGAAATGATACCAGGAATGGGAGAACTGTTAAACAAAACTTCAAATATCAAAAACGAATGCTTGAAAAGCACAGACAGTAGTTTTCATTGATACTTTTCTTTGTTTTCAACATTCGGTTTCACTTCAGCTTTTTGCATTTCGCTCTCCTTCTCAGCTGGCTCATGAACTAATAACAACATAGGCAAGAGTGGCCCACAGACCGGTTGTAACACATACTTTGTACACTGCCTTCATCTGACAAGCTCACTGCAGGCAGACAGGCAGGCCCTGGAGTGAAGCGGACAGCCAACGACCACCCTCTGCTCACCCATAAATTCTGTTTTAATGCCACCGATCAGAAATAAAGTGTAGTTCAGTAATAGAAACACTGTAACTACAACAAGTAGTGAATCATGTCCACGCAAGTTTTCAAAGTAACAGCAGATACATTTTTAAGTTCATGAGATGGAGGCAAACTAAACATTTTTTTAATGTCTTACTTCTCAGCTGAAAGGTTTCTTTAGTTCTAACAGCTAATGAGCTCCAAGCCTACAACACCAAGTATCAGCCACCTATAATGCATCCCTGAGATCCCCTCCCAGTCGATTCAACCCACCGTTCACGACTTAAACCACGACACCTTAATACCTGCATGATGGCAGGGTGGGGCAACATCTCACAAAGACTTCACACCTTGGGCTCATGTGCCGCTAACAACTTGCATTGTGAACGTGTCTCAGGACCACCTCCAAGGTGACAACCCCACCTGGGGCTTCTCACCACCTTTTAGAAATGCAGAAGCCTTTTAGATGAGAGGAAAACACCTTCAAAAAAATGATTCTTCACCCACAAAAGTTTTGAGAAAAATGAAAAAAAAAAAAAAAAAAAAAACCCACCTGAAATGTTTAATGTGTAAAATCAAAGTTTTATTTATTCAAATAATTAATCGTTAAGGAGAATGTGCTTGATATAAACTGAATGCATACCAATCAAGTGCATTTCATTTGACCAGATTACAGTGCATTAAATGCAACATTTGAACTCATGTAACAAAATTATATAGAGAATCTGAGTACGTTTGCTCCAGGCGGCAGACTTCAAAGAAGTATAACAGGAAGCACGTGCCCACAACAGAATATAATCAAAACATGAGATCCTACACAGACAACAGCAGATAAAACAGTTTCACATTACTCCAAAAATGCTCTAGATTTACGTTTTTTTTTCTTCAATATAATGCGACGATAAACAAGAAACAGTTCAAATCTCTGACTTCTCTGAGTTGTGTTTGCGTGTTTTTCTTTTTGGTGATATGAGAAGCAGATTCTCTGCCGTGCATAACATACAGAACAAGCACAGCTGATGCTCTGAAGAGACACATATTGAGAGAATCAGTGAAGAAAAGAGAAAAAGCAGACCGCTCATTATTTTCCCCTCTCTGTGTCCCCTTCTGCCTGTCTTCATCATGAAATCCCTGTTTATTACTTCCCTTCAAAGATAAGGGCAGTTTACTGGGATCATTAAGAGCACAGCATCTGAAACACATATACAGTGGGGCAAAAAAGTATTTAGTCAGCCACCGATTGTGCAAGTTCCCCCACTTAAAATGATGACAGAGGTCAGTAATTTGCACCAGAGGTACACGTCAACTGTGAGAGACAGAATGTGAAAAAAAAATCCATGAATTCACATGGTAGGATTTGTAAAGAATTTATTCGTAAATTAGGGTGGAAAATAAGTATTTGGTCACCTCAAACAAGGAAAATCTCTGGCTCTCACAGACCTGTAACGTCCTCTGTAAGAAGCTTTTCTGTCCCCCACTCGTTACCTGTATGAATGGCACCTGTTTGAACTCATCATCTGTATAAAAGACACCTGTCCACAGCCTCAAACAGTCAGACTCCAAACTCCGCCATGGCCAAGACCAAAGAGCTTTCGAAGGACACCAGGAAAAGTATTGTAGACCTGCACCAGACTGGGAAGAGTGAATCTACAATAGGCAAGCAGCTTGGTGTGAAAAAAATCAACTGTGGGAGCAATCATCAGAAAATGGAAGACATACAAGACCACTGATAATCTCCCTCGATCTGGGGCTCCACGCAAGATCTCATCCCGTGG
Organism: Diplotaxodon limnothrissa; assembly: GCF_057381915.1. Taxonomy (NCBI): domain Eukaryota; kingdom Metazoa; phylum Chordata; class Actinopteri; order Cichliformes; family Cichlidae; genus Diplotaxodon; species Diplotaxodon limnothrissa. The sequence goes on along the minus strand of NC_140601.1, from coordinate 13,164,826 downwards.
GGTCACAATGATCATGAGAAAGGTGAGCAAAGATCCCAGAACCACACGGGGGGACCTGGTGAATGACCTGCAGAGAGCTGGGACCAAAGTAACAAAGGTCACCATCAGTAACACACTACAACGGCAGGGAATCAAATCCCGCAGTGCCAGACGTGTTCCGCTGCTGAAGCCAGTGCATGTCCAGGCCCGTCTGAAGTTTGCCAGAGAGCACATGGATGATACAGCAGAGGATTGGGAGAATGTCATGTGGTCAGATGAAACCAAAGTAGAACTTTTTGGTATAAACTCAACTCGTCATGTTTGGAGGAAGGAGAATACTGAGTTGCATCCCAAGAACACCATACCTACTGTGAAGCATGGGGGTGGAAACATCATGCTATGGGGCTTTTTTTCTGCCAAGGGGACAGGACGACTGATCCGTGTTAAGGACAGAATGAATGGGGCCATGTATCATGAGATTTTGAGCCAAAACCTCCTTCCATCAGTGAGAACTTTGAAGATGAAACGAGGCTGAGTCTGCCAACATGACAATGATCCAAAACACACTGCCCGGGCAACAAAGGAGTGGCTCCGTAAGAAGCATTTGAAAGTCCTGGAGTGGCCTAGCCAGTCTCCAGACCTCAACCCCATAGAAAATCTGTGGCGGGAGTTGAAAGTCCGTGTTGCTCGGCGACAGCCCCAAAACATCACTGCTCTCGAGAAGATCTGCATGGAGGAATGGGCCAAAATACCAGCTACTGTGTGTGCAAACCTGGTAGAGACCTATAGTAAACGTTTGACCTCTGTTATTGCCAACAAAGGTTATGTTACAAAGTATTGAGTTGTATTTTTGTTATTGACCAAATACTTATTTTCCACCCTGATTTACGAATAAATTCTTTACAAATCCTACCATGTGGATTCATGGATTTTTTTTTCACATTCTGTCTCTCACAGTTGAAGTGTACCTCTGGTGCAAATTACTGACCTCTGTCATCATTTTAGGTGGTGGAACTTGCACAATCGGTGGCTGACTAAATACTTTTTTGCCCCACTGTACACTGTTTGTGATAGCTTTAATTTCTTTTTCTCAAACTGTATCTGTGCAGCCACCATGTGAGCTGAAGCTGTGTTTGTGTGCACGAAGTCTCCAGAGCATGCTATGGTTGTTGAATGGACTCAAGAAGTCATATCTATAGTCCTGACAGTGTGCTGCCAATGTCGAAGTAAAAATGAAGGTCTTCTGCAGCACCGTGTGCATTTTCTATGTTAAACACTTACAAAGACTGTAAAGCATCTTTTTGTTCCTCCCTGTCTGTCTCTCATCTTTCAAAACGTACATTTTTACTATTTTTATTATTTTTATTTTACTTCACCTATCTGAATGCTTTTTCTTTCATTTCTTTTTCTCAAATCTCCCCCTTCTGCTTCCCTCTTTTTGTGCTTTTCCTTTCTGCCCCTTCTCTCCTCTCTTGTTTCAACTTGTCATCCACACGCTGCAGAATTCAGAGTCACAGGTCACAGTTTTCCAAGCCTCAACTTGGGACTTTTCCTCCGGTTTCCTCTCACTCTACAAACTCTATGCACACACATAAACAGAAAGAAGCCCACACATTCTCGAGCCTTCAAAGTCTATTTCATCTCCAAGTTTGAATTGATAAGTTCGACGACTTCCTAATTGTGCTTATTTATGAGAGGGGAGAAAAAAAAAAGAAACAGTGGGGATTGGGTGATTGGAAGCGGGAATAAGAATAAACAATGAGGATGTTTTCCTCGTTCCTTTTTTCCAGAGTGACGATTGCTCTCAGACCACATCTAATGGAGAGAAGTCTGGCGTGTGGTGGGCTGTGAGTAGGGGTGGGCGGTAGGGTTAGATGTATCCCAGGTGTCAGTTTGGGATGAAGAATTGGGGTTGCCATGGCGTCACTCGTGGTTTCCGGGGATTCTGATTCACAGTGTGATATTGATTAAAGGTTTGGGCTTCCCTGAAAAAAACAGGAAGTATTTCATTTGGTGTGTATTTGTGAGTCCGCAGAAGCTTCTTAAACTGCTTCAGCTGCTCCTCACTTCATCCTGACTGATAAAACCATCAGACAGACATACAGTAATCCTCAGAGAGCAAATATACGTGTTGTTGCTGTTGTGTAAACCAATGGTGTGCGACCTATTATGTTTATTTGGTATAAGTCAAGCCACCAAAGTGCATTGAACGTAAGAGTAATATAATCTGACCACTCTTACTTTAGAAGCACAGCTCAGGACCAAAAGCAGTACAATCTCTATGTGTCAGATGCTTGTTGAGAATGGATTCACTTAAACTGTGTTACGAAATCGGCAAATATGTAATCAAGTACAGGGAGTGCAGAATTATTAGGCAAATGAGTATTTTGTCCACATCATCCTCTTCATGCATGTTGTCTTACTCCAAGCTGTATAGGCTCAAAAGCCTACTACCAATTAAGCATATTAGGTGATGTGCATCTCTGTAATGAGAAGGGGTGTGGTCTAATGACATCAACACCCTATATCAGGTGTGCATAATTATTAGGCAACGTCCTTTCCTTTGGCAAAATGGGTCAAAAGAAGGACTTGACAGGCTCAGAAAAGTCAAAAATAGTGAGATATCTTGCAGAGGGATGCAGCAGTCTCAAAATTGCAAAGCTTCTGAAGCGTGATCATCGAACAATCAAGCGTTTCATTCAAAATAGTCAACAGGGTCGCAAGAAGCGTGTGGAAAAACCAAGGAGCAAAATAACTGTCCATGAACTGAGAAAAGTCAAGCGTGCAGCTGCCAAGATGCCACTTGCCACCAGTTTGGCCATATTTCAGAGCTGCAACATCACTGGAGTGCCCAAAAGCACAAGGTGTGCAATACTCAGAGACATGGCCAAGGTAAGAAAGGCTGAAAGACGACCACCACTGAACAAGACACACAAGCTGAAACGTCAAGACTGGGCCAAGAAATATCTCAAGACTGGTTTTTCTAAGGTTTTATGGACTGATGAAATGAGAGTGAGTCTTGATGGGCCAGATGGATGGGCCCGTGGCTGGATTGGTAAAGGGCAGAGAGCTCCAGTCCGACTCAGACGCCAGCAAGGTGGAGGTGGAGTACTGGTTTGGGCTGGTATCATCAAAGATGAGCTTGTGGGGCCTTTTCGGGTTGAGGATGGAGTCAAGCTCAACTCCCAGTCCTACTGCCAGTTTCTGGAAGACACCTTCTTCAAGCAGTGGTACAGGAAGAAGTCTGCATCCTTCAAGAAAAACATGATTTTCATGCAGGACAATGCTCCATCACACGCGTCCAAGTACTCCACAGCGTGGCTGGCAAGAAAGGGTATAAAAGAAGAAAAACTAATGACATGGCCACCTTGTTCACCTGATCTGAACCCCATTGAGAACCTGTGGTCCATCATCAAATGTGAGATTTACAAGGAGGGAAAACAGTACACCTCTCTGAACAGTGTCTGGGAGGCTGTGGTTGCTGCTGCACGCAATGTTGATGGTGAACAGATCAAAACACTGACAGAATCCATGGATGGCAGGCTTTTGAGTGTCCTTGCAAAGAAAGGTGGCTATATTGGTCGCTGATTTGTTTTTGTTTTGTTTTTTAATGTCAGAAATGTATATTTGTGAATGTGGAGATGTTATATTGGTTTCACTGGTAAAAATAAATAATTGAAATGGGTATATATTTATTTTTTGTTAAGTTGCCTAATAATTATGCACAGTAATAGTCACCTGCACACACAGATATCCCCCTAAAATAGCTAAAACTAAAAACAAACTAAAAACTACTTCCAAAAACATTCAGCTTTGATATTAATGAGTTTTTTGGGTTCATTGAGAACATGGTTGTTGTTCAATAATAACATTATTCCTCAAAAATACAACTTGCCTAATAATTCTGCACTCCCTGTAATGTAGCTCAGTATTTAAAGGAATGCATTTTTTATGATGCATATAAGTATGTAGACTGCATGAAAGACAGATTTCACCATTTGGCTTGTGGACCCCTTGTTGAAAGTTTGGCTTATTTTGGAAACCTAGGCAGTTAGCAGCTAAAGGTAGCACTTGTTAGCTAGTGTTAGATGGAGGGACTTTTCTGTAAGAAGGTTGCCTGATGGGTAATGTATTTTTGGCATAGGTCCGGTGTTGGAGGGGAAGCGAGGGATAGTTCATTAAGAGGGGCTTTTCACCCACCACAAATGTGCTACCATGCAGTACGAACTGCATGTTGCTTGATAGGGATGACCTATTTGTCTGTCGGTCGAATGCTGATTAGTTGACAAGTGAGCCAGTATAAGGAAGTTCACTAGAAATGTGAGAAATTCAAGAAAACCAGACAGGTTTTCCATGATTGCCCACCAGCTGCCTTGGCGATACCCAGTCAAGCATAAAACAGAAGTAAATTAGAAGTAGCCACAGCAGCCCCAAATATGTCTATGCGGCCCAGTTCTGAGTGAACTGTTAGTAGCCACTGGGGACCAAAGTCCTGTTGGTTTAACATCTCTGTGTATTTATCCACTTTACTGAGTTAACCCAGAGTTAACCCAGTTAGGTTCCAGGTTAGAGATTAACATGTGTGAAATCACTGCATACTGACCAATCCATTCTCTGGGAAGTAGTGGGATTATTCCTGGAAGATTCCTCAGACATCTGTGCATAGAGTTTAAAGTTCTGTAATACCAACCAAAATCTTTGGGTTTCCCTGAAAAACATCAGTATTGAGTATTGATTCTTGTATATGTAACTTTACGCCTTAATTTTTTCCTATTGGCTGCAAACATTTTAAAACAATTTTGTTGCTCTATAAGCGTTAATATATGAGAGCACTTACTTACATAGTTTATGCCATCAGTCAGTTATATCATTGTCTTCATTCTTTGCTCTTAGACTGATAAACATAAAAGCAGCTGAAAGAATAAAAAAACCTTCTAAATATTAATTTTACTTACTTAATCTAAAGCGATATCCATCTTTCATATACAGCTTATGATATAATTGAAAGCTCATGTCATGATGACATGTCGTGGCAGACCCTTACCCATTCAATTTCAACTTTTGAAATTTAAAGTTCACCAGTCTGTGAACTTTATACATAGTCTATACAAACATACACATATGCTGCAACACTGTTATTTCCCAGTTTCTGGGTATTGGAGAGTAGATTGGCACTTTCTCACACTGGGCTCCAGAGCAGGTTACCCCAGGCATATTGAGAATGAGTGCCGATGCATCCAGTAACTCGGGAAGGCAATCAAATGAGTTAGGACTCGTGTATTTGGCTGTAATAGAAAACACAGAATGCCTGGAGAGCATCATATGTCTTGGATTATTATTCAGGATTGGATGGTTTGTTGGTTTTGCCTTTTTTAGAAAGAGAGAGTTTGTTTAATGTCGAGGAGAGAAGACAATGAGAAACAGATCTTTAAGAGTTTGCATGGAGCTTACAGGGCTTCAGCTGGCTCATCACAACATGTTGTTTTCTGTCTTTATTCTATTTTTATCTCCGGTTCCCCCCCCCCCCCCCGAAATGCTCACCCTTTTGTTCGCTGACTTCAGTACCTCAGTTTGTTTCTGCCACCATATGGTTAATTCTGTGCCATGGTAGGTACTTTCCACTGCAAATCACCACACAGAGGAGCGATACCGAGCACTGTGTACTGATGCCAAAACTTCCCTGGCCATTGCTTGTGTTTCATATCATCTGTCCGTTTTCATAGTGTAATGCAATTAAAATCACACTAACAGTGAAAAATATGTGTGTGTTTTTAGACTATCTGAGATCTTTTGTTTCTTTTCCTGAATGAATAAAACCACATTTCCTTCTGCATGTTATCCAGTTTCCAGAATGTGTGTGGGTGTCTCTGCATGCTCTCGCTGTGTGTATATATATGTGTGTATATACGTGTGTGTGTGTGTCCAGCTACAAAAAGAGGTCCTGTCATCTTAACCAGGATTGTAAAGTCATGTGCTTCTCATTAAAATACTTCCCTCAGTTATGGATAAAAGGACTGATAGTTTTCAACGTCAATGAAAAATCAATTTGCATACATGTTTATTATTATTTTATTTACAGGGAGTTTGTGTTTGTTTATGTGTGTTGTGGGGACATAAATATATTAAGTCAACAGTGTGAGGAACTATCTTTTTGGGGGACAAAAAAGTTTCACGATATTACAGCCAGGAGAAAGCTGGGTTAAATAAGTAGAGCTTTATGGTTTTGTTTTACTTGATTTGTTTTTGCTGAAGTTGGTGTTGATAGTTGGGATGATAACAAGGCTGCGAGCCATGAAAGAAAAACGCGAGTGATGATCATATGATTAATAAAAGCACGAATAAATCTTCACAGATGACTTGGCAGCTATTTGCCAAAAGCTGATTAAGACCATGTGAGTCCATTAAACAATATCACAACCGCACATAACACCCAGGATGTGTGTGTAATTTTGTGCATGTGTGTGTGCTTATGGGTTAAAAGTGTCTCCTGTGGGTATTTGGAGACAGTGTGTGACCTGCAGGGATTTGAAAACCACAATCTTTGATCACAGGAATTCACAGAAGTCACCCTAACGAGTGCTCTGTGTACATTCTCTGTGCATTATTTGTCGATTACATTGTATTTGAGGTTGTCTCATGCACAAAGTAAAATGAGGACAAGCAGATGCTGTAAAAGAGAGACAGATGCGACTTTAACAAGCTTGCTGAAATGTGAGGACATACAATGAGATTGGATTATTATAGCTATTAGATGCAGTGGAGCACACTTGCTGCTTCAAGACTACAAGACTACTAAATCCTTGTTTTTACTTGTCTAACTTTAGATATAACCATTTCTGAGAAATCTCTAAACACAAGAAAACAGGGGATGGAAAATTAAAATCAAAGCAGAACTTGACTGCTACCATGTTATGTGCATGTAATCTATATTATTGCTAGGTGTCTCAGGTGAATTGAAGGTAACATAGTGATTACATTCTGTAAAAGATACTAATTCCCCTTTAAACCGAGCTGTGTGGTGAAGAGTTGGAGTTAGAGTTAAAGTTAACATTGGGATAGTGTCACGGTCTGTTTTTGATTATTAATATTCTTTGATTCAGTGAGTTGCTGGTTATACTTTCACGTCGAGTCAGTTATGTTTTCTTGTCTGTTCTTTCCTGGTCTCTATGTCCCGTGTCTCCCCAGTCAGTCGTGTCTCCATGTCACAGTTTGCTACTCTTGTCTCTGTGCTCCATGTTCGCTCTGTCTTTGCTATCACCTTGGACAGTCTCGTGTCCTGCGTTCAGTGTTTTCGGTTTTGCTTACGCCCTGTTTCGATTTGTCAAATTAGTCCCAGCTGTGTCTCCCTCCTGTTTCCCGTTCCCTCGTTACTCCCCAGAGGTGGGACCAAGTCATTGTTTTGCAAGTCTCAAGTAAGTCTCAAGTCTTTACCCTCAAGTCACAAGTCAAGTCTCAAGTAATGTCAGGCAAGTCAGAGTCGAGTCTCAAGTCACTGGTGTAAAAGTCCAAGTAAAGTCACAAGTCTAAAACTTTGAATTTCAAGTCCTTTCGAGTCTTTAAAAAAAAAACAACGAAAAAAAAGCATGTTGCAGTTATATGCTAAATGTAAATATTAGACCATGTGATTTTTTAATCTCTGTTTTTCTCAACACATGACAAAATAGTGATCTTAGAAAATATACACAAATTGTGAAATTGCACCTCTATAAAATGCAGCTCAATTACATTTAGCTCCAAGAATAATTTTCACCAACAATTCTGAGATAAGCTGCATGTTATTCTTGGATGCGCTTGTAGGACTGGCTTTAAAATAGCATGACAAATATATATATATATATTCTCTACTTACATGTTTTGCATATTGCATTTCATCTTTTTGTTGACTACTTCATAGTTTATGTACTTGAAAAAAATAACTCCTTGCAGCATTTTTGAGCGTTTTTCTTTTTTTCTTAAAAAAAATCTGGTTAATTTGATTGGCTGTGCTACAGCTCCCGCACACATACGGACGGAGTGTGGTTTGAATAAATGAATGAATGAATTGAATTAATGGTGCACACTTTCTATATAATATGCGTGTTAAATTTTAGATTTGGGGTGAAATATCAAGTCTTTTCAAGTAAACCGGTTCAAGTCCAATTCAAGTCCCAGGTCATTGGTGTAAAAGTCAAGTCACAAGTCTTAGAACATTTTTTCAAGTCAAATCTAATGACTCGAGTCTGACTCGAGTCCGAGTCATGTGACTCGAGTCCACACCTCTGTTAGTCCCCGGTGTATTGGAGCCCTGTGGTGTCCTCTGTCCATTGTCGCATCGTTACTGCATGTCGCTGTGTGTCTTTTGCCTTCTTGCTCCCATAGCTAAGTGTTTCCTCCTAGTTCCCAGTTTCAGTTTCTAGTTCTAGTTCCCAGTTTCAGTTTCTAGCTTTGGTTAAGTTTTCTTGTATCAGAAAAAGTTTTGCACAGCTATTAAAGCTGCTTCCTTCAGTTAAACCTTTTGTTTTGAGTCCTGCATTTGAGGCCTACCACAGCACAAGTCATGACAGGTTCTGGCTCGGATAAACATTTGATGGTTACTTCTTAACTTATTCCTCATTTCCACAACGACCCACAAGGTTTGACTCGACTCAACTCGGTTTCAGTTATTTTTCCATTATAGTACCACCTCAATGTGTGTGGGGTTGTTATAAGAACGCGGCTGAAGTCCTGTGACATCATTTATATATGACACAAACAACACAACAATGGAAGACGCTGAGATGATGGTAAGTGTATGCACTTTGTCATTGGACAATGGTGTTGGTCTTTTTGTAGCCATTTCCCTCGAACTTGCCTGCTCGTGTCCCCGACAATCCACTCGCCAAGTTTCGAGTTTGAATAGTTGTTGGGACTGTGTCCTACTTATGCCAGGTTAAGCTGTCAAACTATACTGAAATGGGCAATAAGGTTTTTGACCACTCGAGGGGAAAACATTACCATATTTTCTCTCGTCAAGCGATCCAGACATTTTAGTGAGTTGGTAATGTATAAGTGGTATGAAGAACTTTCCAGAACCACATTTCAATATCCTGTTACCTCAGAACAACTAGTGTTATAGGCCATTATGTCTGCGATCTTGTCAAAATAGACAAAGAGCTTTTTTGCAGTGATGTTAAATTAAGTGTTAAAAGCAGTGAAAGCTGCAGCCGTGGTTTGCTCTTCTCATCTTTGTGACGGGGGGAAGTGCATCTCTGAATGAGTGAATGGGAGTTTAGTAGAACCATCTGTGTGATATAATGAAAAAAACAAACCTTAATAGAGACTTGGGAATTATGGAAATGGGTGAATAGGAGGGTGAGAAAGTCAATAAAGAAGTTGGAAAAGACGCTAGGCGTGCGTGTCATCCAGCCTCATTCTCAGATGGCGAGTCACTCAGTGGTACAGTCACAGTGAGTGAGACTTACGACCTTGTCTGCAGACTACATGACACAAGATCGAGTCGTCACCTCTCCCACGATTGAGCTGCAAGCTGCACTCCACATTCTCACTTACATCAAAGAGAGCAGCACGATGATAAAATCCACAGTGTGCATGTGCCTGAGTGTCACACTGAGGGCAAGAGACACAAATAAGATTGAAGAAGACAAACAATGTAGGAAAGACGGAGGGAAATGAACTGTTGTTTAATCTGACTCAGAGCCAAAACATGTCTAATCAGTCTGACCTGATACTGGCGCGCGCGCACACACACACACACACACACACACACACACACACACACACACACACAAAGAGAAAATGAAAAGAAAACATGAATACGGAGGCGAGTGAGAGAGATGTTTGGTTACCGACAGCTTTCTCAGGACTCACATGTATTAACAGTAAGAGGCAAATGATCACGACATTAGAAGACTTACCACAACATTATGTTAAATATGAAGCCAAAGTACTGTAACAAAGGAAAACAGCTAGCATGGGTCTGAAATCAACCTCCCACTTTCCCTGAAGTTCACTTTTTATCAGTATGTCTTGTTTGTTTGAAATTGGAAAATGACAAATTATGATTTTTTGGATGGTTTTATCCTCTTCTGTTTCTCTGGAAATCCCCCCTGGCATGGCAGACCTGATGAAATAACTGAAACTGGAAGTCTTCTTTTCTTGTTTTGCTAAGCAAAGATAATTGTCACTGTGTGGGAGTGAGAAAATATTGCAAGATCTTTGCCAATATCAGTGACTCCTCATTGCACAAGTGATAAAAATCGACTCTGCAATGTACTCTTCGGGATATTAAAATGGCCTGTAGTGTGGTCTTCTGCTGTCATAGCACATCTGCTTCAAGGTTTGATGCACTGTGCGTTCAGACTGGTTACCTGTTGCATTCCTATCAGCTCTGGCCAATCTCCTCTAACCTTTGACATCAGCAATACAGTTTTACCCAGAGGACTGGATACTTCCTGTTTTTGGGCCATCCTATCTAAACCCATGAGATGGTTCTGTGGGAAACCCAAGTAGAACAGCAGTTTCTGAACTACTCAGACCATTTTGCACCTATGTCACCTTAAAAAGTCTCCTTACTCTCCTTACTTCATCATTGCTTGGTTTGAACTTCAGCAAGACTTCACAGTGTCTCTGTACAGTCAATTGAACAGAACCTAATAAAGTGTGAATTTAAACCCAGTATCAGCACTAATTTGTGTACATGGAAAGATTCTGGATGACTTGTGTATCCTAAATTCTGTGACAGTGAACAATCGCTGTTGGAGTGGCCCTCCAGTTAGGCAGGGCTTTTTAAGAGATTGATTCCCTTCACCTTCAACTCCAGCCTGTTACCTTTGCCTCAGTCACCTGCTGTCCTCAGTATGATCCCTTCATCCCCTGAAATCTAATGGCTGATTATGTTCCCCTGGTGATTCACTCTTAACCCAGCTCCTAAAATGTACACTGTCTGCCCAGACACACATTTTCTAAGCTCAACCCCTCCTCAGGCTGCGCACAAATTCAGGGGAGCCTCCGATCTCCCCGTCAGTCCTCGGCCTCGTCACGGTGTCACAGTCAAGAAACTCTAACTGAATCTGCAAAACTGACATGATCTTAAAACAGATAAAAGTAAAATATTAAAACAGCCAATGTCGTTGCTTTTCCTTCTTTGATCGGCACAGAGAAACAAACTAAATAGAGCAAATTGCAAAGCACTGCTTTACTGAGTTCGATTGGTTTTTTCGTACTGTTTGCATTTCAAGTTGCATCTTAATGCTGGACTGAGCAAAAAAAGAAAAAAAGATGATGATGACGGGAAAAGGGAAAATAAATCAACAGATCAGGTTCTGTTTGTCTCACACAGAGTGATAAATCTACAGCTGTTATTCAATCTTAAACATGCGTGTCTTGTTAAACTGTCTGCTGGCCCTGAGTGTGTGAGAACTGCATTTTACTTGCTAAAAGAGACTTTTCATTTTACAGCACATGACACTTATGGCAGCTGGTGACCTCCCTGTGAGAGAGCGAGTGTGTGTGTGTGTGTGTCTTTCAATGTGGAATCCATATACATGTCTAGTATTTCATGCTATAAAAATGTAATCCTTTAAAAACTTTCTCCAGAAATAACATCACCCAATATGTAAAACAGAGACATCACATAAAACTAAACTTTCTATCATAATTCTAGATTATGACAGGTCTGACATCTGTATGCTGCCAAGATACTTATACTCACGGGCCGCTTTGTTAGATACACCTTGCTAGTACCATGTTGGAACCACTTTTGCCTCCAGAACTGCCTTCATTCTTCATGTCACAGATTAAACAAGGTCCTGGACTCATTCCTCAGAGATTTTCGTCCAAATTTTAACATCAAACAGTTTCTGCAGATTTGTTGGCTGCACATGATTTGGATTTTCTTCCCTACCACATCCCAGAGGTGCTCTGCTGGACTGAGATCTGGTGACTGCGGAGGCCATTTAAGTACAGTGAACTCATTCCCATGATCAAGAATCATCCGACCTTTTTGACATGGAGCGTTATCCTGCTGGAAGACGTCATAAACGCCAAGGAAGGATGGATTCATGCTCTCTATCCAAGATTTGCAGTAGAATTAATTTCCAATCCAGCTTTGGTGAGCCTGTGTAAATTGCAGCCTCAGTTTACTGTTCTGGGCTGACAAAGAGGGCACTTTGATTTGAGATTTGAGATGTTCAGAGATTCTCTTCTGCATACGTTGGTTGTATTGGGTGGTTATTGGCTTCCTAATAGCTCAAGTCCCACCATTCTCCTCTAAACCCACCCAGAGTACTACCTCTCCCTTGATATTTTGTCAGACCACTGTCTGTAATCCCTGGAGATGGTTGTAGGTTGTAGATCAGCAGTTTCAGAAATACTCAAACCAGCCCATCTATGACTGACAACCATGCCAGATTCAAAGTCCCTTAAGTTACCTTTATTCTCAGGAAACTCGGCTCGAACTTTTCCATTACAATTGAGTACCACCTAATGTACGTGGGGTTGTTATAGCAATGACCCCAAGCACCCACCTTGTGACTTTGTTTGTATGCTACACGAATGCTATGCTATTGTTTCTGTGTAGTCCTTTTGCTTGTTGAGGGGTTTTGACGTTGGTGAAGGAGATGGTCTCACGACTCATCGACTGACATTACTGACTAGCCAGTCGGTCGCATGCAGTCTTTTGATGTCATATTTTCACCTTGGATCACCTTGGAACCCAGATCGAGGATGTACTAAAAAGCACCTGGTACAGGGTAAAATCACCTAAATTAAAACTCTAAAAACCGTGTCGAGCCATGTCAGGCCGACCTAAGTAGGTACTAATGGAAAAGGTCAATATATGCATTCTATTTCTTAACTTTTATCAAATCTTTAGCGTCAATCTGACCCTTTGCACAGACATGAAAAACAAATTCGTCAGATCATTTTTGAAATTTTGCATCTATTTTATAAAAGCCATATTAGCAAAATTGCTCCCAGATTATGAACCCTCCAGTGTTTAAATGTTAATCATTGTCAGCCGCTTTAGATTATATGGCCTGGTCACAACCTTTTGTGATTCAGTTTTCAAACCAGCTGGCATTAGTTCAGCCTCTGCCTTTAGTTATTTGCTTGCTTGCAGCCCTATCCTGTTTAACTGGAATGCTCATAACATGGACCCCATTAATATCTTATTTCTCTGCTGTTACTGGGAAAAACAAATTTAAATGATGAATAGTGCTCTGCTTGTGCAGGTTTGGGCCAATGTGTGTTGCTGTGGATACAAATCCATTACCATTTCCTGTATTCCCCTCGGTTGCGCACCTCTGTGTAATAGCCCTTATTATTGTCCTTGTCATTATTATTCTGTGGAGAGCTGTAGCCTGCTGGGCTAGAACTGAGGTGCTGATGGATTGGGAGAAATCAGAGGGTTGGAACAAAAGAATTCAATAAAGAGAAATTAAAGTTTTCACAGTTACGAACCTTTTAAAAAAATTTTTTTAAACAGCTGAATTTAGAAGCATTTAGTTTGGAGAATATTATCGTCATCCTCACTCGGTTATTTCCAGAAATGAATGTGTTTGTGCTTTACGGGTGCGAAGTGTGTGAGTGATAAAAACGCTTCCAATATGGCAGCGCATTAATCTGTCAGGAAGAAAGGAGCTGACACCTCTCTCTTTGTGTGAATGCGATAGCGACAGACACCGAGTCTTATCTTATCAGCGGGGTACAAAAAGAGCCTGCAGCAGAGGTGTGTCACATCAGTCTGACACCTGCAAATCTGCACTCGGACACTGCCAATTACATCACTGTCAGGAACGCATCCGTCAGACACACACTCAGACATCAGCGCACACACACACCCATTCTGCACTTCTGGTCATTGTACTGGTTTCTATAGCAGTCGAAAAGAATGTGTAGTTTACTCCACACAGGCAGGATGGATTTTAAAGTCATGCTACATGCTGCCATTAAGAGCAACAGGCTTGGGCTGCACTTTTTCTGTTGCCTGCCGCCACTATGCAGTGGTTATTTCAGGAACACAGAGTGTAATAAAGGCCTGAGACGGCAGTTTACGGGGCAAAAGAGCATCTGCAGAAAAGTCTAAAAGGAATACTTTTGTCTTGCACTGGCCTGGTAAATTTTTTGTTAGAACTTGGCCCGGCCATATAGGGTGTTTGTTTAATCTGCACAAAAATAAAAAGGTTTAATGGGGGATTGTCTTTGGCACTCTTTCTCGGCCGGATCAGAGGTTTTCAGTGGATTTTATGTCATCACTGTTATACTTCCAGGAAATATAACAGTGGTGACAGGTGCTTTTGTTGCCTTTGGAAGGCCATGGTTCCCTCTCTTTGTTTAGCTACGCTGCTGACTGTAGTTCATAGACTGCATGGATTTATGTATGTTATGTGTTGCATGTGTACAAACTAATCAATAGCATTGGTCTAACTTTCTGCAAGAAGGAAATTTGAATTTTCCTAAATTAATAAACTAGTATACCGACGCTTTATGAGTCATTATTAAGCATGTATTGATTCCTATGTAAGTGTCCCTCAACAACAACTGTTACTGCTTACTTAATGATGCTACGTAAGAAAGCCTTTGAGAAATTATAGGTGTTTAGCCCATTGTTTCTAACTGGGATTTATCAGTTTTGAAAAATAGACCAATATATTGATGACTTGTGTATCCTTAATTATGTGAAGGCCAAAGTATGAAAACACACACACACGTGCAAAAATGTCACAAGCACTATCAAGCAATGGAGGGCAATGTAACGCTAACTGTATAGAAATGTTGGCTTATCAGAAATCTAGTATTAATAATACAGACAAAAGATGGATGTAGCTTTGTTGTTTGAAAAAGGAAGCCAAGCCAAAATTTCAGAAAGGAGGATTTTCCAGGGTATGCTCATTGGCTGATGCCTTGTGATCGGCAAAGTGCATCGCTAATGAGTGTGGGGTTTCACAGCCACACCTACTCCCCTCTCGTCACATCTAGTTCTAAAATGTTAAGACGGCAACACTAAAAAACTTCACTGGTCCACCGGAAAACACAAAAGTGATCTTTAGGCTTCAAAAATGTGACTTACAAATCAACTGGTGACATCACGGTAACTACAGCCATCCTTGTTGTCTGTTCACAGTCTGACATTGTCACGGTCCCCGTGTCTCTCTGGTTGGCCCACGCTGGCTACAGGTTTTGTTGTTGTTAGTTTTAGTTTTTTTGTCTCTCCTCCTCCTCTCTGCCTGGGTGGAGCTCATTACGGGCTCTCACTCTTGGCCCACGCACCCCTGTGGATGGTGTCCACCTGCGGCTGATCTGGCTGATTTCCCCAGCTGCTATTTAAGGCAGTGGCACAGAGCAGCTCACCGCTGGAACGTCAACAACAACAACAACAACAACCTTTATTTATAGAGCACATTAAAAGCCTAGGCATACCAAAGTGCTTTACAGAAAAACAATAAAATAATACAGTCGAACCACCTGAGTTCGTGCTCGCGGCATATTCAAAGAAGAATCGCTTACACGTGTTTTATGTTGTGGAACTAACCTTTGACCTTCTGTCTATAGATTCTGGACCGAATCACCGGACCTGTCCAAGTGGGGCAGTGTGTGGAGTGTTGGAGCGAGTGCGGCTGAAGAGGAGTGCGTGTGTGCGGAGGAGCGGTGGCGGTGACTGAGTGGAAGAGGAAGCGTGTGTGTGGATTCCCCCCCCCCCCTTCTCTCCCTGGAGCCCTGGACCCCCTCCCAACTCACTGTACATATATTTTGCACTAAGGTGATCCCTATTGTAAATAAATCCCCTTTTGTTTCCTTGAAAGAACTGTCTGCGCGTGGGTCCGTTCAGTAGCCATGACAGACATCAAAGACGGAGGTAAAGAAACGCACGTTTGACACAAGACAAAAATCTTCCCTATACACAAACAAATGCAGAAACTGAGTTTCTGGACATCCTTACTACAGAATCACCTTTTCAAAAGCTCAGTTACAGTATCCAGACATAAAACACAGCCAAAACGTATAGATAACATCACATTTACCAGAATACTCGTGTATGTGTGGACACCAGAAAAATGGTCAGTGACTACAGTCAAGGGCTCACCGTATAAGAACCACATAGAACAATGCATAATTAGATCATGATCTAATTATGCATTATTAATTGATATATTAATAAGTGCTTGATTATGACTTAATCAGCTAGTTAATGGTAACTGTGTTTCTTCTTATACATTGTTGTACTAATGAACAGTGTTTGTGTGGAAGGTGGAGTGGTAGCTTGCGACATTTTTATTGATTTATAATCCATGACTTCATGAATCCATTAAAGGCCTTTGGTCTTCATGACGGATCAAACTGCTATTTTATTTTTTTAATGGAACCCTTTCACACTGCAAAGAGTGCATCAGTAATGGACTATAAATGGAGAGTCTGACAGACGTAAATTCCACTTTGTCCTTCGTAAATCTGTTGCATTCAGAACCGAACACAGAAATGTCTGTATTTTAAATTGATTTGTGATTACATAAAACTCTTATTACAGGGAGTGCAGAATTATTAGGCAAGTTGTATTTTTGAGGAATAATTTTATTATTGAACAACAACCATGTTCTCAATGAACCCAAAAAACTCATTAATATCAAAGCTGAATGTTTTTGGAAGTAGTTTTTAGTTTGTTTTTAGTTTTAGCTATTTTAGGGGATATCTGTGTGTGCAGGTGACTATTACTGTGCATAATTATTAGGCAACTGAACAAAAAACAAATATATACCATTTCAATTATTTATTTTTACCAGTGACACCAATATAACATCTCCACATTCACAAATATACATTTCTGACATTCAAAAACAAAACAAAAACCAATCAGCGACCAATATAGCCACCTTTCTTTGCAAGGACACTCAAAAGCCTGCCATCCATGGATTCTGTCAGTGTTTTGATCTGTTCACCATCAACATTGCGTGCAGCAGCAACCACAGCCTCCCACACACTGTTCAGAGAGGTGTACTGTTTTCCCTCCTTGTAAATCTCACATTTGATGATGGACCACAGGTTCTCAATGGGGTTCAGATCAGGTGAACAAGGTGGCCATGTCATTAGTTTTTCTTCTTTTATACCCTTTCTTGCCAGCCACGCTGTGGAGTACTTGGACGCGTGTGATGGAGCATTGTCCTGCATGAAAATCATGTTTTTCTTGAAGGATGCAGACTTCTTCCTGTACCACTGCTTGAAGAAGGTGTCTTCCAGAAACTGGCAGTAGGACTGGGAGTTGAGCTTGACTCCATCCTCAACCCGAAAAGGCCCCACAAGCTCATCTTTGATGATACCAGCCCAAACCAGTACTCCACCTCCACCTTGCTGGCGTCTGAGTCGGACTGGAGCTCTCTGCCCTTTACCAATCCAGCCACGGGCCCATCCATCTGGCCCATCAAGACTCACTCTCATGTCATCAGTCCATAAAACCTTAGAAAAACCAGTCTTGAGATATTTCTTGGCCCAGTCTTGACGTTTCAGCTTGTGTGTCTTGTTCAGTGGTGGTCGTCTTTCAGCCTTTCTTACCTTGGCCATGTCTCTGAGTATTGCACACCTTGTGCTTTTGGGCACTCCAGTGATGTTGCAGCTCTGAAATATGGCCAAACTGGTGGCAAGTGGCATCTTGGCAGCTGCACGCTTGACTTTTCTCAGTTCATGGGCAGTTATTTTGCACCTTGGTTTTTCCACACGCTTCTTGCGACCCTGTTGACTATTTTGAAGAAACGCTTGATTGTTCGATGATCACGCTTCAGAAGCTTTGCAATTTTGAGACTGCTGCATCCCTCTGCAAGATATCTCACTATTTTTGACTTTTCTGTGCCTGCCAAGTCCTTCTTTTGACCCATTTTGCCAAAGGAAAGGACGTTGCCTAATAATTATCCACACCTGATATAGGGTGTTGATGTCATTAGACCACACCCCTTCTCATTACAGAGATGCACATCACCTAATATGCTTAATTGGTAGTAGGCTTTCGAGCCTATACAGCTTGGAGTAAGACAACATGCATGAAGAGGATGATGTGGACAAAATACTCATTTGCCTAATAATTCTGCACTCCCTGTAGATATAATAAAAGGAAAGTCGTTTTTTTCATGGGTACTGCAGTTACATTCAGTCATTTAGGCTGAATATAAGAGAAGGAGAAATGTCACGAGGAAATATGTATGTTTGTGTATCTCCTCTAGGAGAATCCAGGATAATTGATATTAAAAGGCATCTCAGGGGTGGCTGTTGTCACCAGTGAGTCATCATAGCGTGAGAAGAAAAGCTCTTTCTCACACACAGAGGCATAAAATGCTGCCCTCGCAGTGCAACACTTTCCACTGACACTGATAAGCAAACAGCCCGGGGACGCACGCAGAAGAGTTCTTAGCACAGCTTTAACATTCTGTGTGTGTTTGATCTATCGCTTTGTGCGCACATTACATGCATACTCATCTGCACATCCGCCTTAAAATTCTTTGAAGCAAGTCCACCTAAAGCAACCCAATCGAAGCCCCCACCCCTCAATTGCCTTCCACATGTTGAATTCTCCTCATGACTCAAACACGACAAGAAGAATCAGCGGGAACCAATCAGAGGATAACTTTGAGCTTACACTCAGATCCACAAGCTGATTAACTGACACTCTGACCATATCTGGAGTTTGTGCCAGGCTCTTCACGGCCCTGTAGGCAAAGCTGCCTCAATCCCTTAAAACACTGTGAGCGCTTTGATTGGTGGTAACCTCAGAGATCAGCAGGTTTTTTTCAAGGTAACTCCTTCAAACTGGAGATAAGGATGAGCTCTGCTTACTGATCCAGTGTAAATACGCAGTGTTAGGATTTCCACTGTATCATAAAATACGAAAAATCAGCCAACCTATTCTGGACTTCCTGCTTTTCTGTTCCATCAAAGGTCAGCAGTGCTGAGCCAGCTGGCAAGTGGTCAGCAATTAAAGTTGTGTGTAATGTGTTGTACAGCTCCACATGGATTTACTTTACCTTTACTTATGAAGTTATTCTGATTTATCTTATAGAACTGCATATCCCTACAACTTCCTAGATGCTAGGTCTGTCATGTAGTCCTGTTATGCGTTTACACAATTTGTCACTCCTCTAGTTGTCAGCAGGAGCCTGTCTGTATATTGCTTTTAGAAGTAATTAGATGACAATTTCCAGTTCATTTTAAGCAGGTTTTCACATTTGCATTACACACACGACTTAGCACTTTGAAACCCCCTGCCGCTTATAGAGTAATTCTATGCCTGCATGCCATTATTATAATCACAATTTCAGTAAGCAGTTGAGAAAGGTGTTCTTATTTTTACACTGGTCGCAGGATGGGACCACCAAACTGAACCCCTCCACAAAGCAGACCTTCAGTGTGTGGACACTTCTGGTGGTTAATTTAAAGGCTGCTTGTGCTGATAATGGTGACAGCATTAAACTGAACTGTTTGAACAACTGTTCAGTACAGTTCGACTGAAGTCAGTTTTATTTATATAGCGCCGAATCATAACAGTCGCCTCAAGGCACTTTATGTTGTGAGGTTAAGACCCTACCGTATTAGAGAGAAAACGCCCACAATCAGATGACCCCCTGCGAGCAGACACTTGGTGACAGCAGGAATGAAAAACTTTCCTTTTAACAGGAAGAAACATTCAACAGAACCAGGCTCAGAGAGGGGCGGCAATCTGCCGCGACTGGTTGAGGGTGAAGGGAGGGAGACAGGACAAAAGACACACTGTGGTAGAGAACCAACGATGAATAATAACTTATGACTGAATGCAGAGTGGTGTACAAATACATGAAGTGACAGATACAGGTGAGTGAAGGAAAAACAGTCAGTGTATCATGGGAAACCAGGCCTGTCTCTTGAATCTAAACTGGGAGCTGGTTCCATAGCTGAAGTATCTGCCTCCAGTTTTACTTTTAATGAGCTAACTAACTAGTGTGAAGCCCAACAGTCAAAATGTTTTATGAGATACAACCGATTGTTTTTGTTGTCTAAATGCAACTTTGAGAAGAAATGGCAGCTGGGTGCCTTCTATGGTTTTGAGGCAGGTATTATGTGCCCAGTTTGCTCTATGCAAATGAAGAAATGGGTTGAGAATTTACCACAGATACTTAACCCTTCTCCCTGCCCCCTGCCTTTAGCCTTGACTATAACCACACGCATACAACAAATCACACTTGCTGTATGGACAGCCACAAGGGAGAACCTTTTTAAATATTTCCTTTCCACACTGGACGTGTCTGGGCAGCCCGCAAAAGAATAGTCCAAACCCTGGAGGTCTACAGGCAGACCCCTCCATGAGAAATGCATGGTTTCACTTCGCTGTCATTGTCCACAGTGCATAAACCCATTCATCTCTATCCACGTTTAGCCAAACTAGACTTAATCCACTGGTGTAACTTACAGTTCCCAAAGGACCATTCCAACGTGTCCATAAAAACATAACCGGGCACTATTCCAGCACACAAGGCAGCTTATTTTTTTTCCATTTTGTTATTATTTTTTTGAGCTGCTGCTCACATGTGAGGACAAATTCAAGCGTGGAAGAACGCCACAAGATGGTGCTGTAGCCTCTTTCTGCAGCGCACCACCCCTGAGTACTTGATATAAATGCATGTTTACCTTTTTCTAGCCTCCATGTTCAACACACACACACACACACACACACACACACACACACACACACACACACACACACACACACACACACACACACACACACAGAGAGTTGTGTATGTGGGATTTCACAGACATTACATCAACTTACTTGCCTAAACTTACCCCCAAGCCTTAGTGTAACCTTAAATCTAATCTTACTACTACCTTAAAGCACGCCTTCCATACAGACATGCACACACAAACAAATGTATGAATGGGCACTTGTCCATTTATCATTATTAATCTGACCATCCACACAAACAGATCCACCTCCTCAGGCTCCTGCCACTTTTTGCCCAAAGCTTAGCATGTCACTGCGAAGGCCAGGGATTGATGGTTCACAGACGCTCGGAGGGAGCTGATGTGATCTGCTCATCATGCAACTCTTATCCCCATGAAATGGACCGGGACTCATTGACGTGTCAGCATGTACCAGAAAATCTAAAGTGAAAAATTAATCTTGTGGTGCCACAGGGTATTACGCTTGCACAGTTTGTCTGTTCTGCACCACCATTCTCAATCACCTCCCCTTCCATGCAGATGCATCTACCCACATATCACCCTTACTCTCCTCCATCTTTTTTCTTGTAACTACACCCCCCGGCTGTTTGTGTCAGCTTTTTTTTTTCTCCAGAAACTGCCTGGTGAAATGAGGGTGGAAAGACTAATAGCCTGTAGCCAACAGATAAAAGAGGCCTGTGTTCTTCCTATGACGCTGTTGGTATGTACCGGACAAGGACAAGGGATGGAGTTCACAGAAGGGTGAAAGAGCAAAAACACCAGGTTCTCTGCAGAGTGCATACAGGAGCATTCACAGCACTTCATTTGTTTGTTTTTTGTTTTTTGTCAAGTTGCAGCTTTATTTCAAAATGGAACCGCACAATACCCCGTAATGACAAAAGGAAAACATTATAAACAAAAAACAAAACAAAAATCTTCCATGTACAAAAGTATTCACAGCCTTCAGTCAATATTTTGCTGAGGTGCCTTTGGTAACAATTAAAGACCCAGGTCTTCTTGAGTCTGATGCTACAAGCCTGCCACACCTATTTTTGGGATTTTTCTCCCACTCCTCTCTCCAGAACCTCTCAAGCTCTATCAGGTTGGATGGGGAGCACTGAGGCACAGACATTTTCAGACCTCTCCAGAGATGTTCAGTCAGGTTCAAGTCTGGACTCTAGCTGGGCCACTCACAAAGTGGTCCTGAAGCCACTTCTTTGCTATCTTGGCTGTGTGCTTAGGGTTGTTCTCCTATTAGAAACTGAACCTCTGACCCAGTCTGAGATCTAGCAAGATCTGGAGCAGGTTATCATCAAGGATGTCTCTGTCTATGTCCACCTCGACTTGTCTCCCAGTTCCTGCTGTCAAAAAGCACCCCCACAAAATGATGCTGCCCCCACCATGCTTCACTGTAGGGATGGTATTGGCCAGGTGATGAGCGGTGCCTGGTTTCCTCCAGACATGACACCTTGCATTCAGGCCAGAGTCACTCTTTGACCATTGAGTTCTTGATTACCCCCTAACTACAGTCCTTCTACCCCAATAGCTCAGATTGGCTGGGTGGCCAGCTCAAGGAAGAGTCATTTTTTCTGTTCTCAAACTGTTCTGCCATTAGGAGCTCAGTCTGAGTGGAGTTTATTTCTCCTCCTCTCACCTCATGTTATGTACAGTGGGGCAAAAAAGTATTTAGTCAGCCACCGATTATGGAAGTTCCCCCACTTAAAATGATGACAGAGGTCAGTAATTTGCACCAGAGGTACACTTCAACTGTGAGAGACAGAATGTGAAAAAAAAATCCATGAATCCACATGGTAGGATTTGTAAAGAATTTATTCGTAAATCAGGGTGGAAAATAAGTATTTGGTCACCTCAAACAAGGAAAATCTCTGGCTCTCACAGACCTGTAACGTCTTCTGTAAGAAGCTTTTCTGTCCCCCACTCGTTACCTGTATGAATGGCACCTGTTTGAACTCATCATCTGTATAAAAGACACCTGTCCACAGCCTCAAACAGTCAGACTCCAAACTCCGCCATGGCCAAGACCAAAGAGCTTTCGAAGGACACCAGGAAAAGTATTGTAGACCTGCACCAGACTGGGAAGAGTGAATCTACAATAGGCAAGCAGCTTGGTGTGAAAAAATCAACTGTGGGAGCAATCATCAGAAAATGGAAGACATACAAGACCACTGATAATCTCCCTCGATCTGGGGCTCCACGCAAGATCTCATCCCGTGGGGTCAAAATGATCATGAGAACGGTGAGCAAAGATCCCAGAACCACACGGGGGGACCTGGTGAATGACCTGCAGAGAGCTGGGACCAAAGTAACAAAGGTCACCATCAGTAACACACTACAACGGCAGGGAATCAAATCCCGCAGTGCCAGACGTGTTCCGCTGCTGAAGCCAGTGCATGTCCAGGCCCGTCTGAAGTTTGCCAGAGAGCACATGGATGATACAGCAGAGGATTGGGAGAATGTCATGTGGTCAGATGAAACCAAAGTAGAACTTTTTGGTATAAACTCAACTCGTCATGTTTGGAGGAAGGAGAATACTGAGTTGCATCCCAAGAACACCATACCTACTGTGAAGCATGGGGGTGGAAACATCATGCTATGGGGCTGTTTTTCTGCCAAGGGGACAGGACGACTGATCCGTGTTAAGGACAGAATGAATGGGGCCATGTATCGTGAGATTTTGAGCCAAAACCTCCTTCCATCAGTGAGAACTTTGAAGATGAAACGAGGCTGGGTCTTCCAACATGACAATGATCCAAAACACACCGCCCGGGCAACAAAGGAGTGGCTCCGTAAGAAGCATTTGAAAGTCCTGGAGTGGCCTAGCCAGTCTCCAGACCTCAACCCCATAGAAAATCTGTGGCGGGAGTTGAAAGTCCGTGTTGCTCGGCGACAGCCCCAAAACATCACTGCTCTCGAGAAGATCTGCATGGAGGAATGGGCCAAAATACCAGCTACTGTGTGTGCAAACCTGGTAAAGACCTATAGTAAACGTTTGACCTCTGTTATTGCCAACAAAGGTTATGTTACAAAGTATTGAGTTGTATTTTTGTTATTGACCAAATACTTATTTTCCACCCTGATTTACAAATAAATTCTTTACAAATCCTACCATGTGGATTCATGGATTTTTTTTTTCACATTCTGTCTCTCACAGTTGAAGTGTACCTCTGGTGCAAATTACTGACCTCTGTCATCATTTTAGGTGGGGGAACTTGCACAATCGGTGGCTGACTAAATACTTTTTTGCCCCACTGTATTTTCATTGTTTTTTCCTATCAGCAGTGTGCTGCCTGCTGTAACCCATAATTTCCTTCGGGATTAATAAAGTATTCTGATTGTGATTGTGGTACCAAACTTTGTCTACGTCCACACTAGCCCGGATAGATTTGAAAACGGCTTTTTCGTCTGAAAACGCTCCGCGTCCACACTAGCGTTTTGAGTCGTTTTCACAGAGTTCTGCGTCCCCACTGAAACAGCCCAGAGCACTTACGTTTCAGTCCTGCGCATGCGCAAAAGCAAGTGAGAATTAAAGAATTTGAAGGAAAGCTATCAGGAGCATGTACAAACTGATAATAATATTTTGTTTAGGGCTTTCAAAATTGAGAGCAATAAAAACAACTGCTGTATAATGCCCTCCGCTATCTTTGTTTAATTGGTCACATGACTGCATCACATGACTAAAATGCGTCATCGTTTTAGAAAGTCTGCGTTTTCGAGTGTCCACACTGCGACTGGGCAGCTCCGTTTTCAAAACGCTGCGTTTTTCCTTGAGGAAGCGATGCGTTTTCAAATGAAAACTCATGAGTGTGGACGTAGCCTTTATCAACTGAGAGATGATGGAGCCCACTGTGCTCACTGGGACCTTCAGTCCCAGTCAATCCTGTCTCTGAGGTCTACAGTGGTTTGGTCTATGCTCTGAAATGATCAGTTAACTATGGGACCTTATATAGACAAGTGTGTGTCTTTCCAAATCAAGCCCAGTCAGTTGTATTTATCACAGGTAGACTCCAGTCACGTTATAGAAACATCTGACAGATAATCAGTGGAAACAGGAGGCACCTGAGCTCAGTTTTGGGTGTCATTGTAAAGGCTTTGAATGCATGTAAGTATGTAGATGTTATGTATTTTTTTTATTTGTAATATTTTCTCAAGCAAACCTTTTTCACTTTGTAATTGTGAGTTATTGCGCGTAGAATTTAACATACCAAATACATACCAAATGTATAAAAAAAGAAAAGTAAAGAAACATTAACCTCAAAACGTTTCACAGTATTTGGAAAGCTTGTAATAACAAAATGCTGAGAAACACAAAGACGGCAGCCAGTCAAGTCCGCTGGGATTTCCTGACATCTCAGATCTGGAAACAGATTTGTTTTCACACTCCATGCTGCCAAGATCTATAAACTCACAGGATGATTGATCACCAAAAACTTCAAACAAGCTGACTATAAGTTTGAGCACACTTTAAATCTAACTTCTTTATAAACACTGAATAGAACAAAGAAGGTGTAGATTCTTGCCTTTTTATGACAGAGTAAATCCACTGAAAGCTGTGACTCCGTCCTGCAGCTACGGTCACTGACTGTTCTTCTTATCTTACATGGTAGCACACGAGCTAACACTCATGCAGCTCTCAAGGTCAAAACTCATTCCAGTCTATCCCACACACAAGCTAAAGTCAGCTTAACTCAAAAGCAAGGTGAAAGAGAGGAAAAAAGGATAAAAGCACGTACACTATGATTCATATTACAGTAATCAAGTTTTTGAAGTTTGTTTCATTCAGATTGAAAACAGCTCTGGTTTAAAGCAGCTAACGTCCTTTCTTTCTGTCTTTTTTCCTTTTTTCAGCTGGAAATGAAAATGAAACACAGTCCCGGACAAGCACAATTGTATTTTCAATGACGGTTATTTTTTTTTGTTTTGTTTTGTTGCACTAATTGCAAGGTAGCCTTCCACAATGTTCATGTTACAAAATAATTGAGCAGGGAAGCATGTATTTGACTGGCTGCTGCTGTGTCTTGCTGACTGGATTGGCCCCATTCAAGTAAATGAACAGACAGTGGTTTTTCACGCAGAGATAAGATTGTAATTTGTCATTTTGCCCTAAAATTAAATGTCTCTTGGTAGATAATCACATTCACAGCCACAGTGGTTTCCAGTTCATTTAACACGAATCTGCAGAAATCAGTCTTTGAACTGTGGGAGGACCCCGGAGGATCAGCAGGAAAGGCCGAGGCTGTGGTGGCCATGGTCAGAATTGTGTTTGCTTTCTCTTTCTGTGAACCAAAATAAGTGGGAACAATGAAGCATAATGAATGAATTCCATACACATTCAGAAACCATTCATTGAATGAATATGGTTTAATTTATTGGGACCGTACTGTAATCCTTGATCAGATGAACATGAGGGTTAGGCTTTTAAAAATCTGTAGTCCGTGGCCAATTTTAATAAATTTTTTCAACCACGTCTAATATACAGGAGGTAAAGTTTCACACTCATGCTTTGTAGAAGGGAGCTTCCATGCCACTCAGTACCAAAGAATGAGGTGAACATTAAAAAAACTGATTTATTCCACACAAAACTGACAAAAAAACTAAAAAACTGTCTGGTTGCAGTCCTAATTATCTCTTCCTGTCAGTGTTATAATGTAAAAACATCTTTAAATTGTTGCTCCACGCCCTGCTTACATGATTAACTTCTAATCTGACCCTGCTAGCCCAACTACATGCAGCAGTTTCTGACAACTACCTACACTGTACCACTGCTGGATAGATTCACAACAGCAGGATGAATTAATGGAGCAAGGTATGTTAAATTACAAATTAAACATAGCAACATATTTAAAGGTGGGTGAATACATTCAAGCAAAAACATTGACCTGCTGTGTTGTTATGGCCCCGCAACAGGCTGCGGAAGTGTTCCCAGCCATTCACCCATGGCAGCTTGGAAAATCCCAGAATGTCAGCAGTTTCTCAGACTACCTTTCAACCATGCCACATTCAAAGTCATTTAGATCATATTTCACCCCCATTCTCACATTGTTTTGTCTCTGTCGACATGTCTAATTGGCTGCAGAGTCTCGGTTTATAGGTCTAAAAATTATGCAGCCAATGAGATCTTTTGTTTTCTCTGACAGTTTTTAGCGTTTCTGGTAATTCAAGTATTCCAAACTCTGTAACGGTCTCTTCGAAAAACAGCTCCATTGGTTAAATTTTGCTGATAGATTCCAGCAGTTTGCTTGAGCAAACTACTGGTTTTGCTCACACACAGTTAGGGCAAATAAATAAAAATAAAAATCCCCAATCACACCATCACCGGGCTCTGCTGAGTCTGAAGCTGCCTTGCTGTGCTTCGCTCGATATTTCCTGAATACCTGCGTCAAAATCTTCAGACCCTATCCCGTGTTTGTGTTTTGAGCTAGGGGAGAGGGGAAAGCTAGCGGAAGGAGATTGGGAAATATAAATCACGGGGAGTGGAAGTTTTCTCGAGGAGAGGAGTTGTATAGCTGCAGATATATCTAGAGTGATTCTGGAGGGAAAATGGTAAAATGCTAAATTGAGGGATGGCTTGGTTGCCCAACAGAGCAAAGTGAGCATGCCCAGTGAGCATACAGAGCTGGACCCTGAGAGTACTTTATGTGCTTTTTGAATGCTATCTCATTTTTTGCAAATGCTTTCAGCTGAGTGCTCTTTTTTTTTATCAGTTCTGAATGAAAAAAAAAAGGATTTGAACGTGAATATTTTTTTAAATTGAATCCAACTGGGACAATCCAGAGGTAGGCAGAGAGTACCGCTCTCTCTCAGGAAGCCCATACACGAGGAGAGGGGGCAAGAACAAAGGTGACGTAAGAATAATGAAAGATTTATGATGAAAAGCAGAGGGTTGGGAGTGAGGAGCTGCCCCGGGCTCTTTGCTGCACTTCATTTCAAAAGCATCCATTTCCTCTGTAACCCACATGGGTGTAAGGCACACGCTCTCTCACACACAGGTGGACTAACACATCTACCGATATACGATGTCGTCAATTTACATGATGTCTCCGCGGGAAATTGGCTTCATGATGAAGAGGAGGACGGGGGCATAAAATGAGGCTATGAATGTAAAATTATAGCACGATCGTTGATACTGGGTGGTGAGAATGTGACAATATAAAATGTTGGCACATCGAGGCACGGTGTAAATCTGGCGCTGACGTTATGCAACAAACGAGTGTTGGATTGATATACTCTTTACGACTGCCCAAACATTAGTTTGTTTCACCTCATTTAATAGTAACCGCTCAGTGCACAGACAGCAATGTAACAGCTATCTGTAGCATACTGAGAAAAATGTTCTCAGATGTCTAAAATGTTCCTGATCGTTTTCCCCCTGAGGGGTGGGTTATCCTACGTGCAGAGAACGAGACACAATGGATGTCACGTCACGTGACAGGGACAGAAAGGAAAACAAAAAGGAACATTAAAAATAAAATAAGTCAGTAGATAAAATGCGAATAAAAAAGGCCTTTATCAGCGTTCCTGCTATAAATGCTTGCATTTTAATCTCACAGAGTGCCAGCAGCAACACAGACTGAGGTGCGTCTGTGTAAGATCCTATTAGAGGGCAGAAAAGATGATAACGGTGTCGTGATTAACAGGTGTCTGAGATATTAACCTAATGTACAGTGTTTCTATATGTTAGTTTTTGCTGATGTGAATGTAAAAGCTCAGATTAGAAACAGACTCCATGAACGGTGCCCTGCCGCTCTCTGCTCAATTCCAATAAAAGTTATTTGTTGTTTCTACCTCAAGATCTCTTGTTCCACCTTAGACAGATCATATCAAGATTTTATTTTTGCACCACAGTCTGAAGGTAATGTTGTGCGCTAGTTGTGCGCACAGTTTTGCAGAGCATCGTCTGCACGTTGTGGTTGTTTACTGTCACCAGAAGGCAGAACAACCAGCCTGTCGGCTCGTAAATGTGTGTGGTGTAGACAGTTCTTCTTCTTGTGCCACATTCCATTCATTTAGGATGTAAACTGATTCCCCTTATGTGTCTTTATACATATAAAACATATAATACTCCTGGAGTGTGAACACCTCCGAGCTGCTGAAAAAGGCCCAACAGAGACTGTACTTCCTGAGAATTCTCAGGAGGAATAACATCACACAGAGACTGCTGGTGTCCTTCTACAGAGCCACCATTGAGAGTGTTCTAACTTACTGCATATGCATCTGGTACACTAGCTGCACAGGGGCTCAGAGGAAAGCACTCCAAGGGATCATTAACACCGCCCAAAAGATCACTGGCTGCCCTCTCCCCACACTGGAAGTTCTACACAACATCCACTGTTTTAAAAAGGCCCAAAACATCATAAAAGACACCTCACATTCTGGCCACTCCCTGTTTGAACTGTTGCCCCCAGGCAGACGGTACAGGGCAATCAGCGCAAGGACTAATAGACTCAAACACAGCTGTTATCCAACTGCAATAACACATCTGAATACTACAAAAAAATGTCCATCACGCCACTCTTGTGTTAATCTATGCACGGTCTGAAGCATGTATGTGGGAATGTATGTGAATGTTTACTGTTACATCTTATTAGTATTTTAAGTATTCTATCTATTTTATTTATTGAATTTTATTGTTTTATTTATATTTTGATATTGCTAGGGATGATGCAATGATCGGGGACCATTCTTAATTTCGTTGTACCTGTGACAATGACAGTTTCTGATTCTGATGATTCTGATAATACAGGTCTGTGGAGTTCAGTGTGTCTGCCAATCAGAATGGTGGTGGATCATTTCCCAGGCTGCTCCGGTCTGCATGTTGAAGGATCGTTGGGAATGATACAGAACCCTGAGTTGACCCCGCAGCGTCCATTAGACGTGAGTGTTTGTAGTTTGAGCTCTTAGCTACAGTAGAAAATTGCTGTGTAACACTTTGTCTCTGCTCATTGTAAAAATTCTTACATTAACGTTAAATGAGGGGAACAAGGCAATGCTCATCCTGTGTCTTTGCTCTGCTAATGTGCTCATATTATCCTAATCATAGCCCTGTAGGTAGCACACGATTATATGGAAGCTAGGCCAACTCCAGGAAGCCTAGAAACACTGCTGTTGTTTAATTTTTAATTTTTAACCGAAGAAGAGTTCAGACCCAGAAATGGTGAATGACGTCAGACTTAAGAGGCGGATCACCAGATGTGAGTGCAATTATAAAAATAAAGTGCACTAAATAGGAAATTTGGCAAAAAGTTTTATAACAAAAAAAAAAAAATCTGCTTTTGTTTACAGATGATGTGCGAGATCAGTCGTCAGTTAGAGACAGATGTGAGCATCATGATGTCATCCACTGGTTTTGTGAAGTCCTGTTTTCAAAGCTTCAAACTGAGCATTTCTCCATCGTAGCTCTTTGAAAGCAAACATTATAGAAAAAAAAGGAGGAAAAAAGGATGCTGCATGCTAATACTGTAGAGACATGACTCAGAAGGCAGACCTGGCCCTAAGCATACTCTGCTTTATCATCCTCCTGGACACTAATGAGGACCAAAGTGTACAGAAAACCTTCATGTTTCTTACAGAAGACATGAATGCAGTGACCGAGCCCATAAAGTCATCAGGCGTTTACTTTGGGATTCAGTCTTCAGGACCATAGCCTAGGTCCATCTTTGTGCCAAGTAATCACCATTAGCTTTGGGCTACAAGGTTTTTTTTTATTTGTCTTCTTTTTTAAACCGTCGTCTACTTCCTTTTTCTTCTCTTTCTTCACTTTTAGTTTCCCTATCGCTAATTTTCCTCTGTCAAACCATCCCTCCTTCACTACATCCCTGAACCGTCTCTCCTATTGATGCTGCTTCTGCTAAAAAAAAGAAAAAAGAAAAATGGGCCAGTCATTTTCTCCTTACGAAAGAATTACTGGCATTGTCACTGGTGGGATGACAGCATAATGACTAAACAATCGACCCTGAGACTCCAGCCGAACAACCGTTATTATTACTTATGATTTATGTACTGCATCCAGCCCACAATGTACTGTCATGACAACAGTAAATACTATTTAAGTGGTGAACTACATAAACCTAATCTTTAACATGGCAGAAAACTGCATCTTTTATTCCAGGTCGTGTAGCTAAAAGCTCAGGTATTTACACAGATAATAATAAGAAATCTATTTTTTTATTAAAAAATGTACATTTTAATCACCCTGTAATGCGTGCTGAGGATGAAATGTGGCCTTCAAGTTGTTTGAGATCTTTAAATGTGTCTTTTGCTAACCTCATCATAACTTTGGCTCTGATTCACTTCATGCTCCACAGTGTAACTGTGTATTTCAGAGAAAGTGTTTATAATCGATTTTTTATTATCAAGCATCAACAGGCCAGCGCTCATTGTAAATTAGGTGTGTCATATAAAAACATGATTTTCCAGGCCTGTCCGTGAAAAGTTTTCCAATAAAGGACGGGCAGCAGTTCTGTCATATTTATTTGTGAAAGTCAAAGCTATTCCAAACTCGAATCCCTCCATCTGTTCTCTTCTGCCCATCCAATTCAGGTTCAGGGCTATTTGTGTCCAAGCAAAGAATGTGATGACACAGGTTTGAAACATGCTGCGACGCTGTCCTGTTTATCATCTTTTTCCATTTTCTTTGGCAGATATTGGCGTCAAACAATGAGAAAGGTCGTGAAAACATGGTCTTAAATTATTCCCATTAAACTCAGGAAGTGACGGGGGGGGGGGGGGGGGGGGGGGGGGGGTGGAAGGAAACAGATCCGAGAAACGGTGCTGTGTGGATGTCAATTTTTCGTGAAATCACTTTTAAGCTAATTGTATGTTTGCAGTCATTAGTACAGGACAAGCATACGTGTCATGGATAAAGGAGAAGGATGCAGAGGCAAATGTCATTACGGGGGAGTCATTATTGGGGAATATGCTTCAAATTTTATGTGCAGAGGATCGTTAGCGGTGCCTGAAGAGATTGATTGCCCTCAGGCGCTCACATAGATAGCCGAGATGGTTTGTTAAACACTCAGAGATTCAATTAATGCGTGTGTGAGTGCATGTGAGAAGGTGGAATATAATTCATGTGCCTTCAGCTGGGATCCCACTGTTACAGCAGAGAGAAGCCCTCGTGATTAATGACAATCTCTTCCTGTCCCCAGAGAAAGTACAGCATAGATAAATAGGTAGATACATGCATAGATACTCAGCTTGAGGCCAATCTTCAGGCTGGGACATACCGACCTGTCACAGATGCAAAGAACAGGAAGAAGGATGTTATCATAATCATGGCACACTTACTCTTAATCTCTGATAGATGTCACAAACTGAGATATGACATGTTGATTTGACATTTATTTTCACTCCCACAGATTTAGATACTCATGTCATCATCTTCTTCTTCATCTTTTGAGATGCTCACTGAAAAATATACAGACTTATTACAGGCTTTACAAGTTTTGGACATCAATCACTACAGGATGCATCCATTCATTTTTGTCTGCTTATCCTCATCCCAGTCACATCTTCCAGCTCATCTGTGGGATATCAAGTTGTTTCCAAGGCAGCCAAGGGATATAATCTCTCCAGGGAATCCTGGGTCCACTTCAAGGCAGCCCACTGCCCCTCTCGTTCCCCGTGGGTGTTGGACTCATCACCTCTGTCCTTTGTTACTGACCGTGTTTGTAGTCTGGACAGAATATTTAGGCATAGCCAGGTAGAGGGTCTCCAATTTGTTGGAAGCAGGAGTTTATCTTTGCTTTTTGCAGATTATACACTTATGTTAGCATCATAAGGTGTTGATCTCAGTGCAGTTTGCTGCCAAGTGTGAAATGGATTGAGAAATTAACACCCTCAAGACTGAAACATTGTTTCCTAGCTGGAAAAGGACGGATGAGTTTAAGTATCTCAGTGTCTTGTTCATGAGTGAGGGGAGAGGGAGAGCAGAGTTGCTGCCGTGACAAATTGAAAGGAGCCAGCTGAGGTGGTTCAGGTCTCTGCCTAGGATGCAACCTGGACGAGACGAGGTGTTTGGGCATGTCCTACTGTAGTGGTCCCCAACCCCCGGGCCACGGACCGGTACCGGCCCGTGAGTCGTTTGGTACCGGGCTGCGAGAGTTGAGGCTCGGGTGTGAAATTTCAGGGTTTTTATCGTTAACTCTGTCTCCCTGGGTCTTTTCCCGTGTTGTAGTTGTGTGTCTTATTTTGAAAGAAATATTTATGCGTTACCATAGTGACCAGAGAGCATTAAGGGGCAGAGAGGTGGATGTTACTCTCAATGTTGTTGGCGCATTTCAGGAGGACGCTGCTAATAAAGTTACACAATTGCATCATTTTTTTTTGTTGTATTTGTCCGCGACACCTTAAAGACTGGTCTGTGAAAATATTGTCCAACATTAAACCAGTCCGCGGTGCAAAAAAGGTTGGGGACCACTACTGGACCTACTGGACCATCATGTTTGTTTTGTGTTTGTGATCATCAAAAAAAAAAAAAAAAATCACAAACACAAAACAAACACTTGTAAATTCAATCCCCTCTTTTCTTTCTCACGACTTTGTCTCAAAGAGCAAGAACAGAAGAGAAGCGGAAGAAGAAGAAGAAAAACGTGGAAGTGCCACAGTGAGACATGCACACAAATCCTTTGTGTCTTTTGTGTTTTACTTAAGGAAATTGACCAACAGAGAGTTGTTTTGACAGTCGTGACCTTTTTGGGGACACAAAGACCAAAATGTGTTCAAAATGGACTCTTGCCCACACACACCGCTAAAGCAGCTGTACAGTTATGAGACATAGGTGGTTCGAGTATTTCTCTTTGTTAAGCTGTTCCAACCTTTAATCCTGTTGTCATCCAAGCTAACAAGCTGGCTAAATGACAGCAAGGGCTGATTTCTTTTGTTCCACTAAAATTAATCTTAAGAGTTTTAACAGCTTACAGCAGCAGCTGTCACGGACGAGAATGCGGTGGACTCAAGAGCAGACTCAATTTGCTTAGAACTGTGTATAATTTATTGAAAAGAACAAAACGTGAACGGAACTGGGTTTAACAAAAACCATACGCAGAAAACTAAAGGAAATCCGTGGGCGGAGAAACCGGCGTAGAGCACGGGGAGACTTCTAACGGGAACTTCTGTAAACACAGGAGAGAGATGTTACTGAATGGGAAAAAACGAGTAAGGGACAAAGGTACGGAGTGCCAGTGAATAGTCTTGGGCTTACTTGGCGACCCTAGTCATTTAACGGGGAAAAGGCTGCCAGGGGTGTATTCCAAAGAGGGTCAAGAGTGGAGAGTCCGGTCCAGATTTCGAAGAGATGGAGAATACAGACTGAAGGGCAGGCTGAGGAGAAGTGGAGTATATAATCCTCGGGTTCCGAGCAGATGGGAGGACAGGATGGAGACCAAAAACAGCACTACTGGTGAGTGCGATGGGTGGAGAATCACAGATGGTAGCAGGACGAACTGGCGAGGAGTGGCAGGCCGTGCTGGCTTAAAAACCCTCTAGGTGGAGCCCCGGAGATTGACAATAGGTGATGAGCTGGCCAACTCCACTCCCAGGGACAAATGACAGGAACCTGGACCACGCCCAATCAGACACTCCCACAGCATATGACAGCAGCCACCCGTGAGTGACAGCTTGTCGCACAGTAAGATCGGAAAGCCTGTGAATAATGGAGAGCAGTCGAGGGTTTGAACGTGTGTTTGCCATCAGACAGCGATTGCTGCGTGATATGAATTAATAAAAATATGCCAAATAAATTACAGTACCAGCATTTTAGTCATCAACTCATCATGTATTTATTTCAGTAACCCCACAGGGCATGTGAAAAAAAATCTATCTCTACCAGAAACCCACATTACTGTAAATTGCACACTGAAGCAGTTTTTTTCTTGAGACTCTATTTCTGTTATTGACTAAAGCAATCAAGTCAGCTTGTTTCAGCTGAGCAGAGAATGAGCACTGCTTTAGTCTCACTGATGGATGATGCCTTCAGATTGATGAGTTCTGTCAGCAGGATTTTTCCCTTTCATGGTGAGGACATTAATCCGAGTCACTATTACTGTTCAGAACTCACCTTTTCCCTGAAGGATCTCATTTTTTGGTGCAGCTGTTTCATCTGTTTTACTCACAGATCAATCAGTTACCATTAAATGGAGCTTTTTCTTTAGAAGGACTGTGCTTTTGTCATGGTGGTTCAGGTCTGTTACTCTCTTTAATGACCAATGCCCTTTCCAGTGAATTTTTACAATGAGTTTCATGTATAGCTAAGCAACTGAAACAAATGTCAATGAAGTGACCTTTTTTAAAAAACAAAAACCAACCAAAAACCAACCAAAAACCCAAATGCGTTTAGTTAGTCTTGGGTAGGCTCACCTGATTATCAGAGCTCTCACTGAATCCCAGCAGATGCTGTTGGCCTGAGAGTGATGGTCAGAAGCTGTTTTCTGAACTTGTGTTGGAAAAATCAAGTTGGAATATCGTCCACATTTGCAATTTCTCACATGTAGTGCACAGCAAGAAGCACCCACT
This sequence comes from Diplotaxodon limnothrissa, assembly GCF_057381915.1. Taxonomy (NCBI): domain Eukaryota; kingdom Metazoa; phylum Chordata; class Actinopteri; order Cichliformes; family Cichlidae; genus Diplotaxodon; species Diplotaxodon limnothrissa. The sequence goes on along the minus strand of NC_140601.1, from coordinate 13,129,666 downwards.
CCGTTTTAGCTACTGGAAATGGTCTGTTTGGTTTAGGCGAAGGTGTTGCCGTACAAGGAGAAAAGAGGAAAGACACAGCTGGACATCACCTGGACTTTGCACTTAATTGGACATTATATCAGACATTTATATTCTCATGTGCTACTCTATAAAGCTAATTCCTACAAAAAGTTCAGGCCTAAACTGTGCATCGGTTATGAAGTCCGTATCAGAGATGCAATATGACTGGATCATCCATTCAAAACCCTTGTTAGTGCTTGGATGTGAGTACACTGCCTGGACTAATGCTAGTTTTCATTTGACAGTAAGATATAAGTTATAGCTATTGTGTGATGACTGCAAGAACTATGCAGTGTTCCATGTGCAGTTTGGGGTTTTCTCTTCAGGTTTGGGATGCTCACAATTATTGAGAAACAAAGAATTCGGAGACTTACCAGGACCACTGAAGAAATATAGACATATCATGACTTGCAAATCAGATGGCTAGTCACACTTGCTGAGACCTCCCTTGATTTCCTCCGATCTTTCTTCCTTTGTTACCAAACCTTTATGAACCATGAACGCTGAACCTAATTGCTGTTGTCACCTTGATCTAAAAGTATTAAAAGAAGAGCTTGCGACAGTTCAGTGGTCACCACAGATTTATCCACAATGCACAAGTGCAAACAACAACAACAAAAAAATGCTGCTGGTCTCTTTTGTTGTCAAGCTAGCTTCTCCAATAGCACAAAGTGTCAGTGATTTAAAGGATGTATGCAAACACTGATCTTTATCGGTCACAACTCTGTTTATGATAAGAGCGATCTGTCATTTGTTTTATATCCAACTATACCCCACATACTTCATGGGTATGTTTAAACTGATGTCTGTTTACAGATTTCACTTACTTGCTGTAGTGGAATACCGCTGATCAGTAATAGCTCTTCTTCCTAAAAAAAAACACTGGGTTTATTTCACCCTGCCATATCTTCCATTAATGAGGTTATCTGAGCGCTATGAGTATATGATAACTTTGGATTTTCCATCTGTACTGTAGAGATTCTGGGGAATAAGGAATTGGAGAAAACAGCATATCAGGGCAATTACTGAAAGCACATTCATGAGCCTTTAAGGCAGTTCATGTTGATGTAACTGAGATTGCAGAGAAACCAGCCAAAGCTGGAGTGTATTTATCTTTCAGTGGTAGCTGACAAAATCTACAAGGTGTACATCCTGGCACATTCCTGCAATGTAGAAATTGGCAGACACGAACCATTTCATTTTATTTGTTCCTGTCATATCTGTACAAACACATTCTAAATGTGTGCAGCTGTAACATGCAGCGTTAGAAGAGTGGAGCGACCCCCACCGCCCCACCCCGTGGTGGACATGTACTTGCCTCTGCAAAATGGACTTTTTCTTTTGAGACTTGCTCTCCTCTGATAGTAGAGATGACACTATGCAGGGGGATGATCCTGTTCCAAATCTATGCTGATTCATGCATGGCTTTTCAATAGTCCATCAAGCATAGCACTCTATTCCAGCATGAAAAGTAGCACCAGCTCAATGAAAGAGAAATTAAAGGATTCACAGCAGCAGATCCTCACAAAAACACCCAAGAAAGGTTACTCAGAGTCAATCACATGTCCGGTCAGTGCGGCCCCACACCGATGTGAAAAGATCAACCCTAACCTGACTGTCAGTCACTGCTTGACCCGCAAGTTAGAATTTGCTGTAAAACATACGACCGAGTGAAATCATTTTCAGATATTTATTCACTCTCTCTACTCGCTTTTCCTAAAAGTCCAAGGCCTTCTGTTTATCTCAGTAGATGGACCAGTGTTTGCCTGCTTTCCTGTTTGTACATTTTCAGTGCTGTGAGGAGTTGCAGGGCTGCTGCAGGACATCCCTCCACACCAAAGCAACAAAGAAGCCAGAAGTCCTTCATCAAAGCAGACTTTTTCCTGAGTCTGACAAGGAGGAATATACTGTAGCTGCCTGTTTCTGTAGTCATTTATCTAGATGACAGCAACCAGTTATATGGTGTGCTTTGTCCATTCACTCAGATTGAGACACATCAAGGTCGATGGTCACTGTGTTCTGTGAGACCTGGTTGCTATCTTTCAGCGTTGGAGTAAGTGCTTCTCAAGAATCGTCAATGGCGAGTTCCTTATCTGCCAGTTGATGGCTTTGACCCTATTCTGGGGTCATGCCGCCAATCAGTGCAACAGAAGTCAAACCAGCTGTCAAGAAGATGAAATGTGGGCCAGACAGCATCCCAGCTGGGGTGTGAGAACTCCCTGGCTGCCATAATGCCTTAATTCTCACAAGCCAGTTCAACTGAATCATTAGTCATGACGAAGTGCTTCGGTTTGGATGACCAGCACTACAGTGCCCATTTAGAAGGGCAAAGGTGATGTCATGAAGTGCACAAGTTATCAGCTGATTTGGAGAAAGCCTTCAACTGGATCCTGAAAGAGCTAATCTTTGCTCTTCAGGCACTCAACGTTCCAGAAGACCTTGTCCAGTCCAACTGCTTTACCTCACCATCAGTACAGTACCCAGGGGAGACCTCGCTGCCTTTTATCATCAGTGTTTGGGTCCACCAAGGATCATCCCTTTTGCCATTGTTTTTCATCCTCTGCATGGACAAATCAATGGTCAATCTCCTGTTGTGGATTGTAGATTATAGAGAAACTAAACCTAAAGACAGTGACATCATCACCACCGACTGTAATACCCTCCTGGATACACAGGCTTGGGTCATCAGCTCGCTAGGACCCCCTGTCCCGGGCAGATGCCTGTTTGCCTAAAGTCCAAGATTTACAAGATCATTGAATTCCCAGCTGCTCTTTATGTACCTAATTGCTGGTCAGCAACAACAACACACGTGGATTCTAGGCCTCACCCTGGCACGATGCCGCTAGTGAAGATATCAGAAAATGAAAATGAAAATGAAAATAAATGGCACTAATCACAGAAAAGATGAAACTTCAATGGTATGCACATGATGCCAGAAGTGATGAGGACTCTGTGTCAAAAAACTCATTGCCAGAGGGGTGTTTAAAATCCGGTGGCTTTGCTGCCTCAGGGAAGACACGCAGCTTGAATGTCACGCTAGAAGACGCCTTTGATCGCTTCAGGTGGAGACAGATGTGGAACACAGTGGACCCCATGACTACGTGGGACAAACGCTAAGAAGATTTGACTGACAGCATGCTGTGCTTTTGCATTTTGAGGTGATTTCACATTATGCTAAGTTAAATGGCACAGCTGACCAAATGACGCTGTGTGAAAGGGGATTTAGTTGCGGCGAATCAAAATTGCTATGGTCCCCCGTCCTGCCACTGCTGCTTCAGGCTTCTCATCCTCTTGCCTTCTTTCTTTCTTTCTCTCTATGTCGTGCATCTATGAGTCTGCATGGGCTTTTTTGCAGGGGGCATGGCATGCAGCGGATTCCCTCACTTCCTTCGCCGGCACGGCTGCTCATCCTTTCACTACTTTTGATGCAGTTTGAGGCTGTTTCAAACATTCTTGTTGAAATAACGACTGTTAACTCTTTCCGTGTGTCCTCCTTCACTCTGCAACAGGGTTAGGACCTTAACAAAAATGGCATTTAAAAATCGCATAAAACTCTCCCAAATCAAACATGCAGAGCTACCTGCTGTGGCGATCCCTTGTGAATAAGGGAGCAGGTGAAAGTAACTCACTCGTTTTTGCATTTAATTGCATTACTGGTGTGCAAAATAGGAGAAAACGGGATCGAGAATATTCTGCGAATTCATTCATTAATGTTCAATAAAATCAACAAAATCTGGTGAATTCAGTGATTGTACCTATTATTTTATCTTTAAACACGACTTTGTCAGCAGTGATAAATAACAGATTCGCTAACAGGCTTCGGAGTACTGCTTATAGGCCCACTGTGGTTCCTGGATTATGAAAAAGAAGTTTCAAAAACATTTCCAGAAAGTGAAAATAATATTAAAAATCCTCAAATAGTAAATGGAAAAACACTTTCTATATGACAGGGCGGTCCAGCTGTTCAGTGGTTCGGTGCAGAGTTTGAACGATCTCCCTGTGCTTACGTGGGTTTCCTCTGGGCACTCCAGTTTCTCCCACAGTCCAAACAAAACATGCAAGCTAGGTTATTTAGTGATACTGAATTGGCTGTGGATGAGAAGCAAACAAAGAGCTTAAAGTGCAACACCTGTATGAATGCATGGTAAATTGTGACTTCTAGTCTGAAGCATTTTGAGCGGTCGGTAAGACGAGAAAAGCCAGTGAATCTTCCTAAAACATTCAAATCTAACATTACTGACTAAACACCTCCGTTTGAGCACAGCTCATGCTGTGATTTGATTCAGACTGATTCAGATGTATATAGGTGTACAGGAAGAAGTGGGCGGCCACTGCTGCCCTTTTGTTTTCCCTGCCCTTTTCATGCTGAAAAACAGAAACAGTCCCCAAACAAGGTGCTGCAAACACCCATTCTCAGATTAGCCACAAACGGGCACTTCCTCTGCAGCATTCACTCTGTGCAGTGCACATTACCCACCTGGCAAACTCTGCGCCATGGATTTTATTTGTCAGCAATGAGCATTCAAGGTCACAGAAATTTTTTTATCTTTTTTTTATTTTTTTATTTTTTTTTTAAATTTTAAATGGCACTCGCCATCAGAAAGGTTGCCTACCCCTGACGTATAGCATTAAAATGATGAATTTGATGGGCTTGACCTGCGTCCAGCATCTGTGAGCAGGTTTGGCAGGTATGTGATGTTTAAATGAGCTGCAGTCCTTTTATTAAATGTAGGAGCAGGAAATGAGAGTGTGCTTTTTGTTAAGATAAAAAAAATTTCATTTAAAAAAAAAGAAATTTTTTTATCTTAACAAAAAGCACACTCTCATTTCCTGCTCCTACATTTAATAAAAGGACTGCAGCTCATTTAAACATCACATACCTGCCAAACCTGCTCACAGATGCTGGACGCAGGTCAAGCCCATCAAATTCATCATTTTAATGCTATACGTCAGGGGTAGGCAACCTTTCTGATGGCGAGTGCCATTTAAAATTTCTCTGAATGCGGGAGGATTCCGTCTTTTTACGGGACGGTTGGCAACTCTACTAACTAACCTTATGAATTAAATAAAGTTCAACATCAGTAACATCAGAGCACCCACCCAGCTGTATAGAAACTCTGTCATGCTGGCTAGAACGCAGTACGAGTTATTGTAACTGACTGTAAAAAGTCAGCACAACGAAAATAAATTCCACCTAAACTTGGTTTATATCTGACCCAGATAGACTGCAGCTCATAACTTCTTACCTGAAGTTCAGTTCACCTGACACTCGGACCGGCGGCCGCCTTGGGTCTCTCCTCGTCCTGCCTCCGATCTCCCTCATCCACGTGCTGGCCTCCACCACTTGTTAATTTTACTGAATCTGTGGAAGCTCCGCGATGCCACCACCAAACAACTGAGTTATTTTTACACACCGGCCAGCATCTTGCCAATCCAACACCTTTCATTGTTTATACCGTTACAAAAAAAAAATAAAAAAAATCATCGGGCCACCGAGCAAATGCCCGGTATGCCCGATGGCCAGTCCAGCTATGGCCTGCCATCAGTTAACCCTTCGCGTGTCAACTGTGGCACGCGTACCTAGGGTTGCCAACCCCTGCTATACATCATTAGCTGTATTACTGCAGTACTTTTTTTGGTCTTAATAATACTAATGTCAGCATAATCATCAGCCAGAGGGCAAATTTGAGAGGAAAGAAAACAAATTGATTGGTAGTTTTCAGATTTTATGGATAAATGTGATGTCTTTTTGTTTTTTGAATCATGTATGAAAACTTTTTCGGAGGTTTACTTACAAGTTCTGTGAGCAAATCTCTGGTTTGGTCACAGACCTGCAAGCTTAGACTCACTGAGTGTGGGAGTTGCAGGGAACATAAATGATTTAGTCTTTAAAATGGAGTTAAATAATAAATATCAGGAGCTGACTCATTACTTCATCACCAACTTTTCATGCCAGCAGTCAATATCTCAGAGTCAGATTTTCTTTTCTCTTCTTTATCTGTGTTTGATGTGGAGGATTCTTTGCATTATTGTACGGAATGAATGAAAAATTCTTTTAATGTCACAGATCGAGACTTCTCTTCAATGCAAACTATACTCTTTTTATTTAATATTCATCTTTTAATCAGATATTTCATAGTGGACTGGGTAAATGCGTCAGATGAGGTCAAAAGCCATCATCCTGGATTTAAAGTTAAATTTATCATCTTTGTTCTTCGCACACGCCAAAGAAAATGTGTTGCTTGGCCCACATTAAAAGTGTGAGAAGGGGCAATTTTGCCATCAGCCATGAACTCCATGTTTAAAAATGGACGGGAGATGCAACCTGTCGACCTGTTACCAAATAAATTAGTCCACTGTGGAGAGACTGACAGCAGTGTGTGCATGAATTTCAGCCTTTGATAAAAATGTTTTGTGACAGGCAATTATTAATTCACCGAATAGAAGAAGCCAAGTGCTCAAGGTCCATGGCATTTTAACATAACATTCCAATTTAATTAGATAGAAAAATGGACATTTATTCCTCATGCGAGCTCCTATTTAGCAGGACAGGCTATTCTTCCCAGGTCTTGTGCATTGCTGCAGTCACCTCAGAGATCTCTGAGTTCAGTGATTATCAGTGTTAACGGAGACAAGGTGCGATAGGGTCAGTAACACTAGCCTCTCCAATTATTCTGTCCTATTTGATTAATTTGCATAATTTTCCTTCAGCGGTTGTGACCAGCATGTAACTGGTCTGCATGTTATAAAATGCTCTGAGTATACAAAGGGACTGCATGATGAGCAACTGTATGGCCCTGTTTGCAGACAGTAAGCACAGCAAACAGTATAGAGCAGGAGTCGGCAACCTGCGGCTCCGGAGCCGCGTGCGGCTCTTTAGTCCTTATACTGCGGCTCTATGTGGTTTGGGAAAATAAATTACAAGTATTTAGCTGACGTGTATTTTTTTTTGTATTAGTTCTTTTTAAACTTGTAGTTCTAAATTGAAACATTATTGTGATATTGAAATATAAAAATAAAATTATATTTTATTATTTTTCGTCGCTCAAAATAAGCGTCACACTCGCAGAAGCCGGTGTACCCGCCGAAATGCCAGCATTTATCGAGACTTTCAACCCCAGGTAGGCCAATTATGGATCTTCGGATCCACATTATGTCAGCAGCTCCATCGCGAACTATGTTAAAAACAAACACGGCTCCCGCGTCACAGATGACAGCTTACAGTCCTGCGTAAAGATGAAAGTGACTTCACTGTGCGCAGAGGTTCAGGAGCAGAAGTCCCATTGTAAACATATCACGGCAGACCTGACGATGTTTCCATGAACACGCTTTTCGGCATCTCTTTATTGACCACTTTTCACACACGGTTGCTGTGCGCATACAGCCGGCTGTAGCTTTTCAGCTCACAGCCCGACAACACAACAGCAAAGAGAGCACAGACTTTAAGGCGGCGAGGCGTGATTGCGGGTGCAGCTCAGGTGCGTACGCCTCCCCTGCAGCGGCGCTGCAGACCAAGCCCCGCCACACACATTTACCATGTAAAATAAATATAAGTAAATAAATAAATATTTATGCAGAATTTTGCGAATATTTATTTTTCATTTTTTTAGCAGCATAGTGCTTTTTTCCAATTGATTTTTTTAAAAGTCAGGTCAAGGCTCCAAAAGTCCAAAGGCGATATAAGGCTGGCGGCTCTCAACGGTTTTTCTTTGCTACATGGATCATTTTAGTTCAGCTGGGTGTCTTTCCTTTTATTATATTTCTTTAAGAGTTCAAAATGTGTTCATTACATAAATAAAATGTAACTTTCTCTGTAGCACTTCATGGATTTCATGAGCAACACACTTTAGTTGTTCACACAAAGCATAAAGGTAGAAAAAACAATATATACAGTGTTATCTTCATTTTAGATGTCCCAGTGTTTTCTTTTTCGTGGAAACTGGGTCCAAATGGCTCTTTGGGTGTTAAAGGTTGCTGACCCCTGGTATAGGGCCTGAAATGCAGACGCACTTGGTGGCCAACAGAGGGCAAAACCTCTGGTTTCAAAAGAAAAGTAAGACAAGTCAGAAAGTTGCCCTGCTGCTGACGTGATTTATCACCTCAGTAAGCACTCTTCTGATGACTTTATGGTATCTTTCAAGTCTTATTTAATGCAGCACAACATTAAGTTTATAATTTATTGTCCCACTCAGAGAGAAACAAACAATAAAAAACACTATATGTTTGGGATTGGCTCCCTTATGTCTGACAAATCGCTGCTGTGCAAGCCAACGGGTGATGCAATGGCACAGCAGCATGTTTTTTATGCTGTCTATATTTGAAAAAAGCATGAAATTGTGGGCGACCGTGGCTCAGGGGGGTTGGGAAGTGCATTTGTAACCGGAAGGTCGCTGGTTCGATCCCTGGGCTCTCTGTCCTGGTCATTGTGTCCTTGGGCAAGACACTTCACCCTACCGCCTACTGGTGTTGGCCAGAGGGGCCGATGGCACGATATGGCAGCCTTGCTTCTGTCAGTCTGCCCCAGGGCAGCTGTGGCTACTGTAGCTTGCCTCCACCAGTGTGTGAATGTGAGAGTGAATGAATAGTAGAACTGTAAAGTGCTTTGGGCGCCTTGAAAAGCGCTATATAAATCCAATCCATTATTAATAATTAAATCTCAGCATATTTTTTATATTATAAAATTTCTTTCATAGTTATTGGAAAGGTTCCAGGTGATGGGCTCGTGAAGCTGGTTGAGAGAACGGAGTTCGAAAGCTGTCACCAAAGCCAAAGTAGGCTATGAACAAACTTGACATTAAAATATACTGCTCAAAAAAATTCAAGGAACACTATTTTAATCAGAGCACTGCATCAAGTCAATTCCACCACTGGGTTGTTGATGTGTTGAGTTAAGTAGCAGAAGGGGTTTTAATCAGTTTCAGCTGCTTTGGTGTCAGTGTCACAACTGGTACCATGAGGCGATACCTGGGCCCTACAGAGGTTGCACAGATAGTCCAACTCCTCTGGGATGGCACATCAATACATGTTGTTACCAGAAGGTTTGTTGTGTCTCAAGCTCAGTCTTACGGAGGAGATTCCAGGAAGTTGGCAGTTACTCTAGGAGAGCTGGACAGGCTGTAGAAGGTCCTTAACCCATCAGCTGGACACATGGAACAGCTTGAGCACAGCCAGAGTTTCAAAAGGACCTCTAGCAGGTGTAACAGTTTCTGACCAAATATTAAGAAACAGACTTTATGAGTTCAGCATGACCAGCGCTACGTCAGTGATGGTCTGGGGAGGCATATCCATGGAGGGACGCACAGACCTCTACAGGCTAGGCCAGGGGTGGGCAATCTCAGTTCATGAGGGCCGGTGTCCCTGCAGGTTTCAGATGTGTCCTCGAACCAACACAGCTGATTTAAATGGCTAAATTAGCTCCTCAACATGTCCTGAAGTTCTCCAGAGGCCTGGTAACGAACTAATCATGTGATTCAGGTGTGTTGACCCAAGGTGAGATCTAAAACCTGCAGGGACACCGGCCCTCGTGGACTGAGATTGCCCACCCCTGGGCTAGGCAACAGCCTCATTTGGTGAAACTATCAGGCAGTTCCTGGAGGATGAAGGAATTGATACCATTGACTGGCCCCCATGCTCACCTCACCTAAATCCACCTCTGGGACATTATGTTCTTGTCTATCTGTTGCAATCTGTTTGTACCTTGGACTATCCAGGAGCTCCGGGAGTGATGTCCTGGCCCACATCTGGCAGGAGATCCCCCAGGACACCATGCACCTTGTCATTTGGAGTACGCCCCGATGTTGTCAAGCATGCATAAAACCACGCGGGGACCATACAAACTACTGAGTACTATTTTGAGTTGTTGCAATGAAATTTGGATTAAATAGACTAGTCAGCAGCGTGGTTTGAATTCAGCCCTCTGTAGGGTGATCATTTTCATTTCCATCAAACGATGTGGCGACTGATAGGTTTGTAGCATAAACCTATTCGCTGGAACGTTAAGACAATATAATTACACTGCAAGCAAGACGCAAGTAGGCAAACTTCTTCATGGTACTCGTGCACGGGAGAGAACCAGACAAACGCCGTTCCTTCGCTTGACCCCAGTAGCTCTCGTCCGTCCTCCCGTAACACTGTCCTTTTATTGAGGTTACATGAATATGCATAGGTTCATTAACATACGACGTCTACATACAAACAAAGAGTACCTTGCCTGTGTGTGTGTGTGTGTGCGTGTGTGTGTGTGTGTGTGCGTGTGTGTGTGTGTGTGTGTGTGTTGCTGATCAAAGGGTCAAACATCCTTGGTCAGGAAGAGGGTAGACTAGACCCCCCCCCGGTGAGGAAGTCCAGCAGTTCATCTAAACAGAAAAGCACTTAGACTAGAACAGACGTAGCTACGTTAATCCTACCATAAAACAATTAAGACAAGATGCGACCTCTTCCCGTGCTCCCAGGATGTAGGTGTGCATTCTAGTGTGGAATACACACCAAGCCTCTGTAGCCTGTTAAAGATCACACAACTTATCACTACACAATTGATTATACACCTCTAAGCATCTATGGTTAAATATTTCTAAGCATAAATGACAATCAACAATACAAACTCTAACATTGACTTACTGAGATCTGATGTGTTTTGAACATCTTCCTTTAATCTTTTAGCGGTGTCTTTGAGTTGCTCTTTTTTATGAATTCCATGTACAATAATTATTGGTTTTGGTTTCTTCAGTGATGCTCTGAAAGGTAGCTGGGTAATAATAAGGGAATAATAACGAAAAGACCGTAAACAAGTAGCTATATCCTGTGTTTTGGTTAGTACTCCATTTATGTTGATTGAACATAACCGTGAACTCCTTCAGTTTCAGGCGCTGTTCTTAAACAAAAACATTTGATGTTTCTTTGATCATACAATACGCTTCTAATTGAATCAGAAGTGACCAACACACAGGATAATTTTCAGTATCCATATAGCTACAAGCTCTGCCTGCTGCATGTATATTCTCAAACACGGGTGCTGGGGAACTGGGCTAACATCTGCTTTGCCAGTATTTGATTTTATCCCTGTAGCAGGCAATAAATCTGACCCTGCCATTTATCATTAACCCGTTTGTTTCCAGGGGAACGTGGTTACTATAGCTGGGCAGATTACGGATATATATAGGATCTAAACACTGAGCTTTTTCACTCATTCAGTCAAAATCCGTAGCTGCTGCCAGAGCGATGGCAGAACTGTAAGCTACAAGTCACTAAGCCATTTGGCTCCTGTAATCAGTCAGAAGACAGAATTGAGTTTACCTCTGTTTGTGTGTGTCAAGAGAAGAGGCAAATGTCAATTTTATGGGTTGTAACTGAAACACAGAGTGCCCTCACTTTAGCACACAGGAGCCTGTGGAGTGAAGTGAGACACTTTTTGATTGATTATAGGGTTTCATAAGTGCCATAGGTGCAGTGTGATTGAGTACGAGGCGGTGTATGCGTGTGTATGTGTGTGTGTGTGTGTGTGTGTGTGTCGGGCAGCAGCTGCTCGCTCCCTGACTCTTTATCCCTTCCTCTCACATATTCAGTCCTGCAGTGGCGGATGGGCTCGGTGCTCCCGCCTGCAGGAGCGCAGACATCTGAGCTCGTTAGTGTTAAAGAAAAGCTGACGGAAACACAAAGAGCTCTCCAAACAACAAAGCACGCTGTCGCTTTGGGACTGAAAGAGGGATTTTACAGCGCACATACCAGTTGTCAGCGATCCAGGAGCAACTTTGCTACTGTCTTTTTTTTTTTTTTTGCGTGCGCGTGTGTGTGTTGCAGATCTTCAGTATCTGGCTGCCTCTTTAACATCCTCAGGCTTTCAGCATCAAGATGATCCGCATATGCACAGTCAGTAAAACTCTCTGGGTCAGCTCTTTGTATTTATATTGTCATTATTTTACAAACTGCTATCTCATTTTTCCACCTTTTAACTATTTATGGTTTTTGTATGTCTTTTAACAGAAGCGGTTGCTTTGATTTCTAGGTGACGTGGTTATGTGGACTCTGTCTTTGTTCATAGCCTAGATGATTTTTTTTTTTCTAGGGGCACTTTAGGAAAGTAAAAAACTAACATTATTATTTTTTCTTATTCTTAATGAGGTTGTTGTAACTAAAAACAAATGACAGCAAATATTGACATACTTACTTAGGTCATTAAATGCGTGTCAGTGGTTTTCTGTCCAGGAATGTGTGATTTGCTGTTGCCAGTTCTGCGTAGCTGTTAATACAGCTACAGGTGAAAACAGCCTCTGATATCTGCCCGGTTTCTCTAAACAGATGGGACTGCATCACTATGACGGACTACAGGTGCGAGGAGGACGAGAGCGTGAGGCAGACGGGGGGTGGTTTGTATGAGTTTTCCCTTCCTTGAAGGTGAAAAAGACTGTTAATGTCTGGTGGTGGATTATCAGGTTCAGACAGCCACTCCCTCGAGGAACGAATGTACCACACGTTACATAAGAACTGCACTGGGACCAGTGTTGAACAGCGTCATGACTCCAGCTGACTCATAGGATGTGGCATAAGATGGGAAACCAAGGTTTTCATCTCTCTAAAGAGATTTTTGTCCACGCGCTTCAGAAGGACCTGCAGAACTCAAGGCAAGACTGTGGAACCTGATGTGACGTTTTTGATGAGGATTTCTCTCCTTTTTGGATTTTAATAATGTATGTTTTTGGCTTGTTCTTTTTCGTCTGTCAGAATGGATTTTAACATGGACCAAGGTAAACCCACCCAGTAAGCCATCCAGCTGAGAGATTTCCATATTTCTCTACTGCTTCCACTGGGAAACAGCATGGATCCTTCCCGTGACCAGCTGTCGGACTGGAGCTCAGTTGAGCCCACCTTCACCACACAGTTGCAGCACGACAGCGCTCAGCAAAAACTCAACCACAGCTACAGCTTCCACAGCGCTCTAAATCTGCCCGCCACCTTCATCCCCCTGACTGGCTCTCTTCATCAGCCTCTGCCCTCTAAGCTGCCCACCGCTGTTGTTCCGTACTCCTCCCTCATCGCCTTCCCTTTCTTGTCCACCACCTCCTCCTCAGCCATCAGGCAAACATCATATTCCTCTTTCGATTTATCCTTCACCAACTTTTCCTCGAATGATTTGGCAGACCTGGAGAGCATGCTGCTCTGGACCCTCCACGAGCCCAGCACCATTGCTTTGACTGTAATGTACAGCCTGTCATTCATTTTGGGATTCGTTGGCAATTTGATGTCCCTTCGAGTCCTCACCAGCCGGCGCAGTCGGCAGCTAGCTGGCGTGAGTGCTACACGCAGTCTCCTAGTAAACTTGGCGGTGTGCGACCTGGCTGTGGTGTGCGTGTGCATGCCCATCACCTTGGGAAGCCAGATCTACACCGCCTGGGTGTACGGTGACCTCTTGTGTCGAGCGGTGCCCTTCACGCAGGCTGTCTCGGTCTCGGCCAGCGTGTTAACGCTGACGGTGATCAGCGTCAACCGTTACTACAGCGTTCGATCGCCGCTCCGAGCTCGTACCATGTTCACCCGCCGCCGGATCTTGGCAACTGTTGCTGTGGTGTGGACGGTGTCCTCGATGATGTGCGCTCCCATCGCAGTGATGAACCGGCGTCGAGAGATCAGCTTTGAGACTTTCACCATCTTGGTCTGTCAGGAGGAGTGGCCTCAGCATCGTCTCAAACAGGGGTAAGTAATCAGCCTGCAGATCGTAGCAGAGTCCAATGACCTAGTTTGTATTACAAGATTAAGTTCAGTTCAGCCGTGAACGACACAAATGGAAATGCAGTCTGAGGTTCCTGACACAAACCCTCAGCCCTGAGTGCTGTTGGGCTACGCTTTTGTTGGATGTCCACCGCTTGTGGGGTTTTTTAACCCTCCAGCTCTGCTGCCAGGAATGAATGTTTAATTGAGCTCATCAGATTGGAGGAGGCATCACAGATGGCTCCTATTGGCTGTTCAGACTAGCTTTGTGAGTAATTTGTAATTTGAGGCAAAACAGTTTCTACACCCATGCTTGTTGTTAAAGGTTGCTATCCCTTGCCAGGAGTCCTATATTTATATGCAGGGAGCCACTTATCATGCAGAGGTGTCTGAAGAGTCAAATTGACAATTTCAACATGCTCGAAAGAGTCCAACTTCTTTTCTTCTTCTTCTTTGTTTTGTTTCCATTAATCATAGGTTGCCGAGTAGCTCAAAATGACTTCTGTTGTGTGCACTCTCCACTAGGGCTGTTCGATATAACGATATATATCGGATGACGATATAAAAACATCTAATGTTTCATTTTACGCTATTGTTTGTTTCGTGGTGTCAAAATAAACCGTTTACAGCAATATTTTTTCATCGTTTTGATGGTCACTGTAGTGGCTATATTAATTTCTTAAAGTTCTCTCTTTCTCTTATACTTAATATAACCACACTACGGACGGACAAGCGCCTGTTTTTATGCGTTGTGGTTAGCAACAACGACGGTAAAACCATCGCGTGTCCGCTTGTTTATGTTCCACATAAACCTTTCACAATAAAGCTCAAGATCCTGTTGAGACTTTTCAAAATAAACTGAATCACGTGAAAGAGTATGCAGAGTATTTACGGATGAGAAGTTAAAAAAAAAGCCGCCAGGTGCTAAAAAATAAACCTTAGACTCAAATGTTAGAACAGGGTTTTCCCCGCAGCACGCCGTGTAATGAATACTCACAAAGAAAACTTATGTCTAAAAATGTATCGTTTCATGCATCGGTTAAAACACTCGACTCCAGCTACATGACCTGCAGCTGGAAACACTTCACGCAAGTCGAGCTGCCAGAATTTACAGAAAATGTTACATTTTTGTGATTTATATCGTTATCGGACAATAGAATTCTTATATCGGGATATGAGATTTTGGTCATATCGCACAGCCCTACTCTCCACTTTCATTTTAGCTTTGTAGCCATTGTGGCGACATTCATTGTCTGTGAATCCATTTAGCAGAGGTGATGATTATCTAACAATACCATTAACACTTTTCAGTTCTAAGACAATAATGCTGGTTTTAATCCTGCAATATTTATCCTTGTCCAACGTCTGTGAAAACAGGAATAAGTTGAACAGTTTTGAGAACAATCCTCTGTTTTCCTGACAGAGGATTGTGATCGTGGCTCAAGAGTTGGGCGTTTGTCTTGTAATCGGAAGGTTGCCGGTTCGAGCCCCGGCTCCGACAGTCTCGGTCGTTGTGTCCTTGGGCAAGACACTTCACCCATTGCCTACTGGTGGTGGTCAGAGGGCCCGGTGGCGCCAGTGTCCGGCAGCCTCGCCTCTGTCAGTGCGCCCCAGGGTGGCTGTGGCTACACCAGTGGCTTGCCATCACCAGTGTGTGAATGGGTGGATGACTGTGTATAGTGTAAAGCGCTTTGGGGTCCTTAGGACCAAGTAAAGCGCTATATAAATACAGGCCATTTACCATCTATACTTGCACTGCAATAGATATAACTTTGAAATGTTGCTGCAATAAAAATATATCTTTCTCAATAGCTCCATTTGGAGGGTGCCAATGCGATACAAAATGTGAATGTTAGAATTCCACCACATAAACTGCACATAAAACTGCTGCTATGTATTTTAGGGTTTCAGAAAAGATTGAAATTACCATCTCATTGTTAATGTTTTCACTTCTTCACTTCACTTCCTCTGCAGATACAACGTGCTGCTGTTTGTGATGCTCTACTGTTTGCCAGTGACCTTTAACCTCACCATAGGATTCCTCACGGGCAGGCGGCTATGGGGAGGAAAGAAATCCACTTTCGCTGATCTCGATCCCCGAAGCCAAGCTCTTCACACCTCACGCCTTAAGATGCGTCAGAAGATTGCCAAGATGGTGGTGTGTCTAGTGCTTCTATTTGCAGTGTCCTGGCTGCCGCTCTACTTGGCCGACCTTTGGATTGACTGCGAGCAAAGGCCATCGTCTTGGCTCCTGCAGACAAGACCGTTTGCCCAGTGGCTAGGCCTGACAAACTCCAGCCTTAATCCGATCTGCTACTGTTTCATCGGAGACCTGTACCGCTCAGCAAAGGTCATAAGGACACGATACTACCAAAAGGTTGCCTCTCTTTTCAACTCCTCATCATTCTCCAGCTCAGTTACAGTGGTGCCTCCTGCAGCAGGGATAACTGACAGCAAAGTGTCGTCTGCTGAGCGCCGCCCTATCGCTGCTGCAGTGGCGGCGTCTGCATCCATGGTTACAATACCGAGGCTCTTGAACTTGGCGAGAGTCCAGGGCCTGGGGCAGAAGGTCAGAGACAGTTCAGACAGCCGAGCGGGCTCCGACCACAGCATCTCAGACTGGTGTCGGTCCAGTCCCAGCGTGTGCGACAGCTCCTTGTTACCCTGCCAGCTCCACGGCCTCCAGCACACCATACAAAAAGCAGACTTCCTGCCAACACGGAGACACTCTCTAAATGAGAAAGCTGGACCGTTACCTTTAGGAATCAGTCCTGTGGAAATAGACGTGCTACCTCCGAGGAGGCATTCGGGGGATAGAGTGTATAGTATGTCAGCTGATAAGAGAGACATCATTACTTTGGGCAAAGCTGCTTTCTGTTATGCTGGGCAGCACAGGAGCAAAACACCACAAACCTACTCTCTGGTTGGGGACACGGAGAATGAAACAACGGATATGACCAGCCTATGAAAACTGCAGTTTATCTGATGTATCAGCCGGGAGGAATTGCTTCCTTTTCTCCTGCAGGCAGTATAAACACGCACACCGCTCCCAAGTTAAAGTTTGCAGTTAACATTGTATAATAATCCATGGCAAGAGTCAGTCGTTGCTTTTAGGATAAAGTGACCTGCTCTGTACTCTCTCCTTCTTTTCATGTGTAGAAGCCTGTCATCTGGAGCACATGGGACCCAAGAGTTGAATTTGCAACAATAAGTTCTTTTATTTTTTTAAAGCATGTGGAGGCAGGAGCAATGGACTGATCAACGTAAGGCAACAGCCAGAGATTTATTTAGCCCGGGGTGAGAAAACTGGTTATCATTAAGAAGGATAAATTATGGAGCGTGCCATTACATGCAAGTGATATCATAGTTACAACAGCTTCTATCATTTGCATAAGACAATAACGCAGCAGGAGGTAAAGTGTCATGTGTCTCTGCTTTTCTTTGTTTTTGCTAATGGCTTTGATTGTATTTTGTGCTCACGGGTCATGTGGGAACAAACTGTATTATACACAGACTGTCTGCGAGAGTTTCTGACAGGTCTTCACTGAATAATGTTGCCATTAATGTCTGTTTTGCAATGTTAAATCAAGTCGAGAAAGATTTCAGGAAGGAGGAGCCACATACATTAAAGCTCTTTTTATCTAATTCAGCGTGAATCTTGGGAAGTATTATTAAACATGAACTTTTGCAAAGCGCATTGCTCTGCACACGTTTTTGCTTCATGCATTTACATAACTAAGTTGGCTGTAACCAAAGAATGGCTTTTATGTGAATATAATATAAATGTAATATAACACTGAATAAAACAGCTCTTCATTTTCTGGAGCCTTAAAAGGATGGACTGACCGGAAAGTGCAAGAAAAAAATTATGCCCGTGAACCTCCATGTGTACTGAACAATAGAGCTGTTTTTAAGGAATGTAGACTGAGAAGGTGAATCTGTATACAGTAAATTCCCACCGTTAAGGAAAGTAAGGAGGCAGTCCCTAGTAAAAATACAAAACAAAACAAAAAAACTACTTAATTTTATTTTCTTGTGAGCTGAACAATAAAGAAGTAAAAAAGTAGAGAATTACTAAGGTTGTGTAAAAGGAAGAATTCTCAGTAGCCCAGATTTGTAACAACAGCTAAATTATTCACGGCTTCATTTGATATTTCTGTGAAGGTTCTCAGTCATCCAGGTCATTGTAGTCTAAAGAGCTTGGAAAGAAAAGCGTCTGGATTTCTTTAAGTTTCTTTAAAGATGTTTCACCTCTCATCCGAGAAGATTCTTCAGCTTCTTCCCGAAACCTTGGCTCATTGTGACCCGCACGTGTTTTCACACTTTGTCTTGTGTGATTAGGTAGAGGATCAATAGAGGGTCCATGACCCTCTTGAGGTCACTCCCACAGGGCTTAAAATCTCGGAGTCTCCACCAATTGCTCTTAGAACTGAAGAAGCTTCTCAGACGAGAGGTGAAACGTCTTCAAGGAAACTTAAAGAAGTCCAGATGCTTTTCTTTTCAAGCTCCTTAGACTTCATCTGATATTCCAAAATTCCACAATGTTAAAGGGTAAGTTCATCTGATTCACAAAACTAATAATTTACTTTCTTTCTAAGCATGAGGATTATTGTGGGTTAATTCAGGAAGTCTGCACAGATAGCCCTGAGTAGATCAGTTTTGCTTTAGCACCGAACAGGCCTACAGTCAGCATTTTTACAGTTTTTTAAACGAGGTGGGAAAAAAACTCAATTAAAAAAATTGAGTCGTGGCAGGTATTTTAAAATGTAGATTAATTAAACCAAAACTAACTGCATATTTACAGATCACTTCTATTTCTCTCTTAAAAACAGACCAAAAAATGTGTTTGCAATTGTGGAGAGCTGTCACTTGAGAAAATGATTCTTGTTATTGTAACACGAATCATTAGTTTTATACCCTAACTTCGTGTTTAAGCAGTGGGTACCTTGTTGAATAAAGAAACGAACTCCAAAAAAGCTTTAAAAGTTCATGAAACAGAAACATGCGCACAGAAGCACACAGCAAAATCAAATCTACCCCAAGGCTGCTTCCAGTTGTGTGTAAGACAGAGGTGGTGAATAGCATGAACTCCTTTGACATCAAGCTGCTAATCACACTCTTGTCCTCACAGCGAAGGCGAAGTGGTAGAAGACTCAAGGCATCAGACTGCATTGAAACCGTCCTATTTATGTCTTCGGCTTAGGTTGCGTGTACCTTAGAAAATCTTAATGCCATTATGCTGTGACAGCGTCTTTCATCTCCCCCTCTCTCTTTGCTTTCATCTACCTCTCTCACTCTCTCTCTCTGTTAATGGAGGGCATGTATAGTAAACTACGTGCGTTTAGTCTTTCATTTAAAAGAAAAAAAGGAAGCGAAAGAGTTTGTGCATGGTCACCTGTAAGACACATGGGTGCACATATTTCACAGAACTGCAGCACTTCTTCTCAGAACAACTTTAGTTTGAGGATTGTTTAAACTATCTTCAGCTAACAGGGACATGATAAGTGTGTGTGTGGTTAAGTGTGTGGGTGGGCGAGGGGGTTAAATACACAGATAAAAGTTCCAGGATCCCTCTTCAGTGTTCTCTCGTCCCCTCAGGCTTGATTAATTCTTAATGCATTTCAAACTATCAGAAGGACTTGTTCTTTTATCAAATGAATGACAAAGATGTTGATGGAAGGAGCCATTCAGGGACAGTCTCATCATAAATGTAAATGCACTCCGCTGCACAACTGATGACTGATAGCAGAACAAGATGAATACCCCTAATTTTACTTGTCAATCGCACCCAAAAAGTTCTTTATACAATTATTTTTACCCTTAAACCACTTTGGTGAATGTTTATGTTAAAGTAGCTTTGTTGCTGTCTGCTAACTCCATCTGTTAAGTTCCAACTTTAACTTCTGCAACTATAAACTGAAACACAAACAAGGTACGGTGACACTCAGCCACATTGCTCCATAATACTATGAGTGGTGAAAAACTCCAGTGCATCTTTAACAAGTTATACACCTCATGAGTTATTAACTGAGGTTTCTGTTGCACAAAAGGACCAAGAGCGTGATAGTAAAGTGTAAAATGCAGGACCAGGAAGACCAGACTGACTCTAAACACCACCCAGGAGCCAGAGCCTGATCTTCAGCAGCTAACTGAGGAGGAGCAGTCATTACCTGCACCTGTTTCTGCAGTAGAATCACTCTGAAGTCTCTTAAACACTAGAACAAAGACTCTCTGTGTCCTCATGGGATTTGTGGTCATGTGTGAGACTGTAGCCTTAGGTGTTTAACCTGTAATTATGTGACAGTGCATTTCAGGATATGTTGCTCGGTAATGTAAATCTAATGTAACAATTTCCTTATAGTACCATGTTATCCCAGTATAGAGCTTCATGAAGGTTTACTTGTGGTCCTTTTCCAAAAGTAGTACAAAAAACCGAATACCTCCCGTTCATTTTCGCTGAAGGACTCTCGCTGTTGTTGTTAGGTAGGTTTAAACAGAGTTTTGCACACCACTTGAAATAGAAATGAGTGACTGAGCCCATCATAGGAAGCTCAGGACCCTCCCTAAAACCAATGCAAACTTTGGATATTGCCACGACTGTAATTTAAAGTTTGTCAGCCTTTGGGGGCTCAAGCAGTTTCCTGTCTTGCCTGTTGGCAAGCAGCACATCTGATCAGGCCCCTCATCTGTGAAACCAGCTGCCAGTTTGGGTTCAGGAGACAGAAATCCTCTCTATATTTAAGATCAGGCTTCAAACTTTCCTTTTCCTTTTCCTTGAAGTTTATAATTATTTCTGGACCAAGTGACCTGGATCTGAGGGAGAACTTCCCATGATGCACTGGCTGTTCTTCTCTATTCTCCTGTTTTCACTCCTGAAACATTTACTGGCTGATATTTCATGCCATTTACATCTGTGCTCTAATTCTTTTCTCTTCTATCTCCTCCTCTCTGCTCATCCAGTCACATTAGAAGGCTATCCCTCCCTGAGCTGACTCCATTGGAAGTCTCTTCCTGTTTAAGTGTTTAAGGGGGGGCTCGTCCTTCCCACTGTTGCCAAGTGATTGTTCATAAGGGATCATCTCATTCACTCTAATAATTTAGGGCCTTTAGCCTTACAATATAAAATGCATTGAGACAACTGTTGTGAAATGGTACTATGTAAATACATTTGGATTCAAACTGATGCAAGTCACAGGCCATGGCTTTTACGGGCATCAAATAATCAGAATCAGAATACTTTATTAATCCCTAAGGAAATTATGTAGACATGAAAGGGCATAGTGTGTCTATCGTCAAAACAGCAAATACAAGAATTTATTTTGGATTAATTCTCTTTTTTTCCTCAAACAGCTTTTCAGAGACCGGAAACATGTGAAAAATACATGGCCAGGAGCCCTGAAGCTGCTCCAGAAGTTTATAAAGTTTGAGAGCGATTTCCATAAATCAGGAAACATATTTTGCCATCACCAGTCCTAAAGTACTCTCTTAAATACCAATTACACACTAATTTTCAACCATTTGCTCCATCACACAATTTCAGTAAACATGCTGTGCACTTCCCTCCAAACTGTTATGGTGCTATATTTCTCATAGTGTCCGTAAAATAGGCGCATACTTAACAGCCAAAATACTTGTATGTAAAATCCCAGATAGAATTGCGGGGTCCTCAGTTTCATGGCAGGTCTCTCCCTTGCGAATCGTCATCTGATTCCTAAAGCTGACGAGGATGTGATGGGCACTTACGCACTCAGTTTGAATCGACATTTTCAGACATCCCGAGGACTCACAATGAGGCACTTCAGCTCATCATTGCTTCATTTTTATTTTTTTTCAGTTGTCTGCCCTGTTCGGTCCTCTCAGATCTCTTCTCCATCTCCGCTCGCTTGTTTATGTTTTCTCTTTGACTTTTTTCTGCCTCTTCCTACCTCTCTTCCTCACCTTCTGTTCTTGTTACTTCCTTTCTGCTTGCGTCATTGCTGTACCAGTGTTAGAAGTCATGCTAACAATAGCCCGCTTCTCTTTATTTTTCCTCCTTCATCACCATCCTCATATTCCCTTTTTTGGCAGTAAGAGAAGGGCCATTTAACACAACATAGCCGGAGGGATGTGCTGCACACGAAAGACACAGGAATAGTAAACTCCAACTGCTGTGAAATAATAAGCATAATGGCGAGGCTCTTGTTAAAAACAGCTTACAAATTGCATAGCCCCAAATTTCCCTCTTTTTTCATTGATGAGCTTGTTTACAAAGACTACATCCAACTGCTAAATTATCGATAAACCTTTACAGCCATTAGGGGAAAATTAAACTTTGCTAGAGCAATAAAACTGTTGCTTCAGTTAATTCTTAAAAAAACGTTTTATAAGGTTGCACGCATCTGTCCATCTGTCCGACTACAGGGTTGCAGGCTGAAGAATTTCCTGCACAGATGTGCTCTGCAATCCTTTTTATTTGGAGGAAGATTATTGTTTCCATCTGTTCTGGTATATACAAAGCAGGAATGGCAGCAGTAAGACCCCTGTACAGAACAGAGAAGGCCTCAGTGGCAGCAGACTTAGAGTTAGAGACAGGGGTGGGAAATGGGTTGCAAATTGGCTTGCACAGATGCAGTTTCAAGACTGTGATGAAAGAGCAATTCAGGACACAGTAGACTGAATTATTTTAATAAAAAGCAAGCTTTGCAAAGTCCAAGTGTGAAATTGTCATCATTCACAGGTTTCACCCAAAAAACAAACTCAAAATCTAAAGTCTGTGAACGAGCCAAACAAGCCGAAGAAGTTCAAGAGCACACAGAGGGAAAATAAGGAGAGGACACAACAAGATGAGTAAATGCACATTCAGAAGAAAACAATATTTCCTAACTTAAGCTTCACGTCACTACTGAGTATCTCTACAGCCTGTCAAAGAAAGAGTGGATGAGCTGGTTCTTAAATATAAGGCAGGAGACTCAGCCAGGGGCTTTTTGAGAGAGCTGCCCTCGGGCAAACTCAGGGAAACATGGACTCGCCCACCCGGGAGCATCAAGAAAGTAGGAGGGAGAGCAAGGATACTGCTGGGACCGTGTAAGAAATAAAAGTAAAAATCCAGAAACTGGAGTAAAAGAAATACAAGGCATCCGACAACACATGAAGCATAAATATAAGGCAGATTGGAGGAAACAAAGAACTATATATACACAGAATGCAGATCTGACAACAGGACTGCACGTTTGTTAAATGTGTAAACCACTAGACTATTAAATCACCATAAAGAACTTTAAAGATATAACAGCAAAATGCTGTAGAAAACCAGAAAACTATTATTACTTCCTCATCAGAAGTGCACATAGCATGCCAAGAACTATAATAACTCAAGTTAATACAATATTACTCGCGCACTCGCGGTGCTGATGTGTATTCCTAACATTACAGCTGCACATTAGAGCTCTGAAACTCTAAATTGTATACACTTAAATTTTAAGGATTACTCAGTGTGTTCTTGTGTGACACTCAGCCTAATAAAGGAGGTGTAGAAGTCGCTTTAATTTGTCACCAGATCAAAGTGAAATTCATTTTGTTGACTACTAGGTCAGAATAGCTCCAGAACAGCCCGCATCACATGGCTGACGCAGAGTTCAGTGTTACAGCTACGCATGAGTCAAGCTGTTCAAAGTCAAGGATGGATTAAGCTGTCCTCTTGACCTGTTTGTTCCTTGTGACACATTAAGCTCACAAGAAATAAACAGAATGTTCTGGCAAGACTCAAAGGACGCTACTAGACGTTCAGCCGTAATAACACAGGTGTAACAACTCTGTGATGGGCCCCGGGGCTGGTACTTTTTTGGACCCCTACCCCCATGTTGTACCACAACAAACACAGGGCCTCGCTTTCTCTTTCTCTCACATCTTTTGATCTTTTGAGAAACATTTATTTAAACTTATTTTATGACCTCACATCGTCTTCCACTGAGGCAGATACAGATTTAGCCTTGCCAGAGTAACATGAAGATAAGTAGTGACAATGTTTCAGTGCTTAACAAAACCAGAAACTACTCTCTCTATCTTTCAGCCCTTGCAGCAAGCAAAGTTATTGACAGTACTGCTCAAATCCTAAGTCCAGGTGTTATCCGGTCGTTAAGTCTGACGTCACTAGCCGTGTCTGGGCCTAAACTCCGCTGCAGGTCTATATATCAAACGATCACTATGGCATTACTGAGAGTTGAAAAGTCTTTCATCTTTAATAAAATGATCAGCGTTCTGCTCTACCAGGTGTAACAATTGAGTTTAACATCCAGGCATCCATGAAAACGGAATTTATGACATTTAAGCTTAATTTATAACAGTATTTATAACAGTATGTTTGCACTGAAGCACCGCAGCAATTTCCTAATGTTGTAAACCCGCTCAACATTTGGCAATAAAACCCTTTCTGATTCTGATTAACGGAGTTAGAAGTTAGCAGGAAGTTAGCTCGCTAGCTTCTATCTAAATACAATATAGCATGTCCTGACTGTGGGGTTTTGGAAACAAATTAAAACGTACAGCTCTGTTATCACTTCCAACATAAATGAAGACAGAAAACTAAACAGCAGTGACGTTTGTAGGGTTACTGAAGTTTGGCTAGCTGGTATATAATGATGTGCTACGTGACCGCTAGCGACACAGCTATGTTAACATAATATAAACAAGCTAACTTTTTTTCCACTCGATAAAAGTTAACGTGAGTGTTCTCGGTGGTCAGGAACAAATGTAATCGCATGGCAGGATGCTGTAAAAGGACCAAACTTCAGCCAGGAGAACAACTGAGATAATCCATCCACAATACGAGGTTAGTCATTCATATACTGCTGCATGGGCTGAGCTGTAGTTACATCCTAAGGTTTTAAAAACTGAGCTTAAATAAATGATTAGTGGTAATAAAAGCCGAGGGAGGTCAACAGTGATCACTGACTGTTTTAGTAGACTGTTTAAATAGAAGAAAATACAAAACATTAAACATGTTAACAACACAAAAGCCATAAACGCAGACTACTTTAGGCGCGGAAGTAGGATTCGTCACGTCATCACTTAACGACCGGATAGCTACTCTGCGCTCTTCACTCCTTCCTGTTTTGAGCACCACTTTTTTGCTCTGGTTTGCTGAACATAATTTAAAATGCCACTGAGACAACAAACTGCCCTTTAAGACACACTCCCAGAAAAAAAGGTGCCTAGTGGACATCAACATCTTCAGATATTCTGCAAAAATAAGAGCAGAGAGAGAGAAAGGTCGTGAAATATAAGTAATAAATTTCGAAGCATGCCCCTCTGCTATCAAAAACTGTTCAGAAAAGGTGCCCGTTTTAATCAGTGGAGTGTAAAATGACTGAATAAATGTTTGCACCAAAAATTAAATTCATAAGGAAAATGATTTCATAAAAAAAGAAGGCTTTGGTTCGCAAGATAGAACCATGACTTTAACAAATGATGAAACTTATTAAGTGTCCAGCTTTAGTTTAACCCTATAATGGCCATTTTATCATATTTGATACATGAGTTTCTGAGACCTCTATCTCATCAACATGGTCAATACTTGCCATAATTTCAAAATGTTATGGACAGAACTCTTTTTTTGTCTAAAAATAACATTGTTGTTAACAACAAGTTGTATCAAATGTATCAAATGCGATACAAAAATATATATATTAAACATATAATAAAAACATATCGAACACAACATGATATTTTTTTGATTTTGTTATTAGGGTTAATAAACATCTCATTACCAAAAAATCTGAATTTTCTGGCTATTTTTTGATGGGTTGGGTCTTACGGGGTTAAATTAAATACATATGTGTTGTATAATGTGGAGTGAAGGTCTAGTTTGATAGTGATGTTGGCTCAGTCTTTTCCCCCTTCTGGGACCTGGATCTGGGACCTGGAATTTAAGACATATTCAGACACTTTCATAGTTCATGTTTGAGGTATGTTTATTTAAGGTGCAATACAATAACTGAAAACATTGTTGGGGTATCTACAGTCTATAGGTAATCAGTAACAACTATGAAGACCAATAAAATTTGAAATTAACATTAAGAAATGCTGCAATTTGTCATGAGTCATGACTGAAACATTGGTTTCCCCACTACATGAGCTGCCTGCATATTCATTGCTCTGTCTATGTGCCAAGGAGCCGAGTCTCTCAGGGACTTCCTTCCCTCATCACTTTGTTTCTTTTGCTACTCATACTGAGGAGAAAAAAAGGCCTATTTTTCATCTTTTTTTAAAAAAACTGGTGGTGTTGCCACGGTGGATTCCATTCCTATACGCATCATTTTCATTTATAACCATAAAATACCTCAACATGTGTCTGCTCAGCACAGCTGTGTCATGTGATCACAGGACAACAACACAGAGCAGGAAGAAGGCAACAGCTTGCATTTTTGTTAGAATTCAAACAAAGGTAGCAAGACACAACATTTCAATGAGCCATCATTAAATAGCTTTAATAATCATGACCAACAAACCAAGTATGAGAAAAATAGACCCCTCCAGTTTTCTTCAGTGCACTCAAGTGAAGTAAACAGGAAAGATTTCAGCAATATAGCATAAAAAAACAAAAAAACAAAAACCATTTTATGAAGTTTCATGGTAATTCACCTCCTTTTCATTTTGTAGAACTGCAGCAGGTTCTTCTTCTTCTTTCAGCTGATCTTTTTAGAGCACCTCAGTGGATCATCTGCCTCCATCTCACCCTCTTCCTAGTCACCTACTCGTCCTCAGTCACACCAACCTGCCATATGACCTCCTTTGTTATAAACGTCCACCATGAACCTTCTCTGCGGTCTTCCTTGTCTCCTCCTGCCTGGCAGCTCCATCTTTAACATCCTTTATCCAACATATCCACTCTCCTTCGTCTGCATATGTCCAAACCATCTCAGCCTTGCCTCTCTGACTTCGTCTCCAAACCTCTCAGCCTGAGTTGTCCCTCTGATGTAATCATATCTAATCCTATCCATCTTCATCACTCCCTATTAGGGCTGCCACGATTAGTCGACCAGTCACGATTACGTCGACTATCAAAATCGTCGACGACTAATTTAATAGTCGACGCATCGTTTGAAGCTTTGTAAGATCACAAAAGACGCAGGAATAAGTAGTAGGATTTAAGAGTGTAATAACGGACTGAAACAGAAGATGGCAGCACTGCATGTACAAGGATGCCAGCTGCCGTTAAACCCCGAAGAAGAAGCTGTGTCCCATAATTCATAGCGCGGCCCAGAACAGTTGTCAACAATGGCGGCAGCTGGTTAGTTTTAACTGCTGCTGGTGGAATAGGCTGTACGTTTTACGTCCAGTGGATGCATGATCTGATTAGTCGACTAATCGCAAAAATAATCGGTGACTAGTCGACTATCGAAATAATCGTTTGTGGCAGCCCTACTCCCTATTAAGTCTTTAACGTCTTCAGCTCTGCCATCTTTTCTCACTTCCATGTCTCCAAACCACTTCCTGTTCACTCATGAAGTTCCGACCTTCTTTTTTTCATAACCCTGAAAATATATATTTTTCTAATTTTGTATTCTTTACTTTTCTGTGAATATGCATGCTCCGTCTGCCTGTCCCTTTGCTTCTGGAACACTTGAACTTCCCCAATGAGGACCAATAAAGGACATTTTTATTCTCTTCTTCTATTCTAAACACACACATTTCAGTGCTGGGCTTTGTTATTCAAGGCTCAGCAGCAGTGCACACTCAGTTGCCCAGGGTTAGTAGATATGGACTACTGTCAATCATACATTGGCTGTATTGCTTTCTTTTATTTAAGTTGTTTATGTGTGCTAAGAAAACAAAAAATCTCCACATTCACTCTCACACAAGGGCAAATGTTGTTGTGATATTGATTTGCTGCTCTGGAAAAAGCAACTCTGAAACAGAAGCACAGATACTGAGAGAGACGAGGCATCAGATTTAAAGGGAACTTCATCAAACCTCGAGTGACTCAGCTGGGCGATAATCCTGACAGGATGGTGCAGAGGTCTCAGGAGACAAGAACAAACTGGGAAACACAACTTAATACTTTGTCAACAAATAAATATAAAAAGTCACATAAAATCCAGTTCTGGCTTCCATCATCCAAATTATTGGCAAAACAAACAAACAAAAAAAAACAGTGTTAATTAGGCACGACAAGAAATCGACATGCAGGTGGTCATTGTTCTGCCAAATGTAATTCAGCCAAACAAACAGACAGATTAGGCTGCTAAATGTAGGATGCTAATGTATGTCTGACACAGCCTTGCGTGTGTCTATGCGTGTGTGGGGGGGGTTTTCTCTCTTAATGACACAGGCCTGTCATTTACAAAATGAGAGAATCTGTTGCAGCTTTGGATTGGCAGAGAGACTCTAAAATTAGATTGGATTGTAGTGTCAGACTCACTTAAGGTGTTGGGGTCTGAGTACGCTGCTGAACTGAACCATTCATTTATGAATCTCATGATTAAAAGCCTGAGATGCCTTAGGAGAAACAAAAACAATTTCAGTGTTACACATCAGCATGTCCACGTTCAGTCAGTCGACTGCTGTGATTAGTGAAATGCTACTAAAGTTAATCAAAGAAACCTGTCAACATCGCTCCACTTAACCACAAAAATAACACAAGTACACGCTCATATCATACCACAAACAAACAAATCCCTTTAAAATGTATATTCCTTGTTACTTAATGGAATATTAAATCTGTATTCACACAGGAAGTAATTCACTCATTAAGCAGCATTTTGAATCTTTGTTAGTGGGCATTCAGGCTCTGGTTTGGATTGATTTGCATGTCATTGATTGACACAAGTATTTGATGTTCAAGCCAAACCCTTGTTGGGTTTGCACACATCTCAAGAGGGATCCTAGCCTTCTCCTCTTTATGGAAACTTTCTAAATCCTGTAGGTTTCTTGAAGATTCAGCTCACTGCACAAACGTTTGAGGTCTGGACAGTAGCTAGCTATGAACATGATCCACCAGCTTTTTTACAACATTTTGCATGGAGCTCCAGACCGAGGGCCATTGATGGTCATTTTATATTTCTTCCATTTCAGAATTATCGTACCAGCAGTCGTCACCAATACTAACCTTCCTGCTGGTGACCTGGAGCCCATTCCCCCTTGTTCAGGTTTACATTCTTGTCCCTGATGTTCTTTGACAGCTCTGTGGTTTTGCCCATAGTGGAGGAGACACTGAAATTGAAGAAACTGATTCTGTGGATACATGTGCTTCACACATATAATGAGTTGGTCACACAGTCAGTCTGTGGGAGGCAGAATTCTAGCCGGGTTGCTTGGGATCAAATACTTGAAATGTGAAGCAGTTTATAACTTTTGTGTAAAGTGTTTTTTTCTGGTGGACATTCTGTCCCTTTCCATTAAAATTAAGATACCATAAAAATAACAGTTCATTTCTTTCTAAGTGAGCAAACCACACAACAGTATAAAGATCAAATCATTATTTCCCCCACTGTACCAAGAGAAGAACAGAAAACAAACGGAGGCTGGTGGAGCGTTCCCCTCTCCCAGCAATAATAATTTGTAACACACCACAATAATTTGTAATAATTGCCCTTGCCTTCTGCCTACCTACATCGCAGCACTGTAATCACATTCTGTCATTGACAGAAGTGCAGGGACATTTCTTCAACCATTCGAATTGGATTTCAGCCTTTTGTGTTTCCTCTAAAACCAAACGAGTCCTTGGTTGTTTCAGCTTCCCCGGAGGCTGACCTACTCCCACACTCACTGACAGTGCTATTACTTACATAATATGGCACTCTGAATGAAAGGTGTATTTTGTTTTTGTGCAGCTGATGAATGGAGACAGGACCTTTGCAGTGAGTGTAAACTGCTACTTTGATCTTTGAAGCATCACAAATTGGAGTCACCGCAATCTAAAAATAAGTCGTCCTGACTGTGACATCTCTACAGTATGTTTACAACTGTAGTGACAGGTAAATCTGCACTGTAATTATCATCTCTGCTTCACGCATGCAAGCTTTGACATACTAACTGCTTTGTCACTGAAATGCACACCCACCCACACACACACACACACACACACACACACACACACACACACACACACCCACACACACACACACACGCACACACACGCACACACACGCACACACACGCACACATAGCACCTGAGGCTAAATATTCATGACTTCATTTTCACTTTGATTCCCTTCATCCAAAGCTGAGATGTGCTTCACACTGTAACAGAGGCCGCAGTCAACATTTACACTGTTTTTGCTGTCCCTTATTTATTGCCAGGACGAGCACACCTGAGCCCCGAGTGGGCTTTTCAAGTGTAAAATGACTACCGACAGTGTACTAAACAAGCTTGTGTAAAGAGTGTGTCAGTAAGAGTAGTCAGCGAAGAAAACCTGACCGTCACGCACACATACATGCACAGATTCACCCGGTCAGAAATGAAGCTCAAAATTCACTTCTTGTTATTCTCAAGCTGTTTCTGATCTTCCCCAAATGCTACGAGTGTGCATTCGCATGTCTCTGCACGTTATGTTTATGCTTGTTTCTATTAAGGTCTAAGCTCTAATTTTCTCTCTTTTTAAAGTGTTTCCTTGTTGGACTTATTGTTGCATGAAGTGAAGAGAGGCCGTCCCCAGATGAGGCTCTGTCGGCACACTGGCGTGTGTCGCCTTCATCATCGATTTCCACTGCGCAGTATCCAAGTTAAGTAAAGCAGGAACCACAAGACTGTGCGCCTTGGCACCAAAATAAAGAAGACAACCTGGTAAGGCCTGCTCTGTAATGGTGATATGGTCAATTCCCATAATAAGTTAATGGAGAGTAATGAGCTCCAGAAATAGCTATTTCCTGTTTTTCAACTGCAAAGTGAGCAATGAATATTTTCCCACAGGGGTAATTTGGTGGCTTTGCTTTCCTTGTAAAAATCCTTCGAAATCAGATTTAAGAAAGAAAATGGTGCCTTAGATTAGCATATATTACCAAGAGGTATACTGCAGGGTGGTGTTTTCATTTGTGCTGTCTCGTTCAGTAAATGGAGCTCACTTGCACATTACGACAAGAAACAAAGGCCACGTTTTGAAGAGACGTTTGATGAATGAAGGGTGGATGTCAAAGGAAGGCACAACTATGCAATTTACGCATGCATTTTCCTGGTATGCACGACGGGCTCAGCCTGATCATGAAAATTTCAAGCAGGCTCCCCATTACTTGTAAGAAAATATCCTTTGATGTTCATTGGCCAGAAACGAGCTCTGAGAAGCAATTTTTGTTTGCCTTTCAACTGAGAAGATGAAACGTTAAATGCAAACACTGCGGTGGTTTTAGTGCTAAGTGTGACTCATACATTGTTTATATTCAGGGAAAGTACTATGAGGTCGAACATGGTATAAGCTGCGTTTACCAGTGCACGGTCTGTTGTGTTGCTGTAGTCATATATTCAGTTCAGTGAGAAGTTAAACCACTTTATAGTATATTAAAGTGATGTGAATTATCTCTAGTTACCATGTTTCTACACATTAAAGTGATTGACAACCTTTCCACTCTGTGAAAAAGGTTTTGTGTTATATTGAGATTGGCTAAAACAGTATTAGAAATCACATCTAAATTATAGTCTAATGTTATATATAACATATATATTATGTTGTGTGCAAACTTACAAATATATAATTCATAGTTACTGCTGTGAGAAAAACAACCAGAAACATCCTTGTATGACATGTACCTGAAACTGCAGGTAGAAATCACATCTAAAATATGATGTTATGTTAAATAATACATGTTGTGTGCAATCTTACAAATATATATTTAATTCATAGTTACTGCTATAAAACACAAGGTGGAAAGGGGAATTATGAATATGTGTTGTTTTGCAGTTTGTTCAATGATAATAAGGTACAAAAAATGGGGAAATAATAGAAGTCTGATCCCCTATGTGTCATATGCTGTGGGAGTGTCTGGTCGGGCGTGGTCCAGGTTCCTCTCATTCGTCCCTGGGGGTGGAGTTGGCCAGCTCATCACCTGTTGTCAATCTCCGGGGCTCCACCTAGAGGGTTTTTAAGCCGGCACGGCCTGCCACTCCTCGCCAGTTCGTCCTGCTACCATCTGTGGTAAACTCGCCCTCCTCTGAGCTCTGACTCTGTATATCTGGACCATGGGTTAATGTGTTTTTGTTTCCTGTATTCTTCAGATTCACCACCCGTCGCACTCATCAGTAGTGCTGGTTTGGTCTCCATTCTGTTCTTCCGTCTGCTCTGAACCCGAGGATTATATACTCCACTTCTCCTCAGCCTGCCCTTCAGTCCGTATTCTCCACCTCCTTGGAATCTGGACCGGACTCTCCACACTCTTGACCCTCTCTGGAATACTCCCACGGCAGCCCTTTCCCCGCCTAATAACTAGGGTCTCCAAGTAAGCCCAAGACTATCCACTGGCACTCCGTACCTCTGTCCCTTACTCGTTTTTTTCCATTCAGTAACATCTCTCTCCTGTGTTTACAGAAGTTCCCGTTAGAGTTCTCCCCGTGCTCTACGCTGGTCTCTCCGCCCACGGATTTCCCTTAGTTTCTGCGTATGGTTTCTGTTAAACCCAGTTCTGTTCACGTTTTGTTCTTTTCAATAAATTATACACAGTTCGAAGCAAATTGAGTCTGCTCTTGAGTCCACCGCATTCTCGCCCGTGACAGAACGAACTGGCCACTTATGGACTCAGCGGACCCAATTCGCGCCGCCATTAATAAACAGGGCGCGGTGTTAGGACAGCATGAACAGACCTTGACGTCCTTAATGGACCAGTGTAATGCTATCAGTGAAAAACAGGAGGAGTTACTTACCCGGTTTTCAGAAATCAGGGAGTCGAATCCACCCGTTTTCCCTAGTCAGCCGGAACCGTTGTCTGTACCCGCCTTTGCGCGTCCTGAATCGGCTTATCGGGGCATCTCTTCCCCTCCACCGGAGCCTTTTCACGGAGAGCTGGGGCTGTGTGGGGGGTTCCTGTTTCAGTGGTCGTTGTTCGTCAGTCGCACGCCGCATGCGTTTCCTAATGATGCTGCCAAGATTTCCCATTTTGTTGGGTTGCTTAGGGGTAAGGCGCTTGCGTGGGCTGAGGCGTTTTTGTTTTCTCATCCGATTGCCTTGTGTTCCTATGAGGACTTCCTCAAGGAATTCAAGGCTACGTTCGCTCACCCGATCTCTGAGGGTACTGCAGCTAAGAGGCTGTTGGGACTCCGCCAGGGAAAATGCAGCGTTGCGGAATACGCGATCGAGTTCCGCACCGCTGCTGTTGAAGCGGGTTGGCCAGACGCTGCGCTGCGGGGTATTTTCCTAGCGTCCCTTTCCGAACAACTGAAGGATCAGCTGGCTGTGCACGACGAGCCGGCCACGTTTGAAGCGCTTGTCTCTCTTGCTCTCAGGATCGATAGTCGACTGAGAGAGAGAGACGCTGAGAGGCGGTCCAGACCCTCTCCGTCTCTGTTTCGACCCGCGGCCGTTTCGGCGTTACCCCCGTCGCTTCCGGTGACATCATCCGTCCGTCCTCGCTCTCCTTCCCCTGAGCCTATGCAGATTGGCCGCGCTCGGCTCACTCCTGAGGAGCGGGAGCGGCGTTTCCGAGCCGGAGAGTGCTTCTACTGCGGAGGAAGCGGCCATCGCATCGCTGTTTGCCCGGTCCGGCCAAAAGGCATGGCCCGCCGGTAAGTCCGGGGTTACGGGTGGGCAGTGTTTTTAAGAGTGATAAACCCCGTTTTTTGCTTTCGGTTTCGTTGATGTCCGGTACTAGGGCTCATTCTCTTCGTGCTCTCGTTGACTCCGGGGCGGAGCAGAATTTGATAGATGCTGCGGTGGCTAAATCGTTGAATTTGCCCCTCATTCAGCTCGAGCCTCCGATCCCGGCCGCCGCTTTGAATAATGAGGTGTTCGCGATGATCACTCACCGGACCGCGCCTGTCAAGTTAGTCACGTCAGGTAATCATCAGGAAGACATAACTCTCTTTACCACCTCTTCCCTTGACGTGCCAGTGATCCTTGGTTTTCCGTGGTTGCAGAAGCACAATCCACACATTGACTGGGCAGGGAAGAGAGTAGCGAGTTGGAGTTTGTTTTGTCTCGCCAACTGTTTAAAGTCAGCACTGGCCTCGGGGGCTTTTGTTTCTCCTCCAGTGGTTGTCTCCCCCCCTGACCTTACCTCTGTCCCTCCTGAATATCATGATCTACAAGAAGTGTTCAGTAAGGACAGGGCTCTGTCGCTGCCTCCTCATCGGCCCTATGATTGTGCTATTGATCTCCTCCCCGGTGCCCCTCTGCCCTCCAGCCGTCTCTATAATCTGTCCCGTTCGGAGAGGGGGACTATGGAGACGTACGTCCGGGATTCGCTGGCGGCCGGTCTCATTCGTCCTTCTTCTTCACCGGTGGCCGCTGGTTTCTTTTTTGTTTCTAAAAAGGATGCGTCGCTCCGGCCGTGCATTGATTATAGGGGCCTTAATGCGATCACGATTAGGAACAGGTATCCCCTGCCTTTGATCAGTTCAGCTTTCGAACCCCTCCACGGGGCCACTGTCTTCTCTAAGTTGGACTTGAGGAATGCATACCACCTTGTCCGCATAAGGGAGGGCGACGAGTGGAAGACTGCTTTTAACACTCCTCTGGGGCATTTTGAATACCTGGTGATGCCGTTTGGCCTCACCAATGCCCCTGCAGTCTTCCAGGCACTGGTGAATGACATGCTCCGGGATTTTTTGAATGTTTTTGTGTTTGTTTATCTGGACGACATTTTGATTTTTTCTCGGTCCCTTGAAGAGCATCGGGTGCATGTCCGGAGTGTGCTGCAGCGACTGTTGGAGAACCGCCTTTATGTGAAGGCCGAGAAGTGTGACTTTCATGTCTCGTCTATCTCGTTTCTGGGCTACCTACTGGCGGAAGGGCAGGTGAAGACGGACCCTGTAAAGGTTAAGGCAGTAGTGGAGTGGCCCGTTCCTGGTTCGCGTAGACAGCTGCAGCAGTTCCTTGGCTTCGCGAATTTCTATAGGCGTTTTGTCAGGGACTACAGTCGGGTGGCTGCGCCTCTCACTCGCCTTACTTCCTCCCGGGTCCCCTTCGTTTGGTCCCCCGAGGCTCACTCGGCCTTCGCCACGCTCAAACGGCTTTTCACTTCGGCTCCTGTTTTAGTCCATCCTGACACGAGTAGGCAGTTTGTGGTGGAGGTTGATGCTTCAAGCGTGGGGGTGGGGGCTGTGCTGTCTCAGCGTTCTGGTCCTCGTGGCAAGCTCCAGCCCTGCGCCTATTTTTCTCGACGCCTATCTCCTGCCGAACAGAACTATGACGTTGGGGATAGGGAGCTCCTGGCCATTAAGTTGGCTTTGGAGGAGTGGCGCCACTGGCTGGAGGGGACGGAACATCCATTTATCATCTGGACAGATCACAAGAATCTGACTTATCTCAGAACGGCTAAGAGACTGAACTCCCGCCAGGCTCGGTGGTCCCTTTTCTTCGCCCGATTTAACTTTGACATTTCCTATCGCCCGGGTTCCAAGAATCTTAAACCCGATGCTCTGTCTCGCCAGTACTCCTCGGACTCGGACTCCCGGGACCCGGAGCTCATTCTCCCTTCCACCTGCAGGATTGGCTCCCTCACCTGGGATGTGGAGGAGGCTATACGCCAAGGACTGCGGGGCGACGCTGATCCGGGAACTGGCCCGCCCGGTCGGCGTTTTGTACCCTCTGCCGCCCGGTCGGCTGTTATCCATTGGATCCATACAGCCCGGTTTACTTGCCACCCGGGAGTGAGTAGGACCACGGCTCTGTTGAAGAGGTATTTCTGGTGGCGTTCTATGGACAAGGATGTGAAGGCTTATGTGGCTGCCTGTTCCGTTTGTGCCCGTAACAAGACCTCTAATCGGCCCCCGTCTGGCTTACTCCGACCGCTGAGTACCCCGCATAAGCCTTGGTCTCATATCGCCTTGGATTTTGTTACCGGCCTCCCAGCCTCTTCGGGGAAGACGGTGGTTCTGTCCATAGTTGATCGGTTTTCCAAGGCGGCTCATTTCGTGGCCCTGGACAAGCTGCCGACGGCTGCAGAGACCACCCAGATCCTTACAGACCATGTGTTCCGTCTTCATGGCATACCCTCGGAGATTGTGTCTGACAGGGGGCCTCAGTTTGTCTCCCGAGTATGGAGGGCCTTCTGTACAGCCCTGGGTGCCAAGACCAACTTGAGTTCTGGTTTCCATCCGCAGACCAATGGCCAGACTGAGCGTTTGAACCAGGAGTTGGAATCCGCTCTTCGCTGCGTCTCGTCACTGAACCCGGCTGCCTGGTCGTCTCAGTTGCCTTGGGTGGAGTACGCCCATAATTCTCTCACGTCTTCAGCGACGGCCTCGCTGGGGTATCAGCCACCGTTGTTCCCGGAGGATGAGACGGATTTGGCTGTTCCTTCGGTCCAGCATCACCTTCGACGCTGCCGGCGGGTGTGGCGGAGGGTCCGACGGGCTCTCCTTGCGACTGTCGACCGGCAACGGGACTATGCGGATCGTCGCCGCTCTGTCGCTCCGGCGTATCGGCCTGGACAACGGGTGTGGCTTTGTGCTAAGGACATTCCCTTGCGGTCGCTTTCTCGAAAGTTGGCTCCCCGCTATGTTGGCCCCTATGAGATCACTGCTGTTGTCGGCCCCTCGGCGGTCCGTCTCAGGCTCCCGGCCTCCTGGCGCGTCCACCCGACGTTTCACGTCTCTCAGGTCAAGCCGGTCCGTAGCAGTCCTCTGTGTCCGCCGTCTGTTCCCCCGCCTCCCGCCCGGCTCGTGGACGGTCATCCGGCCTATTCGGTCCGGTGGATCGTTGACGTGCGCCGCCGTGGTCGTGGTGTCCAGTACCTAGTGGACTGGGAGGGGTATGGGCCTGAGGAGCGTTCTTGGGTTCCCCGGTCGCTCATTCTGGACCCGTCCCTGATTGCTGCATTTCGTTCCTCCCCTCGCAGGGCCCGGGCTGGGGGGTCGCCGAGTGGCGGCCCTTGAGGGGGAGGTACTGTCATATGCTGTGGGAGTGTCTGGTCGGGCGTGGTCCAGGTTCCTCTCATTCGTCCCTGGGGGTGGAGTTGGCCAGCTCATCACCTGTTGTCAATCTCCGGGGCTCCACCTAGAGGGTTTTTAAGCCGGCACGGCCTGCCACTCCTCACCAGTTCGTCCTGCTACCATCTGTGGTAAACTCGCCCTCCTCTGAGCTCTGACTCTGTATATCTGGACCATGGGTTAATATGTTTTTGTTTCCTGTATTCTTCAGATTCACCACCCGTCGCACTCATCAGTAGTGCTGGTTTGGTCTCCATTCTGTTCTTCCGTCTGCTCTGAACCCGAGGATTATATACTCCACTTCTCCTCAGCCTGCCCTTCAGTCCGTATTCTCCACCTCCTTGGAATCTGGACCGGACTCTCCACACTCTTGACCCTCTCTGGAATACTCCCACGGCAGCCCTTTTCCCGCCTAATAACTAGGGTCTCCAAGTAAGCCCAAGACTATCCACTGGCACTCCGTACCTCTGTCCCTTACTCGTTTTTTTCCATTCAGTAACATCTCTCTCCTGTGTTTACAGAAGTTCCCGTTAGAGTTCTCCCCGTGCTCTACGCCGGTCTCTCCGCCCACGGATTTCCCTTAGTTTCTGCGTATGGTTTCTGTTAAACCCAGTTCTGTTCACGTTTTGTTCTTTTCAATAAATTATACACAGTTCGAAGCAAATTGAGTCTGCTCTTGAGTCCACCGCATTCTCGCCTGTGACACTATGATGCTCTTTACTTAATGGGCTGATTTACTGTAAGCAATTATGTTACATGCTATCTCTCCAGAGGTTTTGCTATGATTCAGTGGTACTGTGCAAATTTACGCTCAGCGCCTGCTCAACTGTTTGTTAATTCAAATATCTAATCAGCCAATCAGACGGCAGCAACTCACTGCATTTAGGCATATAGACATGATCGTGATAAAGCTCAAACTGAGCATAAAAAGGCGCAACAAAGGTGATTTAAGGGACTTTGAACATGGAATGGGTGTTGGTGCTAGATGGGATGGTCTGACTATTTCAGAAACTGCTGAACTACTGGGATTTACTCACACAAGCATCTGTAGAAAGGTGCAAAAAAGGAGAAAATATCCAGTGAGTGGAAGTTCTCTGGGTGAAAGTACCTTGATGATGTCAGCGGTATTAGGAGAATGGACAGACCGCTTCAAGCTTCAGGCTGATAGAAAGGAAACAGTAACTCACATAATCAAACGTTACAACATCATTTCGAACCATGAAGCAGGGAGCTGCAGCAGCAGAGGA
The DNA here is from genome assembly GCF_057381915.1 of Diplotaxodon limnothrissa. Classification (NCBI taxonomy): domain Eukaryota; kingdom Metazoa; phylum Chordata; class Actinopteri; order Cichliformes; family Cichlidae; genus Diplotaxodon; species Diplotaxodon limnothrissa. The sequence continues at coordinate 13,091,608 of NC_140601.1, read as the reverse complement.
TCATGATTGCACTTCTGCAGCTAAGAACAAGAAACTGAGGCTACAATTCACAATTGCTCAGCGAAATTACACAACAGATGATTATGACTGTAACATTCGGACTGCATGGTGGGAATCTGGCAGGAACAACATGAAAGCATGGATCCATCGTGCCTTCTACATCTGTGGCATTTCATGATTTCAAAATGTAATCTTTTTAACATCACTCCAGGAATAATGTGTTTAATGTTTCCAGCACCTTATTAAATCTTTGCCTCAAGAAATTAAGGCAGTTCTGAAGACAAAAAGTGGTCCAACCCATTACTGCTCAGGTCTTATGTGTCCTCTGAGAGTAAATGATGAAGTGTTTTAATTCTTTTTTTTTTTTTTTTTTTTTTTTAAAAAGGTTGCTGGTTACATGCACATAATTCAAAGCAGGCCCTCCAAGTGGTTATTTCTGTCCATTTTTACCATAAGACCTCAATCCTGACACAGCGTGTGATACAGTGGATGTGTGTATGAGTGTATGTGTGTGTGTCCACACAAGGGTCGTCTTCTGAATCATCCATTTTTCCACATATAGTTGCAGAAAATATGTTTGAGATATTAAGTTGTTTTCTTGGAACCAAAGGATAGATCACAGCACAGTCACATCCATTCCCAGTGTGTTGTGAGATACACATGTATCGCACACCTGCTGCATTAGAGGTTCGGACCACTGAACTATAATGTCTTACTGAAAGAGTGACCCACCAGGGAGCCACTCACAGAGCAGCCAACAAGCACTCCAGAGGGTCACTCTGATATAATTTCACTTTCATCAGATCATGTGAAAGCTCGTACCCAAAGTGCTTCCTTTATTGATATTAAAACACTGTGGCTATAAATCAAAAGCAACGCCTTTATAATGATCCCAAGGCCATCACAGTACATGACACTGCTGTGAATTTATCTTCACCGGCTCCTCTTAACCCCCCACTTGAACCACTCATCAATATTACAGAGTACTTTGAAGACCTTAAGACCAGGATAAAGAAGATGAAAGTAAAAAGTTTCTTTGAAAAACTCCGAAACTGATTGTCTTGAACAAAAACAAAGATCAATTAAATTATTCTCAAAACAAGGATAAAGAAACATTCAATTCAAAATAAAGACAGCACAGTCTTTAATGTTAAAGTAACATTAATGAAACTCTAAACTTTTGGGTAACGTCTCATCTTATAGGATTTAAAATCCTTCCCTGAGCCTGGTTCCACTGGAGGTTACTTCCTGTTAAAAGGGGGTTCTTCCTCCCCACTGTTGCCAAGTGCTTGCTCAAAGACTATTGGGGTTTTCTCTCTAATATTAAAGAGTTTTATTTTATTGCCTTGAGGTAGCTATTGTTGTAAACTGACTCCATATAATATGAATCTAAAAGCTTCCTAAATAACCATCCTAATAACTTTGGAAACAATTCTCATAATTTGGCAATAACTTGAAATATGAGTTCGGTAAAAAAAAAAATTTCAGTTGTATTTCAGTTCATAGTTAAAGCTGTGGGGGACACGAGGTCTCCACCACCCCTCACAGCTATCTACTGTGGATGAACCTGACCTCTGCTTGTTGCACCATCTGTCACAGGCTGGGTCTCCGACCCAGCACTTTGAGTTTTCTTTGTATTGTTCTTATTTTTTGAGATGTTGTTAGTTTTGTGTTATTTCCTATTTTGCCTTTAGTTTAGGCAGTTATTGCTCCTGGGTTTTCTGTTTGAGTTCTTGCATTATTCATCACGTATTTGGTATGTTAAGTTTGTATTGTCATGTCTAGTTTTAGTGTTTCCTGTTTTATTCTGACAGTGTCATGTGTTCTTTGGTCATTGTATTTAGTTTCACTCCTCCTGGTCCTGTCATTAGATTCATGTCAGTCAGCTGTTTCCTCATGTGTCGCCACTTCCCCTGATCACCTCATGTCTGTATTTAAGCCTTTTGTTTTCTTCATGCCATTGTCAGTTCGTCTGTTTATTCTCACCAGAGTCATAGTCATAGCCTGTTTATTTTTCCACCTCCGTCATAGTTATAGTTTTTGGTCTTAGTACCTTTAGTGTTTTGTTTCTTAGTGTTTTGTCAGTTCAGTGTTTTGTTTCTTAGTGTTTTGCCTGTTTGCTTTGGTCTCTTGGTTCATTTCCTGCCGTCATCGCAATAAAGGTTCACTTTTCTGTTAATCATTACTATTCCTCGTCATCATCTGCTTTTGGGTCCTGTTTCCGCACACATCGGCGCACCCCGCCGTGACACCATCAGTGCAACACAGACCGATTGAGCTCTGCTGCCAAAACGACTGATGAGAAAATCCTTCATAACTTGTGCAGTAACTCTCTACATTGCACAGAGAATCTGTTCTTTCATGTTCATTTTCTTTCACCATGAAATGTCACAGATATTGACACACACTAAGCTACTTCATTACGCAGCACCGATCATGACACTGTCAAACTGAGCCACTTTAATGTAATCGAGTACCGACTGTACTCTGCCATTTCTCTGTTTTAACTTTGTTGGTTTTGAAATATTTTACATTGTTATTTATTATCCTGAAGTTATATAGCTGCAGACACTGGCTGTATATATCTATGATATAGTTATTATGCATATGTGCTGTGGCGGCTTTAGCTTTTATTTGCCCCCACAGCCCATGGCCCAGTGTTTTAGATTAAAATCTTGTTATACTACACCTACAATTAGAATACGGAAATACAGTCTTCACTTTATTTATTCATGAAATAAAGAAAGCATAGTGTAATAAATGCTAAAATAAATAAAGCTTTTGCATGGTGACCTGCTGAAACAGAGAGTTCATTGTAGAGCTTTGAATTCTTTGACCCCAGCAGTTATAATTCTCCCTCAGACATCACAAACAGTTCATTTGTGCAGGAGAAACAATGGAGTCTGGAGTATTTTCCTGTCTATATTTTAAATTACGCAATTTTTGGAGTCTATTTGACAGTTTTTGTTCCCTGTTGTGATATGCAGCAACAACATTTCAATGGAAGGAAGCAGAGGAAGTGGAGGAATCTACAAACCCATTGGGCTATGTGAGTGTTTTTGCTGAATTTAAACAGTTTCAACAATTTGACATATTTTAAAAGCTGACAAGGTGAGAATCAGGTTAACTAACAACGAGGAACTTCTTATTTATAAGACTGTGTGGATCTACTGGCATTTTCACAGCTGCAAGTCTCATTATCCGTCCAAGCAAAAACTGATACAAAATATCCCGTAAATGAAATGCATCCTGTTATTTTTAGATTTCAATGATGATGGAGTTCCTTAGACTTCAGCAGGAAAATCAGATTCCATCTCACATATGTGCTGAAGATATGATTGACCTTTTCCTGGAGGAGAGCCAAAGCAGTGAGCTACTATAACACACACAAACACAGACGAGCCACCTCACACCAAATCTCTTTCTAGTGAGTTTGTGTGGAGATGCTGAGATAAAATCCTATGATGAAGAAGAAGCCAACCATCTTTTAAAACCGTAAAGACAAGAAAACAGAGAAGATTTGCAGTAATTTATACAATTATTATTATTTTCATTACGTTCACATGTTGAAACAAAACTGCACTTTTTGTGTTTTTTATTTCAGGTGTGAGCAGCGAACTGAGGGGCACTGAGTCGGGTGTGGGGCTTAAATAATGCTCACCACTGACTGAACCACTGATACGACACAGGATGGATCCATGCTTTCATTTTGTTTACACCAGATTTTGACCCTACCATCTGAATGTCGAAGCAGAAATAAAAACTCTTCTTTTTCACACTGTTCTCTGTAAGCTGCAGAGATGTCCGTGTGATAAAATCCCAGTAGATCAGCAGTTTCTTACTTACACCAGCCCGTCTGGCACCAACAGCAACGCCAAGTTCAAAGGCACTTAAATCATCTTTCTTTCTCATTCTGATGCTCGCTTTAACTTCAACCATGTCTACATCCCTACATCCATTGACTTGCTGCCATGTGATTGGTTGATAAGATATGTGTGTTAATGAACGTTTGAACAGGTGTACCTAATGAACTGGCCACGAGTGTCGAAATCATAAAGGAGAACGAGACTCATCACACAGCCGATTACATTTATTCTTAACTAACAGAGACACGCTGCATTTTACTCTTGAAGTCCTTCAGTTTTACCTGACAGGACATTCAATTTGCAGTTTTGTTTTTCAGTTAGTTTTTGTTTTTTCGTTGCACTTTATTTGGTGTATTGTGTGGCTTTGGAAAGCACTGTAACACTGCACTTTGTAAGTGCTAAAAAAACAAACTTGATTACTGTTATTAATATTATTTTGAGCCATCTAATGGACGTGGTTAACCGGTTCATCAAACCCTGGAGCTGATCTGATTGTAAATCAGACAAACCATGGCTGGATTCATGGAGTGTAGATAAGTTACAGCTAGCTGGTGAACCTTTGCTAACCTGCTTGCTTGTGAACATCATTGGAGGCAAAATGCTATCTGACTGGAAGCTTTCTGTAAACAATCAGACTGGTAAAAATACTGAGTGCAACTCACATGCTTTCAATAGCTTCTTGATTTGATTCTGCAATTCTGGCTTTAGTAATATGTCTAAACATTAGACTCACAAAAACGTTCAGCTCCTGAATGAGCACAGGGTTTTTAAAGGGTTATTTTACTAATGCTTGCATCAGGACTGCATTTGCTTCTTGCCCCAGCTCTGTGTGTGTGTGTGTCCACAAACAATGTCTGTGGCCCAGCCTCTTCATAAGGAACTTCCTGTTGATCTGGTTAACCCTTTATTAAGGATTTAAACTTTGCTTAGATTGTAAATAAAATGATGAACTGCAGGAAATTGCTGTACAATCAAAAACTGCCTAGCAGGTTCATTTACAGGTTACATTAAGATTAATTATTTAGCTGATGTTGTTTGTTCGGAGGGGAAAAAAAGCAAATACAACCTTCCTGCAAGCAAGCAAGAAATAAACCTTTAAAAACACTGAAACAGTAATATGTAAAAAATCCTCAGTTGGTCATTTCACTAGTATAACTGTGTTGTACTGTGTTCACTTCTAAAAAATTGTATTTCTTTTCCTAAGCAGCTTAGGCTAATGTTATAGTAGTTAAAAAGCCTGACCATCCTCCATTCTTTTTGTGCAGGATAGTGCTGCCTTCAGGGCTTTTTCTCTAAAAAGCTTTGTTTCATTTGGTACTACTTTCAGCTTGGTTTGGTGTGTGCATAAACTACCTGACTAGGTTTGTGAAAGATCACAGTTTGGGTCAAAATAGAGCTTTTGAACAACATTAACCACATCTCAGACAAGCTGCCCAGCAGAAAGCTTGGAGGGTAAAGTACTCCAGTATGTGCCAGACAGTGACCCAGTGGTAACTCAACAAAAATGTGGCAAGAAATGGGGATTTTTCATCCTCACCTGGTGTTTGGAAAAACTCCAACAAAGCCCAAGGACTCTGAAAGAAACCTTTAAACCGCTACTCCCCATTAAAGACGTATCAAGATGCATCAGTGAATAAAACAATAATGGTTAGGAAACACTCTGCAAGTATCCACTACTGTCATAACTGAGTAATGTACCAATGTTAAGCTAAGAAAAACATGGACACAAAGCCTGAAAGAAGCCATTCAGTCCATTTCTAGGATCACAGAAGAGTAGATTTCATGAGCTACCCAAGATGCTCTGCTGCTGTCACAGCTCATGCTATGACCTGAAAATTGAAAATAAGCAGTCTGTTTTTGCATCACACGCTGTACTCAGCATGAATGAAATCTGCTGTTCTGGAGTGAGAACTTTGAAGGACTAATAATGTTGTTTATGACATTACAGACGGTGTCTGGAACATGGATGCACCAGTGAAAGAAGCCCAACTGACTCCATACATGGAGTGTTGTATGGCTCAGTCATCTTAGAGTAAAAATAGGATGGCAAATTGCTGGTTGTCTCATTGCACTGTGCTGAATTATTTATTTTTTGGCCTAACGCAACACCGTTGACTAACTGGTCACCTAGAGGTTGAGGGTATTGCATGCTCACCCCCTGGGTGACAGCTTTCAATTGGAAGATGAGTGCACAGATTGCCTGGCAGGAGGCAATCGAGGTCAGGGTCGCACTGACTGCACGCACTCTTGGACAGATCAGCGAAGGTTTACAAATAACTGTTCTTTAATTTATAAACGCTGACAGCAATCAGTCTGAGTCAGTGTATGCCAGTGAGCACAAGCTGTGGCAACTGGTTGCCAATTGGTTGTAGTCTGGTTAGAATAGATTAGAATACAATAGCTTTTTATTGTCATTTTACATGTACAATGAATTTATGGGTGCTCCACACAACTGTGCAAAAGCTTAAAAAATATTTAAAAAAATATATAAATATGAATAAAAGGTGACAGAGGGCCTATATCACTTTACAGTTAAATTGCCCTCTTAGAGCAATCATGCCATTATTTTCAGTTTTGGATTTTTTTCTTTTTTAATTTCACCTGTTGAGAATGAAAAAAGAAAAAGCAGAAGAAAGTGTGACCAATAGAATAAACAACATCACGATGATATATGGGAATATAACAGTAAATACTAAATATTATCAATCAATCAATCAATCAATCAATCAATCAAAGCTTTATTCGTCACATGCAGGTTGCCCTGCAGTGAAATGGGACCTTACACATATAGCACAAACATTACATGGGGATACAATATTAAACATTATTGTGCAGCACGTAAGATCGACAGCGCACAGTGTGCTTTTAGGTAGGAGCCAAAAAGGTGTGTGATCACCCGTGTGTACACCTGTGAGCATGAACGCGCTTGTTTTTAAAAGGTTCCTTCACGTAATGATCTGCTAGAGGGTGTGGGGGGGCCACAGCCCCGTCCTCCAGGGCATGAAGCAGGTATGGAGGAGATCAAAACTCCACACATCCAGAGGCCCCCAGAACACAAGAGACCACGGAAGACTAACAGAGGGGCAGCCGCGCCACTGTCCCAGAAAGAGCTGACGAGATTCCCAGATGAGGGGTCACTCAGCAGCCACGGAGCAGAAGGCAGGGGGGGGGGGTTGCAGTGACGTGCCCGTGAGCTCCGCCGGCAGCCAGCTGTGCCTGAGTGACCGAGCCCCAGGCCAAGAGGGCGAGGGCACCCCACCCCCGAAGTGGCCCGAGCAAGCCCCAGGCTCCAGGCCCCGATAAGCAGCCACCAAGGAGTGAGCCGGTGTGTACCTGGATGCCCATCCCCGGACACAAAGAACCACCAACGCACTGATGTCTGAGGGAGTCCGCCACTGGCAGGGGAAGTGGTGGTAAGGGGAGATAGGCCTCCATACCATGGAGGGCCTGAGATGTCCCCAGAGAGGTGGCGTCTGATACCCAACCTGACATATAGACACAGACATACAGGCACACACAGACACAAACATCCATTCCCACCCTCATGCTCTCATATGCACTTACTCCACACTCAACCAACGTGGAGACAGACATAAAGAGACGCTGTACACACGATCACACTCCCCAAGCGTACTCTAAGCCCCGGGTCTAGGTACCCTTGCCCATGGAGGGGGAAACTGCACCCAGACCAGGTGGTGTTACCCTTTTCCCTGGGGTGAGGAGAAGCAGATCGCCTCGACTCCGCAGCAGCAGGAAGGCCCCCACATTCCAGACCCCAGACCCTCCACCTAGCCACCCCCGCTCCAGCAGGTCGCAGATAACGGGGGTGTGTGAAGACTCCAAACCTCCCTCCACCCGCTCTTTGTAGTGTTGATGCATGTGTGTTCTAAGGTGCATTTAAAACCCAGGAGGGCATGGAGCTACCTGCCAGAGAGCAGCAGGTAAGCGCATAGCCCCTCCTGATAGCCCTCAATGTCTACGTGTATTTAAAATTGAGAGATGGGCAACGACGCCAGGGGTGAGGTGTACACCCTGATGGTCTTTTGGATTCCGTGTAGCGTGCCCACCCCCTAGATCCTATATGTATGTGTTTTGAGAGTGTGAGTAATGTGAATGTCTAAGTTGTGGGATAAAATTGAGGCACAAGAAGCCAGAAGGGGACAGAGGGGGGGATGCCTCCCCTGCACCCTGGTGACACACCTTTACCCCAAGGACCTGCATGTGTGGGTGGTTGTGGTGGAGCGGGAAGAGGGAGGCAGCTGGAGATGGGGAGGGAAGGAAGGGGTCAGCGAGTTGGGTCAGCTCCCCCGCTGACCCCAGTAGGCACCCCCATACTCTGCAACCAGCCAGGGAAGGGGGGCCCAGGCCCATCCAGACCGGGGCCCAGTACAGCAGCACCGCCCGGCCCCACAGAGCCCGAGACAGCCCACCCGACCCCACCTCAGAGAAAACTGCACCCACCCCGTCATCCACTCACCTTCCAGACTACACAAGACAATAGACGCCCAGGCTGAGATCTTCCTCCACCTCTCCTGTATCCAGGGGCGGATCTAGAGAAATTTTCTTAGGGTGGCATGAGGGTGGCAAAGAAATCAAATGGGGTGGCAAAATCAAAGCATTTTTTTTTTCCAAACACATATGCAGGTGGTTACATATGGTTAAAATGATTCAAATGCAGTAAGTATACACGTTTTTCATATAAATATAGTCTATAACTTAATTATTGTCTGTAGCCCACATAACTACACACTTTAGTTACATAAAACATGTGAGTTTTGACTCTATGTACTGTATAGCCTGTATAATAAATAAATATGTAGCCCAACAAGTATAAAATCCAGAAAGCTACACAATATGGGGCGGTTCATTTACAAACACAAGTCTAAATTAAGTTTCACACTGTTTTTTGTTAGAAAACAATCACATTGTTACAGCTTAAATTACACAAAATGTCAGAAATCTGTCATGAACAAAAATTTAAACCTAATTTTTCATGATTTGTTGGATTAACCCACTGAGGTCTGAAATACAACCGGCCATTTTTGACTTTTGAGTTTACGTTTGGATTTCACCCTCAGATTGTTTCATTTTATTTTCCCCCCTTGCCTTGTTTGGTATCATTCTTTTCAGCTCAACTGAATTTAGTTGTTTTTTTCACTGACATACTGCATTAGTACTACTATTACTATTAATAGTACTATTACTGATCTGAAATCACACAAAGAACTTAAAATCCTAGTAGTATTTTTTTTACTGTAAAAAAAAAAAAACATAGACATGTTGAGTAAATTTTTATAACTTGAAATGCAAATATAATGTAATTGTACATTTTGTAAACATATACAACTATTTGTCTAAAAATGCAGCCAATACACCTGCCGAGTTTCTAAATTTTGCACAACCATTTAAAAATATTACTAAAACTAAAATGAGAGAACAATCTGGTTTTGCAATAAGATGCCCCACAAATGATGTGTGCCAGTAAAAAAAAAGTTTGTCCACCAAAATCACGTCAGTCATGTGATCTGGAGGCGCAGCGTGTCCCACAGAGGGTTAATAACACTCACCTTCCTTCCATTTACAGAGTGTAACATCCAACCACCTGTGTAAAATCCGAAATTCCCATGGTGTTGTTCAAAATGTGCTCTGGCACAATCATAAGCATGGCTTGCTACTGAAAGCAAGAAAAAAGCAGGTCTTGCTATGGGCTGAACCATTTGTTAATGGTGGAGGGGGGGAACACTGCAATATATTCAGTTTTAGCATTTATATTCACTGTTGACTGTAACTACGCTCAAACTGTTAATGCTATCTTATTTTAATAAACAACACTGTCATATGCAAAACTGGGGTGGCACTTAGGGTGGCAAGGGATCATTTTTGGGTGGCACTTGCCACCCCATGCCACCCTTCTAGCTCTGCCCCTGCCTGTATCTCCCCCTCCTGCAGAGTGAGTTCCTGAAGAGAGGAGAGCTCCTGCAAGATGCAACAACCTCCCCCACCAGTTGAAGAGCCCCCAGGTGGCTCGATGCATCGGCGGCACCCTGTGCCAGGACTGGGCCCCCATAATAGGCCATGACCGCTACCTCGGGTTGAGTCCTCCAAGGAAGATGCTCCTGGGGAACCCCCCGACGCCCTAAGCCTGTCCCTACCCCCACACCAATCACAACAGCGAAGGTGGGACTAAACTATGACCCCCCACCCCCACTAGGTGATGGAGCTGATCAAAAGAGCCCAGAGCAATTGATCAGATGTGGTGGCAGAGGCTGTATCAAGACTAATGTAATCTAATAGATAATTTCTATATTGGTTAGAACTAAGATTATTTTTATTTTTCCAGTTCATGAGGACTGTTTTCTTGGCTATGCATAGGGCAGTGAAATCCACGTCTTTACAAACGGCTATGACCCATGACCAAAGCATCTCTCTCTGTTCCAGTCTGTGACTGTCATCCTCGGTTGTTTTGGTTTGTTTTTTTGGGAGCATAAAATAAATGCTACCCTTAGACAGGCTACCTGTGCAATGGTAGGTACAAACAATCGCAGATTTTTCAGTGTGAGCGTGACTTGTAAACAAACAACTCCAATTCATCATTATTTAATTTTATAAAAGGGGTGCTACTGTTTTATTCTATTCTATTCTACTTTATTCTATTAATAAAAATAAAGCAAAACTTCTTCAAGTAAAGTTAAAACAGTTGAAGATATATGAATGAACAGTGTGGTACACAAAAGATTTATTATTTACTAATAGGCATTTTTTGCAATCGTACTTTTAAACCTTTTCTAATATTATTTACCATCAGTTTTTGGTAATGTTATAGCCCTACTGTCTCAGTTTGTTTGTTTCATCCCAGCATCACATCACACACATACATACTATGCATTAGGATAAGAGTGAGAGGAAAATAATCAAAAATAATCTCACATTTACTCTGTTCCCCTACCAAAAATGAATGAATTAAAACATTCATATGAATATGTGAATACATAAAAATTGAGTTCTTTTTTCTGCCATTTGCCTGAAAGCATATGGAAAATGGATGAGCTGGAGACACAAGTCTGGTTGTAGGTTTGTTTCTACAATTCATCAGTGCAGGAGCGTAGCATTTCCAGATGACACGCTGCTCGTGGCTGGATATTACTGAAACTAATGTGACTTTCTGCAGAATACTTTGGAGAAGAAATGTAATAAAACTCCATAGATGGGGTGTGTTTATTTTAACGGCCATGTATAATAAAGGAGAAGACTGCAGCCAATCAATAAGGTATAAACAGGCTATGATGCTTGAGGAGGGGGAGCAAAGATGAGATTCAGTGGAAGCATGTGTTTTTTTAACCCTTTAAGTGGCTTTTTTATTTATTTCACATTATTTATTTATTTTTCTATTTCTATTCTATTTATTTTAATGGTTAAATTAAATCTTAAACCTGCTACTGCACTGTAAGGCCAGTTCACTTGTTTTTTCCAGACAGCAGTTTGCTAATGTTGGTCTGAATACAGTCCTAATAACTGTTTCCTTTATTTTATTTCATATTCACGAGACAGGAAATGAGAGCTGGGAATATGTGGCCTAGCAGATGACTGTTGATGGAGCTTGTTTGGGTAGCCAGTACTCGGCGCTTCTTCCCAATATAGCCTGTGACTGTGTAAGACTGTGTCATGTGTTCATGTGTTCCTGACTAGTCTGTTTCCGAAAGACATTTTATTCTCTCCATAATGCTTTCTGCACACTTCACTTTTTCATTGTCCTCGCCTTCTAATATTCCTCCTCATCTGTTAGAGCAATTCACCTTGCTTTTAATGTAGACGCTTTTTATTGGTGAGATCTTATAAGCACTTACAATAATGCTTTCAATTATTTCTCCATTTATCTGGCTGTTTGTTACTGCTGGTGGGCATGTAAGATCTGCCGTATCAGCATTATAAAAACACTTTGTGTCGTACTCTGGCACTGGTTTGTTTTTGGTTTTGATTTCTCCACCAGTGTGGGATGGCTGAGAAGACATTCTCCACCTGTTTTGAGCTGGAGTTCCAGGATCTGTGTTCAGTCTCTGTCAGAGTGTCTGGCTCCTAAGTGTATGCCTCGATGTTGGGTATAGAGTGCGTCACTTATCCAAAGCCATATCCAACCCATTCCTGTTGAGCTAGTGATCTCCGCTGAGACCTGGAATGTTCATCTGTGATCTTCTTGTACCCCTGCAACTGCTCAACCATTCCTTGCTTTTAAATAAAGACTGTAAAACTTAATCACAGTGGTGGAGGATTGTCATATTCATCCACATGGATCATTGGGCTTAAACAGTCTTGATGGAACAATATGGCCTAAACATGGACTCCGACCCATTAAAGATCGCAATCTCCAAGCAGGGGGCAATTCCCAGGGAACATGCTGTAACCGTACAATAACAGATTACCCATCAGCAGTTTGAGGATTTGTCAGTTTCATGCAACAATGTTCTCCGTTTCCTCCACAGAAAACATGGCCTCCAGAGGTTCATGGAAGATGCGATGGTGTCTGCAATTCCAGCTCCCAGCCCGCAGCCTGCTGAAGTGTTGGATAGACTTGTAGTCATGATCGCCTAAACCATGGCCAAGACTGAGACCAGAGGGTATCGAGACCAAGACAAGACCAAGACCAAGACAGGGTGGGGTGGCTGTAGCTCAGGTGGCAGAGCAGGTCAGCCACTAATCAGAAGGTCGGTGGTTTGATCCCAGGCTGCCTCCTGGCTGCATGCCAAATATCCTTGGGCAAGATACTAACCCCGTGTTTGCCTACTGGTGGTGGTCAAAGGGCCCGGTGGCGCCAGTGTCCGGCAGCCTCGCCTCTGTCAGTGCGCCCCAGGGCAGCTGTGGCTACAATGTAGCTTGCAGCTGCCCTGTGTGAATGTGTGTGTGAATGGGTGAATGACTGAATGTAGTGTGAAGCGCTTTGGGGTCCTTAGGGACTAGAAAAGCACTATACAAATGCAGGCCATTTACCATTTACAGACCGAGTCGAGACAAGACCGAGACAAAAAAGTCTTTAAACTGCAGCAAGATGCTGCTTCGTTTATGGGTGTCAGGCATATTTATGTGTTTTTGCGATGCACTCGCACAGCCCTCCTCACCGCTGTCTACTGTCTCACTCACTGAGAGGACAGACGCATGCTCCACTTGACTGTCGCGTCTCTTACCCTCTCTGTTTTTCACATAATGATATTATCCTATAGCCTCGCATGTGACTGGCCACAACATGGAGGGATTGGAGCATAGCTGAGCCACTGTGTGAGAGCTGAGCAGCAAAAGGAAATTAAGTGAGGAGCCGGCTCTTGCTCAATGGGAGTCGACTCTTCTGATTCACTACAAAGCACTCTCTAAGCACGGCTCTTAGAGCTGATGCTTTTGTGTGTGTCGTGGATACTGTTGACTCCAAATCTCCACTATGTCGATCTGAGACAGCAAGACCGAGGGATCCGAGACCAAGACAAGACCAAGACCAAAGTCCGTCGAGACCAAGACAAGACCAAGACCACGTAAAAGTGGTCTCGAGACATCCAGCTCTAGTGTTGGATAAGAGCATGATGAATAGCATGTCCACGACACTTGCAGAGGCTGCTGGAGAAGGTAAAAGCAGAGTTTCACATGCCTTCGGTAACATTTCAGGGTTTTGCCTTGGAGGGCATGCAGGTGAAGACTGAGCCCAAGATGATCAAAGCCATCCCAGAATGGCCAACATTAACCAAACAGCTTAAGTGCCTCCACAGATTCTTCCAGCATTTCATCAGGAACGGCAACCAAGAGTAGTTAATCTCTTTGAACATCCCTTTTGTTTGGTCCACAGAAGCAAACCTGGTATTTGAGCTGCTGAAGGACAGATTCATCTGGCTTCTATCAACCCAGCATAAGTAGAATCATTACATTTCTAAAACTTTATTTTTGGTAGTTAACTTTGGAAAAAAATTTAAGGGAATATATTTCAGCCCACAGTAAAAGCAGGTCTCAGCCCCCATCTAGTCTTCTGGTTTACAATCCCTTTCAATCCTTGACAGACCTTGGTCCCATATTGCACTCAATTTTGTTACTAGCCTACCTCCTCCTAATGGAAAGACTGTAATTCTCTCCAACAGATATATATTTTCTAGGTCAGCTCATATCCGAGCTTGTAAAAAACTACTCAGCGCCACTGAAACTGCAAATCTCCTTGCAGGCAATGAGACAGGCAAAACAATGCAGCAGTGTATTGGGCAATCTACCGTAGTCTTCACCAGCGCCCCGGTACACCGGCTCTCACGAAACTAATCAGTCATCACTCCTTCTGTTGCACATTTAAAGCTCCCTGCTTCTCTGAGAATTTAACATGTATCCCAGATTAAACCTCGTCTTTCCTGGCCTCTGTTGTCCTAATCTGTTATATTTATTGGTTTTGCATTTAGCTTAATCAGCCTTAACAGTCAGTAACACAAGTCAGTATGTTTCATTATCAGCCTGATGCAGTTGGCATTACTGTGGTGCTTTAATCAAGCTTCTTTCCATGGGTTTACTCAACCTTCATGCATGTGATAAAATAACATGCATAGATGTGATAATGTGATCAGTGAACTCTTGCAGTCTAGCACTACATAAATTTGGTTTTATTGGTGAAAGTCACCATTCATGTGTTAATTATGGAATATGTATGGAGGAGGTCAGAAGAGAAACACAGTGGGTGTCCACAGCCATCTGCAACAAATAGTAGAGGCTCTTTTATGATAATGATGTTGGGGATGGAAGTTGGCTGAATTTGATCCAGAATGCATTACTATTCGGTACCAATGATCCCAATAAGACTGCCAGTCCAGTAAATTTATACGTGGATAGAAAAACACACAATGGAACTACTGGCCTCTCCAGAGCCTGGACCTCAACATTTTCTTAAGCAGTGTCAGATCCAATTTACAAACAGAACAAAAGTCAGCCAACATTCAGAGAAGAGCTTTGAATGTCCTTCAAGAAGCCCAGGGAACTATTCCTAAAGACTACTGAAATAAATTCCATGCTTCAATAAATCGCTGGAGCTATGTTTGGTTTTCCTAATAAAATAAATGAGGGGTAGTTCAAGGTTCCTTGTTCATGTTGTCTATTTCTGTTTGCAAGTGTTTTAAACTATTTGTCCTTTTTGCGTCCCCTTGCTGTCGGTTTGCATTTTGCTTCAGTATCTCTGTGCATTTAATTGTGTTCATTGTGTAGCTGTTGTCTATGCTTTATTTTGAATCTGCTTTTAACTGCTTTCCATCTCTTTCTGGTCTTTTTGATTCTTTTTGTTGACAGCTGTGACTGCTGCTGTTAGATTGGCCAATAAGACGGGTTGACATTTCAAACAGATTATCTGGACTAGGAGTCAAAGGCCTGCGCCTGTGCCCAGTAGGCCTGTTTAGTAATCTATCATGACAAGCCACTTTTGCTCACAAATAGCTTTTTAACAAATGAAAATGTACAATTACAATGGAAAGCACAACGCTTGGCCCTTTCTCCCCAGCTGGCCAGTCACACTGAGAAGTAGATGAAATGGAAAATATGTTGGAGTAGACTGCCTGCCTGAAGTATATGATCTGTTTGGACAGATCATATATCTCTCAAATGGTAATCTTAAGAAATGTACTTTTTTAAATCAGGCGAGCTATTTTCCTTTGCCTGCAGTCTCTTTTGCTAAGCTCATGTACTTGTCTCCTGGCTCCATACTTAGGTCGTGACCTGAGATCGGTCATCTAAAGTCCTGTTTCTCTTTCAGACATGCGTGACTTTTATGTTAATGTGCTTTACTTGGACATGACAGCACATTTATGCAAAGACTTCACCTGGAGGAAGCATACAAAAGGAGAGGGCTAATTTCACTTCCCTTTGTAGCGACACCACTTTAGATTTTAAACCCTGTCTTTCTGTTGTAGCTTTAATGAATCATGAGGGATACCTGCAACCACTTCAGCACAGAAACACCTGCTGCATATGTATGCGTTTCATCATTTTATGTTAGGCTACATGATGCTTTATAAAAGGTTATTTAAAGTGTTTGATGTATGTTTATTTATTCAAAGCTGCAGCTACCACGAACAACTGGACATATGTAATTATGTACATAATGGAAAGTTGACCAGCAGTGATGATCAAGTTACTTGAAAAAAAGTAATCAGTAAATAATTACTGATTACTTCCCCCAAAAGTAATCCCGTTACTTTACTGATTACTTATTTTCAAAAGTAATTAATTACTTAGTTACTTTTTAAAAACACGATTTACAACCTGAATAGGTGATAAAGCGATAGATCTTTTGGCCCAAGTCTACTTTTTCTACATAATCCATCATACAAAATGTAATCAAATGGAAAAGTTTCTTTTTAAAACTTGTTTTATTAGTTTTAACCTTTTAACTTTATGCATCAAGCAAAAATTTAATTATATGCAACATTCTCTGACTGGAAGAAATTTGTTTAACATTTAAACCTATTTTCTGCACATTCCAGCACATAAAATAAAATAATTTTTTTGTGTTTACACTCAAATAGATGCAAGTAAAACACAGCAGAAAATAAATAAAGTCAAAGACTCAGCGGTCCTGTTGCTCTATTTTACCTTTGTAAAGCAGGAGTGGGGTAGGCGGAGGTTTGCCCTGGTGCAGGTGTGCCGCAGCGGTCAGTGGAAGAATCCGCAAGTTTCTCTGTGAGTTTCCCATTACGTCGTAGCGCACTCGGTGCTTGCTCGGACGTTTAGGGGTTTTGTTCACTGTAAAAAGAAGTTTTCTTCCCACGCACAACGGACATTAATGTTTTTGTCACTTTTTATGGAATCAAACTCAAAGTAAGGTCAGTACTTCCACACTTTACACGCTGCACGCTCATACTCTCTTCCGCATTCGATATATGATCCATTGTTGATCTGCACACAGCTGTTGTCACGAACGTCGCACTCGCTTACGTCACCGTCATGAGACATTCTCGCAAAAAACTCGTAAGTAACGCAGTAACGCAGCGTTCCTACGGGAAAGTAACGGCAATCTAATGAACGTTTTTGCAATCCCTTACTTTACTCATTACAAGTAACGCGTTACTGCCCATTTCTGTTGACCAGTGTTGTGGCCATTGCTCAAAAGTAATGTGTTACACTTTCCTTACTACTTTTTTATTTAAGACATATTATTTAAATATAACACGTGTTTTCCCATATGGAAAAGATATATATAAATCTTATAAAGTTTGTATCTGTCTTCTACGAAACTTGTATGAAAAGCATACAAGAGTGAAAACACATATAAGATCCCTTGAAAAATTATATAATGAAACTTGCATGTTTTGTATACTTACTAAACAAATATATGAAAGTAATGAGAAAGTGGCCACTTTCATGAGTAAATCATATATGGTTTTACTATTTCTTTTCCATATGGGTTACCTACAGTCCCACAGGCTCACATATAAATCCCTATCCTAATGAGGACATACCCATACAGCTGTCTTTTAGTGTTTCAGCATGTGCACAGAGCTGATAGCAAAGCTACCGGTAACAACCAAACCAAACAGCACTTTGAAGCAATCACCACTGCAGTTATACTGTAGAAACATGCCAAACACACACAAGCAAAGCTACTGATGTGTGTTTTCTTAGGAATGTGAAGACAAACCCAGCACTCGATTTAGAAATTAGGAGTTCCTGAAACAGCAGGAACAGCAAGTGCTTTTCGGAGAGAGGCTAGAGGAAGAGAAAGAATCAATGAACACACACACACACACACACACACACACACACACACACACACACACATACAGAGAATAAACTCTCAAGAACTCATCAAGCTAAATTGAATCCAGTATTAATGGACAGTGCACAACTCATGTCAGTTATCAAACAGGCAATAATGCGTTGCTAATGTTAGATGTTCGCCTTGTTCCGGATTTCCAGTTTTGACAAGTTATGTAAGTTAGTTACAAATTAGTTCCTTTTACTTGTGAAACCCTGAGGCTGCCTATTTGCTGTGTATTTGCATATAAACTGTCACAGCCTTGGAGGCTTATTACGTTTTGTCTACCAGATAAGAAACTGTTAATAAGGTGAGAAAAGAAATCACAGGGATGACAGCATAAGTAAAGGAGTCCATGAGAGGCAGTGGAGATTTCAATTCTCTTCACCAGAAGTAGTTATCAGTTAAATAATCTTTAGTGTATATTTTTAAACTAAAATTTTAAAACTAAGAAGTCAAAGGACTCTTTTTATAGCTAATAAATTAAAATCTATTCATATTTATTATCATATATATTTTTGAAATTGCTGAGTAATTATATACCGTCATGTCATACACATAACATATTACTGTGTGTGATTTTTTTCTTACAAAACCTAAAGTTTTCCTAATTGTACTGTCATTAACTTTAACATTTAATATCCTAACTGAGGCCTGTGGAGTCTGAGATGTAGCTCTTGGTTTTGTTGCTGTTTCTCTTAGCATTGCTCGGAGTGAATTGCACCTTGGGGTGAATTTGGGACATCCAGTCATGGGAAGATTGACAGCTGTCTTAAAACTTTGTCACTTCTGGATAAGCTTTCTCACTGTAACACTCCCTAGATTGATGGACAGCTACAATTGCTTCTCTAAGATCATTGCTGATGTCTGTATTTCCTGGCACTGTGTGTGATAGGTTTGTAGCTTGAACCCATCCGCTGGAACGTTGAAGACAATATAATTACACTGCTAAGCAAGACACAAATAGGCAAAGTTCTTCATGTTACTCGTGCACGGGAGAGACCGGACAGAGCGCCGTCCCTTCGCTTGACCCCAGTCGCTCTCGTCCGTCCTCCCGTAACACTGTCCTTTTATTGAGGTTACATGAATATGCATAGGTTCATTAACATACGACGTCTACATACAAACAAAGAGTACCTTGCCTGTGTGTGTGTGTGTGTGTGTGTGTGTGTGTGTGTGTGTGTGTGTGTGTTGCTGATCAAAGGGTCAAACATCCTTGGTCAGGAAGAGGGTAGACTAGACCCCCCCCCCCCCCCCCCCCCCGGTGAGGAAGTCCAGCAGTTCATCTAAACAGAAAAGCACTTAGACTAGAACAGACGTAGCTACGTTAATCCTACCATAAAACAATTAAAACAAGATGCGACCTCTTCCCGTGCTCCCAGGATGTAGGTGTGCATTCTAGTGTGGAATGCACACCAAGCCTCTGTAGCCTGTTAAAGATCACACAACTTATCACTACACAATTGATTATACACCTCTAAGCATCTATGGTTAAATATTTCTAAGCATAAATAACAATCAACAATACAAACTCTAACAGTGTGACTGCTCCAAACCAGCAAACTGCCAAAACTCCTGGTTTCATAGAGGTGGTTGCATGAGCTGACGATCAGTTAAACAAGTGCATTTGAACAGCAGCACCTGACCCCATCTTCTCTATTCTTACAGAAGCAGCAAGTTAGTCAAGTAAGTAAGTAGTATAAAGGTACTTACAACTAATAAAGTAGTTTTTCACAAAGTGTTTCTACATTTTTATCTTAGTTTTTGTTCCTTAAATAGTGGCAGTGTGTTATGTCATGCATTAGAAATTCTAAGGATACACAAAACCTTAGAATTGAAGGAGGGTGTACTTTTCTTTTAGCATGACTGTTTAAATCCAAGAGCATTGTGCCAGCTTACCTTATTACAAAGAGCAAAGTGAGCGCCCAAGGCCAGATAAGTACCACCGCTGTAAGAGTAGGAAATAATTAAACTTTCAGCTTTGGAAACCAGGAACACACGGTGCGATCCTTCACTCATGGACTCACCAGGTTGTTCTAAACAATAGCGAATAAGGAAAGAAACATGCATGAGTAAAGCTGTAGTTTTGTAGACAAGCTAATCATCTTTTTTTTGTGTGTGTTTTTATTTGCATTTTAAATTAATAACAGAGTTAATTTCACACTATGGTGTGCATCTGTATTAATCATTCCATCTGTTGGCAATTGCAATTTCTTCCATGTTTTTAATGTCCTTATTCATTGGTTTTCTGAGGTTGTTTTAGACTAAATTGGTTTTCTTTCAAGCCTACAATCTTCCAAAGCTTGTCAACAGGCCCATAATTAGAAAGGACTATGTCAGGAAAACACAAGGTTAAAGGTTGAACTGCACTGAGTACATCAGTTGTTCAAAACCCAAAGCATTTTTAAATACCCCTTCTGCTAATGATCAAACATAATAAAATATCAGTTTTAATTTATTACAAGTCTAATAAATCATTTACTGGAATATTACAAACAAGTCATCAGTAAGCAGCTAATAATACTGACAGCACATAAACGCTGACATTTTAGTCTCTGATAAAGTGAACATGGCTAATGTGCTACCAAACAAAAACCTTTTATACATCCAAAAGGGAGTTTTGCATCTGGCCAGCTGTTGCATTTTAAGTGCAATGTCCATCTTTTTTAAAGGCCACATGGATCACTATCTCTAATCAGCTGCAGCCTAACTTAGCTTGTTAATCCCGGGTGTGAGGTGTACAAGGATTGATTTTTTAGAGCTTGTTTACTGAACTGCCTGTTACCCCTGAAAGAAGACACTGATGGGAGCGCTGACACTGAGCCAAAGCAGCTGCTGGTTTCATACCTATGAGAATAAGTTCAAAGAAGCAAAACTGTTCCAGCTGAAGTAACTGCATTGTTGGATTAGGAATCTCTGTAGGTTTGTCAGCGCCAACACCTCCTTTAACATTACATGTTGTCATTTGATGGAGTGTTAATCCAAAAGCTTGATGCTGAACCTTTACTTCTGCGCTGGCCGACTGAAGTAAAACAGAGACCGGTTTATGCATCAGACCTCATGCTGCCAACATAGCGTTTTTTCCTCCATGAGTGGTTTATTTCTAGGAAAATGTTGATCCAAAAATTCACAGAGGGGGTGTTTGCATAAGACCATGAAGATTATCGCGATCACGGTGCTTCCGCTGCCTGCTGATGTGGCCTTTTTTGTTTAGCTTATATCTAATTTAAGAAACCCTTCTCTGCTCAGGCATTTTACCGCAAGACACATCTGAATTACGAGGCTAAATCCTGCTGTGACTGCCTTCTGTCTGTTAAATAAAATTGTGTACCTTGCCGCAGGCTTGATCTGGTGGGCAGCTTCGTAAATTCCCTATATTACATACAGCTTGTATCTGCAGCCGGTCGTATTTCTTTAAAGGACTTGTGAAAACCTCAGTTTATGTAATACCTCTGAATGACGCTCTGAATGGAAAAGCATTCAAAAGTTCCCAATTCTGCTTTTGCTCAGTAAAAAAAGTAAATATATAAAATAAACTACATACTCATAATGGCTGTTGACCTGTGTGACTTCTGACAAAGGCTTTTATTTGTCAGCATTGAGTACTGCATACTCAATGCTGTTTGACAAGGCTGAACTACCAACCCGGCCAAGTGCCCAGTTTGCTGTGCGTCACTTGGCCGCGGAAATTGCATTAAATGCAAATCCGCTGCCAATTTGCTTCCCATAACATAATACTGAATGAGGAGAGCCGTGAATTATTACTTAATGTTAAAGCTTCAACAATATCGACAGTAAATAAATCATTCAAAGCACCCAAACTCAAGTCTGCACCGACCACTCACTGGAACACATCCTTTTAATTATAGCATTTGGACCATCAGTGGCCTCTGCTCATGCATGACACGTGCGCATGAGTGGACATGCTACTCTTTGGAAACCAATGCTGCGGCTGCTGCCGATGCTTCCACTAGTGTTTCAAACGCCAATAATCCTGTACATATTCCATATTTGCATGAGAAATCTATTAATTTCATCTCTAGTCATAACTGCAAAAACATCAACATATCAGCTTTCGAGTCTATTGTATTTTATTTTTTAAAGTGTTAAAGCATGTGTTTCAAGTGCCCAGACTAAAACATGTTCAGAGATGCAACTCTATTACAAACACATAAATCTTGGGCATTATCCATCATCAAATGCATTAACTGTCATGAAACGCTGTGTGGCAGGCAGGGATTGGACCCAAACGCAAACTCACGGGGACGGAACTTGAACTCAAAAGCACAGCTTTATTGCTGGAAAACAGAACACAAGCAATACAAAACTAAACTGGGAAAAGCTAATTTATAACACATACCAGAAGACACGGGGAGACTCACACACAGCATGAGGGACGACACGACACTGACTCAGAGAAACACAGGGTTTAAATACAATGGGAAGTAACGAGGGGAATGAGACACAGAAGGAGAGCACAGCTGGGAGAAATCAGAACTGACAAGACAAGGGAGCAAAGTAGGATACACTCACATGAGACACAGACCTTCAAAGTAAAACAGGAATTAGCACAGATGCAAACTAGACTAAGGGAGACAGAGCAACTAAGAAACACAGAGGGCAGCTACTAAATACTCAGAGAACTAAACAGAATACAACAACACCAAACTAAGACACTACACTAAAGAACAAGCTAGGACAACAACGAGAACTAAGAACATAATACAGAAAACTCAGAGGCACAAGAAACTCAAAACACTGGGTCACTGACCCAGGATCGTGACATTAACCCTCTCCAGGCAGACGTTGCAGATTTGCAACAGTTAAGGACTAAACCTGATTACCCCACATACATATTTTATGTGTTGTTTTTTTTGCTCAGAAGTACCACTGCAGGACTTGGTTGTGCATTAGCAACAAAAAACTTAATTTGAGCCTGAGAGGGTTAATGATGTTATAATCACAAAAACAGAGAGGATGACTGAACGCTGGCATTAAGGAGGAAAAGCAAAGACATTGGCGAAGAGAGATTTCATCACACACAGCTCTGTGGACATGAGGTAGGCGATTCAGCTGGAAAGCAGGCGCTCCCCCCTCTGTGTGTGAGGGCACTTTGCTAAATGAGCTTTGATGCATTTTATGCTCAATAAACTGTCAGCTCTTGGGTCGACCCGGCCGCTGGAGGACCCGCGACTGCCGCTATTCATAGCAGATGTGAGAAGAATCCTGCTGAGCCTGAGTTCACTTGGATAGCAAACAATGACGCCCATTCATATCAGGAAATCAATCTTTCAGTGTGCACAGAGAACTGCCCAGTGTCAACAAAATTTTCTAGGTGGTTGCTAATTTAAGTGGAAAAAATAGGGTAAGGACACACATCAATAAAGCAGGTGTATTAATAATAGAGCGCCACTTCCACTGAACTCATCCTCAACAATCTATTTATTCATTTATAACTTTTGTTTCTCTCATTGATACAAGTGGACTGAATCTGCAAATCAGCTTAAATAATATAATTTTGAATGATCAAATGTTCATACATTTTGGTCTCCAGCACTTTGTGAGGTTTTGCACTTGCCATGGTGCTGGTGAGGTCACGTTTTGATTTTCATTTCGGTTACACATGCAGACACAATAAAGCAGTTATAGTCTTCACATCATAGCTAGCTGGCAAGCTGGAAAATAGTGGCATCTTGAAATTAGCATCTCATAAAACCTCCATTAACAGCAACAAATCCCATCAGACTTCTTCCCTCCCACGTATGAGTCATATCAGACGCAGTGATGAGGATGAATTTGGGACCCTTTCTGCTTTGAAATCCTTTTTCAGGTCAGCTATATTTCTTGGATGTCTTAGATGGATTAGCCCTCTTCAGGTGCTCCCAGAACATCTAGTGCTACGGGTCGTTGCATATCAGAATCATCAGAATCAGAATCAGAATACTTTATTGATCCCTGGGGGAAATTATTTTTTGTTACAGTGCTCCATTTTAAACCAACATTAAGACAAGACAGACAATACGCTAACTAAGAATAGTACAATATATACATATATATACATACATACATACATACATACATAAGTCACTTATAAATAAATATTTGGAAAAGAAACATGTGTAGTTGTAGCAGCAAACAGTGTGTTAAGTGGATGCGTTGTACAGGGAGATGGCCACAGGCAGGAATGATTTCCTGTGTCGTTCAGTGGTGCTTTTCGGTAATCTCAGTCTCTCACTGAACGAGCTCCTGTGACTGACCAACATGTCATGGAGTGGGTGGGAGGTGTTATCCAACATTGTCTTTATCTTGGACAGCATCCGCCTCTCCGACACCACCTTGAGGGAGTCCAGCTCCATCCCCACAACATTGCTGGCCTTACGGATCAGTTTATTAAGTCTGTTGGCATCTGCGACCCTCAGCCTGCTCCCCCAGCATGCAACAGCATAGAGGATCGCACTGGCCACCACAGACTCATAGAAAATCCTCAGCATTTTCTGGCAGATGTTGAAGGACCTCAGTCGCCTCAAAAAATAGAGACGACTCTGGCCCTTCCTGTAAAGTGCTGTGGTGTTTTTAGCCCAGTCCAGTTTATTGTCAATGTGTACTCCAAGGTATTTATAGTCCTCCACAATGTCAACACTGACCCCCTGGATTGAAACAGGGGTCAAGTGTTTCCTGGTCTTCCTGAAGTCCATCATGATGCTTCTCCCCCTGTTTTGGAGCCGGGATGAGATACATCTTGACGTTCGCAGCCTTTTTTCTTTTATCTCCAAAGAAAGCGCCGCGCATTTTGATTGAAAGTCTGTCGACACCCCAACACTCTGTCTTGGAAGTGCTGCAGAACATCAAACGGGTCTCTTCCAAACCTGAGATCTTTTATTTGGTGTTTTTCACATTAACACACATTTTAGCAAGTTGTGGAGAATTTTGCATGTGTTGTATTGTCACCTTTACATGTTTTTTTCCCCACCTCCTTCAGGTTGTGATGCTGGTGTGATCCTCACTTTGAGAGAGAATTTCGTCTACTACTTGTTATTGTGGATTGATGGACACCCAATTCTTTAAATAAAAAGATACTGCTACTACTAATAATAATATTAACAATAGCAAGAAACCTATATTCTGAAAACAAATAATAGCCCTATACATGTTTAATCAGGGCAAACAGCTTACCTCGAGAAATCCAACAGACAGCACACAGATCATTTAAAACAAGATCAACAGAAAGCAGACCATGGTGCCCCTGCCTCTGCTTTCAGTACTCTGAGATAACTTACTCAACTTATACACTTGGGGACATCATTTCCTGCTGTGTCTGGTTTAATACAACAGGCAGGCTGAACAGGTGCTGGTGCTCCAACAGCATTTTCAGATCAACACATTTGAGCCAAGTTTAACTCGAGGAGGAAAAACAGCAGCTCTGATAAAATATCAGTAAAATACCTGAACTAACTAGAAGGGGAGTTAACCCACGAAGACATGGGTAGAGCAAACTCCAAACAGAAAGGCTCTGTCAAGATGGTGGATGTAGTTTTGCCATCAGCCTCTATAAAGTAAGACTTTATTTTGTTTCTAAAGGAGCCACCCCTGTTTCCATGATAAAGAATGTTGTATTTCTTTTGATTTGTCAGTAGACATCATAGCAGCATCAATAGACTCAATTTCTGAGACTGACACTGCATCACATTGATGTTTTTCTTTTTCACCCCTTCTGTTGTAGATTTGCTGCTGTGCTCCTTATGCATCAACCAGTTTCAGCCAAGCTTTAGCTGTCAGGCAGCTGGCCTCAAGGTGGCTGCAAAACAACCACAGATCATTAGTCTTGTGGTTGTAGCTGTGCCATTTGTCATTATTTTACCAGGTGTTAGCTGAACTGGGCAGTTTGTAATACTGTGGTACAGTGATGGACTATGTTGTACCGATGCAGGGCTGAATCTGAGATCCATAGTCACTACGAGGTTAGACAGAAGAGAGTGAAAGGAACACTGAAAGAATTCAGTGGAATTCAGTAAAATTTGAGCGGTAAAGTTTTTTTTTTTAAATAATCATTTGTGAGTAAAATCAGCAAACCTTTAAGTTATTGTAGTCAGATTTGATTATACATCCTGTACATGCAGTTTTTCTGGCCTGCTGATTATTGAAATGAAAGTTAGTTCGAACAATGCTTCAAAATAGGATTGTTGCCAAGAGGCTGGCACCATGGCTGCTGAGTAACAGGACTTTCCTGTAGAAAGACTCGTAACTTTAAATTAAAGCTGATGAGGTTCTTTAGTAACACTTGCCAAATTCCATCTTGATACTAACTTTATATTGGTTAGTGGTTGGACAGGGACCATGATGGCTCATGCAATATCTATATATATATTTACTGCATAATGTAATTAACAAAAGCTAAAAAGAACAGAAAACCTCAGAATCAGCACAAATTAGCTGATCACAGTCTGGACACAGAAGATCTACTGTAACTGATGTGACTCATTACCCACGCTGCCCTGCTACACCAGAACGTAGGCTGAATCTCACTGTCGTAACGTGTATATTACTTGTCCACTTTTTTAGGTACACCTGACCACAATGTACACATCTTCTGTTGGTCGTGTCCAGCAGGATAACGCACCATGTCACAAAACTCATATCATCTTAAACTGGTTTCTTTAACATGATGATGGGTTTACTGTACTCAAATGGCCTCCACAGTCACCAGATCTAAGAGCAATAGAGGAATGTGGCAGAACAAGAGATTCACATCATGAATGTGCAGCAAGCAAATGTGCAGCAAGCAAATCTGCAGCGAGGATTGCTATCATGTCAGTATGGACTGAAATATTTGAGAAATGTTTCTAGAACCTTGCTGAAGAAATAAGGATGTTTTGACGGCAAAAGGGGGTCTGATGCAGTACTCGAACTCAGGTGAAACTAATAAGGTGAATTAGGGGGAACAAAAATTGGCTTTCAGGGGAACCTCACTTTGAAAGGTCACTATTTATTATCATAAAGTAAATGAAACACTTTTCATTTCTGGATGGGATTGGCTGACAAGGTGAGGGTTTGGAATGAATGCAGGAGTTTGATGATAACAAACAAAAGAAGCATTACTGCTCATGTGAAAATCTTGATGAATAAATGGCCTGCATTTGTATAGCGCTTTTCTAGTCCTTAAGGACCCCAAAGCGCTTTACACTACATTCAGTCATTCACACACAGGCGATAGCAAGCTACATTGTAGCCACAGCTGCCCTGGGGCGCACTGACAGAGGCGCCACCGGGCCCTCTGACCACCACCAGTAGGCAAACATGAGGTTAGTATCTTGCCCAAGGATATTTGGCATGCAGCCAGGAGGCAGCCCAGGATCGAACCACCGACCTTCTGATTAGTGGCTGACCTGCTCTGCCACCTGAGCTACAGCCACCCCTAAAGACTATTAGGGATCCAAAAGCAGAATAGCAGATTTTAACTGACTGCTGGTGGTGAAGAAGCGATTGTAGCTTCTGTGAAATAGTTTGTGTGTGGGCTGTGCAGCAGTTTTGGTAATGTATAAAGCTAATCAGTGATCCTGACAGAAATAAATGAATTAGTGGGAGAATATAAATCGTCACCAGCATTGCTGCACCAGCATTGTCCTAAGGTAAGGATCGCTTCATCTGGCCTGACAAGCTCCTCACTGTGTAATCTTTCTTAAATGATAAAAAGTGGTTCCAACTATGTGCTTGATGTGGCTCTGGAAAATGACTTCAACATGTAGCTATCCACAGACAGAGACTAAAAGTGAAAGGATGCTGTTATTAATAGAGTGTACTGTGGCAGTGTGGATGGAGAATGGATACAAATGAAAGCTGTAATTAGCTGAATACAATCCCCCCCCCCACTGTTATACCCAACGACTGTAGTCTCACTCAGTGTCAAGGTTACTTTTGTACAATGAAAGCTTTGATCTGAGTTTACTTCAGTTCCATTCATTAAAGAGCTGAATGAGTGCAGGTTAACCCAGTGTATATATGTATATATATATATATATATATATATATATATATATATATATATATATATATATATATATATATATATATATATATATATATGTTTTCGAATGTTGGAACACTGAGCTACTAGTTGTTTCGCCGTCATTGTGGATGTTGGGTATCGAAGAATCCATAGGTCCCTCATCCTATTCATGTAGCCCCTTCCGCCGGGGTTACTTGCGTAGTAGCATTCCAACAACACCCTGAACAAGAACAAGATCCGAGCAATCAACACGTACGCCCTGCCCGTGATCAGGTACCCTGCTGGGGTAATAGGCTGGCCAAAGGAGGAGATAGAAGCCACTGACATAAAGACAAGAAAGCTCCTTACCATGCATGGAGGGTTTCACCCCAAGTCCAGCACCCTGAGGCTGTACGCTAAGCGGAAGGAAGGGGGCCGGGGACTGGTGAGTGTCAGCACCACAGTCCAGGATGAGACAACGAACATCCAAGAATACATTGGGAAGATGGCCCCAACTGACCGAGTGCTCAGTGAATACCTCAGGCAGCAGAAACCCAAGAAAGAGGAGGGAGACGAGGAACCATCATGGAAGGACAGGGCCCTGCACGGTATGTACCACCGGCAGATAGAGGAGGTGGCTGATATCCAGAAATCCTACCAGTGGCTGGACAAAGCTGGACTGAAAGACAGCACAGAGGCACTAATCATGGCAGCACAAGAACAAGCTCTGAGCACAAGATCCATAGAGGCTGGGGTCTATCACACCAGACAAGACCCCAGGTGCAGGCTGTGTAAAGATGCCCCAGAGACAATCCAGCACATAACAGCAGGGTGCAAGATGCTAGCAGGCAAGGCATACATGGAACGCCATAACCAAGTGGCCGGCATAGTGTACAGGAACATCTGTGCCGAGTATAACCTGGAAGTCCCGAGGTCAAAATGGGAGATGCCCCCAAGGGTGGTGGAGAATGACCGAGCTAAGATCCTGTGGGACTTCCAGATACAGACGGACAAAATGGTGGTGGCTAACCAACCGGACATAGTGGTGGTAGACAAACAGAAGAAGACGGCCGTAGTGATCGATGTAGCGGTTCCGAATGACAGCAATATCAGGAAGAAGGAACACGAGAAGCTGGAGAAATACCAAGGGCTCAGAGAAGAGCTCGAGAGGATGTGGAGGGTGAAGGTAACGGTGGTCCCCGTGGTAATCGGAGCACTAGGTGCGGTGACTCCCAAGCTAGGCGAGTGGCTCCAGCAGATCCCGGGAACAACATCGGAGATCTCTGTCCAGAAGAGCGCAGTCCTGGGAACAGCTAAGATACTGCGCAGGACCCTCAAGCTCCCAGGCCTCTGGTAGAGGACCCGAGCTTGAAGGATAAACCTCCCGCAGGGGCGTGCTGGGTGTTTTTTTTATGTGTGTGTGTGCATATGATATATATGTATATGTATACAGCAGAAGCTGAACTGAACAATTATTCATCCTATTAAAAGAGAATTATATAACATGTTAATTAAAATAATTCATAATAATAAGACACCACTGTATTGAATGTTTTATTTTCAGTGACAGGATTATTGGATTTCAACATTTAAATATTTGTACTGTCTAAACAAAAAAGCTTTTGTAATGTTTAAATTAAATTGTGGTTTTTTTAAAAATGTGGTTTCTGTTCTTTGTTTGTCATAAACTTAAGGATGTTAAGAAGGACATAAAGTCACGTGAAAGTTTTTACAGGACTCTGCAGTCCTCGCTACATCCTTACTGCCTTCATAGGTAAAAAGAGGGTAAGTAGCAGCTGGGTGCTGCTAATCAAATGCACTGGGTTAATTAATCATCATCATCAAGTGTGACCAACTCAATAACAGCTGAAGTTTTGGCCATTTACTGGTCTGGAGCATTCACATGTGTGTTAATGCAATGACATGCTCGTTTCAGGAGTGTAGAAGAAAATATTCCTCCAGTTCAAATCATGCAAACATCAAAGCAACTGTAAAAATGCCAGGAGCTTCATCTCAGGCTCTACAGACCTCGCTTAGCAAGTTTATAACAATTCAATTAGAAAAAGATTAAACAAGTATGGCTCATTTGGAAAGGTTGCCAGGAGGAAGCCTCTTTTCTCCAAAAATAGCACGGCTTAGGTTAGCAAATTTACATCTGCACAAACCACAAGACTTCTGGAACAATGTCCTTTGACAGATGTGAGCAAAGTGGAGATGTCTGGCCAAACTGCACAACAGGACGCTTTGAAAAAACCAAACACAGGATATCAGCACAGACACCTCATACTATCAAGCACAGTGGCAGGGTGGTGAAGATTTGGTCTTGCTTTGCAGTCACAGCCCCTGGGCACCTTCCAGTCACTGACTTCACCATGAACTCCTCTGTACCAAAATCAGATGTGAGGTCATTTATCCAAAGGCTAAATGGGTATTGCAGCAAGGTAATGATCCCAGGTACAGCAGCAAATCGTCAGCAGAAATCCTGGAAAAGGACAGAATTGCAAATATTTTTCAGTCATTGTAAAAAGTGCTGCAATGATCCAGTCAAAGTCCAGACCTGAACCTGATTGAAGTGCTGTAACGGGACCTTAAGAGAGCTGTACATAAATGATTGGCTGCAAACTTTAGTGATCTGAAGCAACACTGTAAGGTGCGCCAAAAGTCTTTTACAGCAATATGGGAGATGATGAGGTGATACAAAAACTACTGCTGCTGAATCATAGGGTGTACTTAGTTTTTCAAAATTCTGAGAATAATGTGTTTGTTCTTTTGTTACTTCATTTATTAAAGCAAACATTAGATTAGCCTTTTAATCAGCGATCATCCAACAGTTTCATTTACAGATTTTCTGATCAGTCACAACATCTAAAGGGCTTACAAGTGGTTTCTGCAGTTTGTTTGACACATTTCTGACAAATGGTACTGTGGCACCCACTATACTTAGCAGCTCAAAACCTTTAATCCATGAGCCAAAATGAAGTTTTCTCTGTCAATAATAAAGTCATCACTATTAAAATCAGACGTTTCTTTGATATTGTGTAAACAACAGAAGTGAAAATATTTGGATTTTGTATCACATTGACAATACAGTATAAAAGAGTATTCATCTTCTAGTTTCCTAACATGCTTGTCCTGACTGTGTTCATAGACACTGAATTCTGACTGGGACCCCAGCAATCGCTGGCAGCTGTTACAGCCTGCTGGACCAGACTGTCACCACTCCTGACTGCTATAGTTCATCATCGTGAATGCTTTTCAGATGCTGAGTTGAAAAGCACAAGCTATTTCATTATATTTCCATAAAGAAAATGAGACTCATTTGCATGTGCGTAAGTGAAAAAAACATTCTCCTATGCTCCCACAACAAACTCAACCACATTTACAGTAACGGAGGGGGAAAGAACTTCTACACAGCACTGCAAAGATGAAAAACATGTAAAAAAACATGACTATACGTACCAAAAAATACTGTGGAAACAAAATATGTGCATTACTATACTATAGTAACAGAATCACTGGTCCACATTGGTTCGCTTTGATCTCACACCTAATGGTCTCCCTTTCATCCTGATGGGGGAGGAGGACATGTTCATATCCATTTTCTATGCTCTTCTGCATCTTCTGTTTTTTCCCTTGTAACACCTCCACACGTCTTTACTCCTCTTTCTCTTCCATAGACAGGCTGTAAAGTGTTTTCTGATCATCAATGTTTTCTCTGTATGCTTTACAATGCTACTATTTTGACAAGCATGACTTACACGGTAAAAATAATGGCAGAGAGAAAGTTATTCAGCTGTTAAAAAACATTATCTGTTGTGATCACAGAGACAAATTGGAGACATCTGTGTTCTTAGTCACTTCCCTAAATGTCACAGAGCATTTGCAAACGCTAACGAAGACTGGGGAACGCTGTTTCTGGTGAGAGGTAGGAACAAAATGTTTTCACATGTTGTTTCAGAAACTTTATCTGTCATTTAAGGTTGAGCCAGAGAAAAAGAAAAAGTGTACAAAGATAAACAGAGAAAAACTGCATTACAGTGCTGCAGTTTGCTAAGAAACTTGGGTCCTGTTGATGTTATTTATTTTTACATGTACCACCCCTGGTCTTAGCATTGTTTCAGCCTCAGGGTGGTTAAGCATGACTTTGATTTTTATGTGCCTTAATGCTTAGAAGGAAAGACCTAATTTATTGCACAGGTTTCTGTCAAATGAGATATAACAATATGCATTATGTTATCTGAAGTTTCTGTTTCTTGCTCTAATTTGTTTACCATTTAATTTGTATTTATTTCCAGGAATGAAAGAAGGCTGTGTGCTGCTAAATAAGATTTGTTTCCACGCTGATTAGCTGTAATGCTGCTTAGACACAATTACCAAGAAAAAGAGTAAACATTTTAACAGCTTTTGGTGAATAATGTCTGCTGAAGTCACTCTGCTGGTGAGGTAAATGACAATTAAGATTAAGAGGCAGGAGTGTCTATAATAATGCACTGGACCCTTCGATCCAAATTAAACGCTGTAGTTATTTTAAGCAACCTTAAATGGAATTATTTAGTTTTCCTGTTATAAGAACATCAGGTTATCACTTGAAATGTCTTTATCATAACAAACTTGGATCACTGGTGAAAAATATGTATTCCTAGATGAATGGCGAAATCGATCTCAGAGAGAGTGCTGTAGTAAAAACCTCCTTGTGATTGTTTTCTTTCACTAGCAGATTGCTTTGATTGCCTGTGTTTTGCACAGAAGACAAAGACTTACCTGCAAACACTCATCAAATAGTTGGCCATCATCCTTAATACCATTTCAACAGGTGCAACTTTTACTTTGAAGGCAATACTTTTCTTTTTCACTACCACTCTGTGAGTAGTTGGCAAGTGTTTGCAGACTAGTTGCAGACTAAATAGCAATCTGCCATCAAAGATTGCAACCACACGAAGCATCTTTTTCTAGCCAGTTTCACTTAGTGACTGCCACCAACCCCCAGCAACCGCATTTCTTTCATAGCAGCTGGTAGTTGCCAGGAGGTTACTGGGCAATCTTTTGGCCTGTGTGACTGTTGAGTTAACCGATGCACAGATTAGCGAGCCATCCTTCAGTTTGATGATCTTAAAAAACATGTTTTCCACTAAATCCAAGCAATTCATTCATTACTGCATTACAGCAACTTACTACTGCACATAGTAGCACTACATATCTTACTGTATTGTGAAAGAAAAACCCATTTTTCCTCACACAAGGCATGCAAATATAACTGCTATTTTTCTTTAGAAAGTAGAACCTTGTGCTCATGGAATCAGTGTCTTGGAATACTCACTTTGACTCATAATAGCATTCAGGCATTCACAGAAAATCAGCAGCCTGGTACAGCAGGCACTAAAGGTGGAAACAAGTACTACAAGGATGTGAGGAAATTCCAGCTCCATTCTTTTTTTTTTTTTTTTTTGCCTGTCCCGTTTGGCTCTTTTGCCATCAGAATTGTTGTCTAAAGGCAAAGAAAGATGCCCAACGGATTTACTTTACCAAATTGACCATCCCAGCCTTGCCGTAATGGTCCATTTGAGTCACCTTTTATTGTTTATTTTATTTTCACTTACTGAATACGGGACAGACTTGACTGGGGGAAAGAAGGGGAGAAAGAAAGAGGGAAAGAGAAACAGCTGAGAAGAGGGACGGGGGAGAAGGGCAAAAAACAAAAACCAACAGAATGAGCAGAAAAAAGAAAAAAAAAAGCATATATCAATCACCTGGATCACCTGCTGAGAAAGAAAAAAGAAAACAAGCAGAAGAGAACAAGAGTAATAGAATAAACAGCATCACAATGATATATGGGAATATGACAGTAAATACTAAATATTAAACATTATTGTGCAGCACATAAGATCAACAGAACACAGTGTGCTTTGAGGTAGGAGCCAAAAAGGGTGTAGTTTGTGGGTGCGATCACCCGTGTGTACACCTGTGAGCATGGACGCGCTTGTTTTTTTTTTTTAAAGGTTCCTTCATGTAATGATCTGCTAGAGGGTGTTGGGGGGCCACAGCCCCGTCCTCCAGGGCATGAAGCAGATATGGAGGAGATCAAAACTCCAGACATCCAGAGGCCCCCAGAACACAAGAGACCAAGGAAGACCAACAGAGGGGCAGCCGCGCCACTGTCCCAGAAAGAGCTGAGGAGAGTCCCAGATGAGGGCTCACTCAGCAGCCGCGGAGCAGAAGCCAGGGGGAGTTGTAGTGACGCGCCCGTGAGCTCCGCCGGCAGCCAGCCGTGCCTGAGTGACCGAGCCCCAGGCCGAGAGGCCGGGGGCACCCCGCCTCCGAAGTGGCCCGAGCGAGCCCCAGGCTCCAGGCCCCGATAAGCGGCCGCCAAGGAGTGAGCCGGTGTGTACCCAGACGCCCACCCCCGGACACAAAGAACCACCAACGCACCGACACCTGAGGGAGTCCGCCACCGGCAGGGGAAGTGGTGGTAGGGGGAGATAGGCCTCCAAACCTTGGAGGGCCTGAGATGTCCCCAGAGAGGTGGCGCCTGACACCCAACCTGACATATAGACACAGAAATACAGGCACACACATATACAAACATCCATTCCCACCCTCATGCTCTCATATGCACTTACTCCACACTCAACCAACGTGGAGACAGACATAAAGAGACGCTGTACACACGATCACACTCCCCAAGCGTACTCTACAAACCGGGTCTAGGTACCCTTGCCCCTGGAGGGGGAACTGCACCCAGACCCAGGTGGTGTTACCCTTTTCCCTGCGGTGGGGGGAGGCAGACCGCCCCGACTCCGCAGCAGCAGGGAGGCCCCACACTCCAGACCGCAGTCGGACGGCCAACTCCTCCTCCTAGCCCCCCCGCTCCAGCAGGTCGCAGAGAACGGGGGTGAGAGAAGACTCCAAACCTCCCTCCACCCGCTCATTGTAGTGTTGATGCATGTGTGTTCTAAGGTGCATTTAAAACCCAGGAGGGCATGGAGCTACCTGCCAGAGAGCAGCAGGTAAGCGCATGGTCCCTCCTGCTAGCCCTCAATGTCTACGTGTATTTAACCTTGAGAGGTGGGCAACGACGCCAGGGGTGGGGTGTACACCCTGATGGTACTTTGGATTCCGTGTATTGTGCCCACCCCCAAGATCCTATATGTATGTGTAGTGAGAGTGTGAGTAATGTGAATGTCTAAGTTGTGGGATAAAATTGAGGCAGAGGAAGCCAGAAGGGGACAGGGGGGGGGGGGGGGGGGGGGTAGCCTCCTCTGCACCCTGGTGACATACCCCTACTCCAAGGTCCTGCATGTGTGGGTGGTTGTGGTGGAGCGGGAAGAGGGAGGCAGCTGGAGATGGGGAGGGAAGGAAGGGAGGGGCAGGTGACCCCTCCCTGGGGCCAGCTCCCCCGCTGACCCCAGTAGGCACCCCCATACTCCGCGACCCGCCAGGGAAAGGGGGCCCATGCCCATCCAGACCGGGGCCCAGTGCAGCAGCGCCTCCCGGCCCCACAGAGCCCGGGACAGTCCACCCAACCCCACCACAGAGAAAACTGCACCCACCCCACCATCCACTCATCTTCCAGACTACATAAGACAATAAACACCCAGGCTGAGATCTTCCTCCACCTCTCCTGTATCTCCCCCTCCTGCAGAGGCAGCTCCTGAGGAGATCAAAGCTCCTGCAAGATGTGACAATCTCCCCCACCAGTTGAAGAGCCCCCCAGGTGGCTCGATGCACCGGCGGCACCCTGCTCCAGGGGTGGGCCCCCATGCACCCACCCGCCCACAACCCCGGCAACACATCAACCAGGACCCAAGCCCCCGAGGCCCGGCCCGGGCCCCAGCCCAGAGACGGAGCGCCCCCAGAACCTCACGCCCATCCCGGACCCACCCAGGGGCAGCCAGGCTACCAGGTCAGTAACCCACGTCCGTCAGCACAGACCCTCCCCTAGCCCCGCTGCACGCAGCCGCGAGGAAACAGTCACCTGAGAGCCAACAGAGCCCCTAACCGGACATGACCGCTACCCCGGGTTGAGCCCCCCAAGGAATATGCCTCCGGGGAACCCCCGACGCCCTAAGCTTGTCCCTACCCCCACACCAATCACAACAGTGAAGGCGGGACCAAAGTGTGACCCCCCACCCCCACTAGGTGATGGAGCTGATCAAAGGAGCCCAGAGCAATTGATCTGATGTGGTGGCAGAGGCTGTATCAAGACTAATGTAATCTAATAGATCATTTCTATATTGGTTAGAATTAAGATTATTTTTATTTTTCCAGTTCATGAGGACTGTTTTCTTGGCTATGCATAGGGCAGTGAAAACCATATGGGCGATATTCTTTTCTGAAGTGACATTATCTAAGCTGCCCAACAAACACACTAAGGGGGAAGTTGGAATGTTACATTTCAGACACTTTGATAAGTCTTCACATATCTCGCGCCAAAACTTCTGCACTGGTGGACAGAACCAAAGAGCGTGGATATAATTGTCCGGTGAATTGGTTTGGCAGTGTGAGCAGTTGTTGGTAGACGTAAAGCCCATCTTGAACATCCGATGACCTGTATAGTGCACTCTATGTAATATTTTGTATTGAATTAATTGAAGACTGGGATTTCTAATTAGATGAAAGGTTTTTAAGCAAATCTGAGACCAGAAGTTTAGGTCTAAGTTAACTGATAAATCCGCTTCCCATTTTGCAATAGGAAGTGATATTGATTCATCTGTTTTAGAAAGCATTCTGTATATTTTGGATAGTAATTTGGGGGTTTTAAGAGTAAGAAATTGAACCACACTTGGTGGTGTTTGTAGTTCAACTTGACCTGGTTTAAATTTCTTTTTTACTATGGATTTAATTTGTTGATATTCTAAAAATCTTTTCTTGTTGATCCCATATTGTGTAACTAGTCCGTCAAATGAGATAAATTCTGTTCCTTCTAGTATATGTTCTAAATATTTGATTCCTTTACCACTCCAATCTGAAAAGTTTATCATATTATTGTTTTGTAATATGTCAGGGTTGTTCCAGATAGGTGTACGTTTGCATGGGATTAATGAAGACGCCGTCAATTTTAGAAACTCCCACCATGCTGTCAGAGAAGAGCTGATGTTGATGCTTTTAAAGCATTCATGTCGTTGGATGTTTGAGCTGATAAATGGTAGGTCTGAGATCTCTAGATTATTGCAAAGTGCTTGTTCTACATCTAGCCAAGGTTCATCTAAGAGGGTATGTTTTAGCCATCCTGAGATAAACTGAAGCCTGTTGGCTAAGAAGTAGTGCTGAAAGTTAGGCAGTTCTAGTCCTCCTTTATCCTTGGTCTTTTGTAGTGTTTTTAAGCTTATACGTGGGGGTTTATTTTTCCAAAGGAATTTGGACATACATGAATCTAGAGATCTGAACCAATCTTGTGGCGGTTTAGTTGGGATCATTGAGAATAAATAATTTATTTTTGGTAAGACCATCATTTTTATAGCGGCAACCCTTCCCATGAGTGATATGGGTAGACATTTCCATCTAGCCAGATCATCTTCTACCTTCTTTAAAAGTGGGATATGGTTTAATTTAGTTAGATCTGCAAGCTTGGGAGAGACATTAATACCTAAATATTTTATATTTCCCGATTGCAGTGGTGTAGAAGAGGAATTATGGGGGGAGCAATTAATCGGTAGAACTGTAGATTTTGACCAGTTCTACCATTCTGAAAAAAATATCTGAACTTTGACCAACTTGGTTGATAAAATGTCGAAGGAATTTGTCATTTTTGTGGCAGTTACTTGTTCATTAACGCAAAACCTCATTTTGACTTATGAACAAGACGTTCTAGTGAGTTTGAGCCTGTTGCAGGTTCAGTATAATTTTTCACAGAGTTATTTTGGAAACCTCATCATCTGAAAATGTTGCAAGAAATATGACACAGAAATGGAGCAAAACGGTTATTTTTTATTTAATTCTCGAGTACAATTACATATATTTATTGATGTGTACTGTGCTGTTACACCATACAGACGATTACTCTACAAGGCTAGATCGA
This sequence comes from Diplotaxodon limnothrissa, assembly GCF_057381915.1. Taxonomy (NCBI): domain Eukaryota; kingdom Metazoa; phylum Chordata; class Actinopteri; order Cichliformes; family Cichlidae; genus Diplotaxodon; species Diplotaxodon limnothrissa. The sequence goes on along the minus strand of NC_140601.1, from coordinate 13,053,995 downwards.
TTGTGCTGTGCGCTGCAATTTAAAACATCCCGAAGAATCACTGGAGCTGACACTGGGTGGATTAGTTTGTCAAATCTTATAAGCAGGGGAGAAGCATGGAGAAGCTGGTTTCTGGAAATATCCGGTTATTTACAATGTGTTTGGTTGCCAGTTTGCACAACATAGAAGAGTGGACTCTTCATCTTGAATGAGGTCTGCATTTTCTACGAGCCCTCTAGAGAAATGTAGTATTTAGTGTCCAGCTGTTCTTTTTACATTTCCCCAGAACTTGTTAATGTGCTCAGCAACTGTAACGAACCAAAATCACTAGTTTCTATTTAAAAATTATATAGAATTAAAAAAAATAATTTAAAAAAACTCCTCAAATATAAGTATTGCTTTGGTGTGCGTGCAACACGGTGTTAATAATGGTTATTGCCTTTGTCTTAGCACAGCAGAAACACAGTTATTCACCAGTTAGTACCAGTGTAGCCATACTATTGACTATTTATCAGTACAGAGACAAGAATTTGTTGTTATTTTTAAAAGTAATATCATCACACTGACAAAGATGAAGATGAATCTACAATTAAACAAAGCCCAGATGGAAGTTCATAGGCAAATAACAGGAAATAAGGGCATCAACCACATTTATTCATCGTGATCATTGCACTAGAATTACTTGGAGGCATTGCTTTTAAGTTCAGGTGAACATGACAAAAGCAAGCTGGAAACAATTAGGAGACGTACATCCTTTACCTTTCAAAATGGATTTTCTTGTTTAAGTACAACAGAGCACATGTTTCAGTGCTGTCACTGACCTTCAGTCTGACAGTGTAATTCACCTGACAATGCTGTGTAGTTTAACATACAGACAACATGGCACATGTTGGAGAATGTGATTCCTTAAATTGCATACAAGGTGCAATTTGCCAAGTGGTATTGGCAATTATTTTTTTATGCCCGGTGCAGATCAAAGTTTATCCCACCCTCTCTAACGCTTGTGATCTTGTGACAGTAGAAATGATAAATGTAGGTATGTGAGGATCTTCCATTTCAATATTACATTAAGCCACCGTTATATCACTGTTGTTTCCATGTGAAAACTACCACTAATTAAATAAAAGAGAAATCAAAAGGATTCAGATTTTAAAAGCGGTTCACAAAAGTCCTAGCAATATTCCCGAGTGTCACCCACATGCCTGATGGTCTACATCAGGATTCCCTACAAAAGTGAGATCATAGCCTTACTATGAAGGGTATCTCAGAGCCTGTGTGTTTCCTTTGCAAGTGATGGTGCTGTGATGAGGAACAGAAACACTGAGTGAAAAAATAATCCCTAACTGAATATCATACACTGAATACACATTGTTTACAGTTAGAACCTGTGGTGCATGATGCTGTAAAACACGAGCCGTTTTTTCATTTTCACATATTTATTAAATGTTAAATGCCAAAATCTGCTGTTGATTGCAGTAAATGAACATGGTTTCCGCCATCCATGTATAGAGATTTGCATATATGAGTAAAAGAATCAGAAAGCAGAGCAAAGCAGAACGAGTCTTTCATTTAAAGCAGAAATATTAAAGCTGGAATCTAAAGAAGAAGAAGAATCATAAAGTTTCTTTAAACTGTTTCTTTTAAACAAAACAGTATATATACTGTCATGGTCCTGCGGCCATGACTCAGTGACTTTGTGGTTATGTTCTTTATTGTTATTACTTTCATTATTATTCTTGGGCTGTTTTGGGATGGTTTGTGTTTGGGATTTTAGACACTGGGTTCTGGGTTTGTGCTCCCTCTATTGGTCCCTGGTGTTAGTGTTCCCCTGTCTCGTCAGGTTAATCAGGTCCAGCTGTTTCCCCCACCTGTGTGTGATTTCCCAGTGTCTCTTTGTGTACTTATAGTGTGTGTTTTCCTCTGCTCCTCGTCGCGTCGTCTGTATTCATACCTTGTGAAATCCCCTGCGTGCTCTCCCTGCTGTTCTCCCTTCATGTTCAGGTTTGCCACTCCTTTGTGTAGTTTATCCCAGTTTAGTTCGTCCTTAGTTCTGTTTGCCATCTCCACTTTATGTCTGGTATTGTTAATAAATCACCCTTCACATCTGAATAAGTGCTGCATTTGAGTCCTCCTTCCACTCTTCACACGGCCGCTGCCCCGAACCGTGACATATACAGGGTGGGCCATTTATATGGATACACCGTAATAGCATGGGAATGGTTGGTGATCTTAAAGTCCTGTTTGTGGCACATTAGTATATGTGAGGGGGCAAACTCCTCAGGATGGGTGGTGACCATGGTGGCCATTTAGGAGTCGGCCATCTTGGATACAACTTTTGTTTTTTCAATAGGAAGAGGGCCATGTGACACATCAAACTTATTGGTAATGTCACAAGAAAAACAATGGTGTGCTTGGTTTCAATGTAACTTTATTCTTTTATGAGTTATTTACAAGTTTCTCTTTGTTCACAGCCATTGACATGTCGAACAGGTTAACACGTGAGGAGCGGATCGAAATTGTGTTGATATCTGGTGAACGCAGTAACCGGGTCATTGCAGCAGATTTCAATGCAAGACACCCTACGAGACCACCCATCTCCCATGCTACAGTTAGCAAACTGCTTGCTAAGTTTCGTGAAACTGGTTCAGTGTTGGATTTGCCAAAATGTGGAAGCAAGAAAACTGTCACTAATGAAGAAACATCAGTTGCTGTCCTAGCTTCATTCAGCAAGAGCCCACAGCGTAGCACTCGCCGCATGTCACTGGAGAGTGGGATTAGTCGAACATCCCTTCAGCGGATATTAGCTACTCACAAATGGCACCCTTACAAACTCCAGCTACTGCAGCATCTCTTTTTTTTTTTGCCTGTCCCGTTTGGCTCTTTTGCCATCAGAATTGTTGTCTAAAGGCAAAGAAAGATGCCCAACGGATTTACTTTACCAAATTGACCATCCCAGCCTTGCCGTAATGGTCCATTTGATTCACCTTTTATTGTTTATTTTATTTTCACTTACTGAATACGGGACAGACTTGACTGGGGGAAAGAAGGGGAGAAAGAAAGAGGGAAAGAGAAACAGCTGAGAAGAGGGACGGGGGAGAAGGGCAAAACACAAAAACCAACAGAATAGGCAGAAAAAAAAATGCATATATCAATCACCTGGATCACCTACTGAGAAAGAAAAAAGAAAACAAGCAGAAGAGAACAAGAGTAATAGAATAAACAATATCACAATGATATATGGGAATATGACAGTAAATACTAAATATTAAACATTATTGTGCAGCACATAAGATCAACAGAACACAGTGTGCTTTGAGGTAGGAGCCAAAAAGGGTGTAGTTTGTGGGTGTGATCACCCGTGTGTACACCTGTGAGCATGGACGCGCTTGTTTTTTTTTTAAAAAGGTTCCTTCATGTAATGATCTGCTAGAGGGTGTGGGGGGGCCACAGCCCCGTCCTCCAGGGCATGAAGCAGGTATGGAGGAGATCAAAACTCCAGACATCCAGAGGCCCTCAGAACACAAGAGACCAAGGAAGACCAACAGAGGGGCAGCCGCGCCACTGTCCCGGAAAGACCTGAGGAGAGTCCCAGATGAGGGCTCACTCAGCAGCCGCGGAGCAGAAGCCAGGGGGAGTTGCAGTGACGCGCCCGTGAGCTCCGCCGGCAGCCAGCCGTGCCTGAGTGACCGAGCCCCAGGCCGAGAGGCCGGGGGCACCCCGCCTCCGAAGTGGCTACTGCAGCATCTCAGCGAGGATGACCCAGATCGGCGCACAGAATTTGCAGAATGGGCAAAACAAAAATTGGAACAGGACCCTCAGTTCATGCAGAAGATTTTGTTCAGTGATGAGGCAAACTTTTATGTGAATGGTGAAGTTAACAAACAAAACCACCGCTATTGGTCTGACACTAAGCTACATTGGATGGATCCCTCCAAGACTGTTAGAACAACAGAAGTGATGGTTTGCTGTGGTATATGGGGTACAACGATAGTGGGTCCATTCTTCATCAATGGAAACCTCAAGGCCACTGGATATTCTAAATTGCTACATGATGATGTGTTTCCCTCTTTATGCACTGAAGCTGGCACGTTCCCTGAGTTTTTCCAGCAGGATGGTGCACCACCACATTATGGGTGCCAGGTCCGAGCATTCCTAGATGAACAGTTTCCTGGAAAGTGGACTGGTCATCGTGGGACAGTTGAATGGCCCCCAAGGTCTCCCGATTTGACCCCCTTAGACTTTTATCTTTGGGGTCATCTGAAGGCAATTGTCTATGGTGTGAAGATACGAGATGTGCAGCACCTGAAACTAGGGCTGGGCCATATTATACCGTTCACGGTAATACCAGTATAATGTTAGGCAACGATAGGAAAATGAAATATCGCGATAGAATGGGAGTAAAACGCGCATGCGCAGTGCCTTTGTTTTCATACGCACATGGCCGATTGTTGAGTGAAACAGATGAACCAGAATTGGTTTGTAAAAATGGTGCAACTTCAGTGATGTGGAACTGATTGGGTGTTTGTCCGTCAGATACACAACAAAGCACATTTTTTTGCAGAACATGCAAGCGGCCGTCGTTATTGTCGTATTTGTCGGACTAAGATGCTCTTAAATCTGGGAGTAATCTGGGTCCTAAACTCCGTATGCTTCAGGTCAAACAACACTGCAGCATCACTGAGCGTTAAAAACTGTCTAAATTCTTTCATCTTTAATAAAACGATCAGCATTGCTGCTTTACCAGGTGTAACTATAAAGTTTAACTTCCAGGCATCCATGAAAACAAAAGTTATTACATTTAACGGAGTTAGAAGTTAGCAGGAAGCTAGCGGAAGTTAGCTCGCTAGTTTTGCTAGTTACCTAAGCATGATATAGCATGTTCTGACTGAGAGATTTCTGAAAAAAATCAAACGTACAGCTCTGCTATCACTTCCAACATAAATGAAGACAGGAAACTAAACAGCAGTGACGTTTGTAGGGTTACTGAAGTTGGGCTAGCTGGTATATAATGATGTGCTACGTGATCGCTAGCGACACAGCTATGTTAGCATAACATAAACAGTGAAGCTGGAGGACCAACACTAACACTTTTCCACTTATAAAAGTTAACGTTAAGGTTCTTCATGGTTAGAGACAAATGCAATCGCATGGCAGGATGCTGTAAACGGACCAAACTTCAGTCAGGAGAACAACTGAGATAATCCATCCACAATACGAGGTTAGTCATTAATATACTGCAACATGGGAATAGAGCAGCTGCCAGAGAATTCAACATTAATGAATCAATGGTACAGAAGTGGAGGAAGCAAGAAGAATGAGTTTAATCAAGTTTGATTTATCTGACTGCTTTGTTTCGCTTAATGTGCCTTATAATCCCGTGCACCTTATGGTCCGAAAAATGCGTACTGCACACTGCAGTTTAATGTTGCAAAGCACCTCTTTTTAACTTCAGTGGATATTATACATGGTTATGCTCAGGATATGTCATCCCATTTCTACTGGAAATGCCTTTTGGTTAAACTTTCAGCAAGGAATTTGCATTTGCACTGTTACATTTTTATAAAGCTTTAATGTACATAAAAACCAGCTTCTTGTTTAAGTGAAAATAAATGGAAGGTTGTCTTTTTGCGCTAGTAATGTTGTGGAGTTGTATTTTGTCTCGCATCAATTATATCGTCGGTTATATCATTATCGCAAATTTTCAAATATATATCGTGATAAATATTTTTGGCCATATCGCCCTGCTCTACCTGAAACTACGGATACTGGATGCCTGTGCTGGCATTTCTCCTGCAGTGTTGCTATCAGTGTGTGAAGAGTGGGAGAAGAGGGTTGCATTGACAATCCAACACAATGGGCAGCACATTGAACACATTTTATAAGTGGTCAGAAACTTGTAAATAACTCATGAAAGAATAAGGTTATGTTGAAACCTAGTACACTATTGTTTTTCTTGTGACATTACCAATAAGTTTGATGTGTCACATGGCCCTCTTCCTATTGAAAAAACAAAAGTTGTATCCAAGATGGCCGACTTCCAAATGGCCACCATGGTCACCACCCATCCTGAGGAGTTTGCCCCCTCACATATACTAATGTGCCACAAACAGGACTTTAAGATGACCAACCATTCCCATGTTATTACGGTGTATCCATATAAATGGCCCACCCTGTACTATGCTGTGCATCTAGATGCTATATATGCATAGTATAGTGGTAACACTACATGCCTGACTTCAGGTCGGGGGTTTGGCTCCTATCTAGGAAGGGTCCCCAAGATAGCTGTGCTAATGAAGTCTTGCTCAGATTAACAAGGTCCGGTCAGGTGTTTAAGAACTGCGACACACTGTCCAGAACCACAAAGATACTGCACAGGACCCTCAAGCTCCCAGGCCTGGTAGTCTCAATAAATAGCTTAAAGATAGTTCTGAACGACTCGCCCCAAAAATATTACATAAATATCATACCAAAAATGACTCCCTTTACAGAAAAAAAATGTGAAAGCTGAGGTTACTGTCATGGTCCGCGGCCCGGCGTCCGGGGTGCTGCTGGGATGTCCACGCCCACGAGCGTGGCTGCTAACCCCACACCTGCATCCCATCCCAGGCGATCACCAGGTGGACTATTTAATCCTGCCCTACCTGCTGCTCCACGCCAGTCCGTAGTCGCCTCTCAGCGGTAACGTACGCCTGCGGAAAAGAACTCGTATGACAAACTCTCCATCGGACCTAACCCTGTTTTTCTTTCCCTGTGTACCCAGATCACAACTCGGCGTGTTTTTTTCGAGCCACCTGCCTGTCCACCTGTCCGCCTGAGATTCGGTTCACATTCAGCTTCGCCGTCTCGACCCCTTTTGGAGCTCCACCCCCCTCTGGTTCACTCGGCCCGGCTATCACCGTGAGACGCACACTCCACCTTCCCTCATGTGCTGCCCTTTTTCCGCACCCCAGTAATCTGTCTCTCTTTTTGTTTTACAGCCTCTCACAGCCCCGCTCTCGGCGTTCCCTGTGCGGTCCCTCGGTTTCGTCTGGTTTCACCCGTTGTTTTTCTGGCTACCCTCACGGGACACCTTTAGTTTCAATAAAAATTACTTTCTTTATTCGCTCATACCCTCGTGTGTGTGTTCTGCTACTGGGTCCTGCCTGCGCTCGGAACTTCGGTTCATGACAGTACGGACTGGCCAGTATGGACCCAGCAGATCCACTCCGCTCCGCTATTAATAAACAGGGCGCTATCCTCGGTCGCCACGATCAGCAGCTCCAGTCTCTCCAAGACCGTTGTCAAGAGCTCAGTGACACTCAGAATAAATTACAAACTAGGCCGTCCGACCCCGTGCACCGCGGCGTGTCGCCTCCGCCGCTGGAACCCTTCCACGGGGAGCTAGACCTGTGTGGGGGGTTCCTTTTCCAGTGCTCCTTGTTTTTCAGTCGCACGCCTGACGCGTTCCCCACGGATACTGCTAAGATCTCCCACTTCGTGGGATTGTTACGGGGGCGTGCTCTAGCATGGGCTGAAGCCTACTTAAGTTCTCACCCCATTCGTGATTGCGATTACGATGACTTCCTGGAGGAGTTCCAGGCTACGTTTTCCCCTCCGGTATCGGAGGACGATGCCGCGCAGAAGTTGCTGGGGCTCCGTCAGGGGCGGCGCAGTATTGCGGAGTACCTAGTTGAATTCCGTACTCGAGCGGTCGCCGTGGGTTGGCCCGATTCGGCTCTTCGTGGGGTTTTTTTACGGTCGTTAAATGACCAGATGAAGGACCAACTGGCTTTTCACGAGGAGACCAGATCCTTTGATGAATTGGCCTCCCTCTCCCGTAGGATTGACAGACGCTTGCGGGAGAGGGATGCCGAGCGGCGATCTAAACCTATGGGCTCCGTATTGCGCCCCGGGTTTCGCGTTTCTCCGCCCCCGCCCCCAGCTGCGTGTGCGCGCTCTCCGTCGCCGCCCCCGCCTGAACCCATGCAGATCGGACGCTCTCGGCTTTCTCCGGAGGAGAGGGAACGCCGATTTCGGGCTGGAGAATGTCTGTACTGTGGGAGGCCCGGTCACCGCATCGCTGTTTGCCCGGTCCGCCCAAACGACCCGGCCCACCGGTGAGTCCGGGGATACGGGTGGGCAGCACTCTAAGCACTACTAGACCCCGATTGTTACTGTCCGTTACTATCGTGACTTCTAATCAGACGTTTACATGCCCCGCGTTAGTGGACTCCGGGGCGGAACAGAACCTTATGGATGAGAAGCTGGCTAAGAGGCTAGCTGTGTCTCTTACTCCACTTGAACCGCCCATCCCTGCGTCTACATTAAACAACCAAGTGTTTGCATACATAACTCACCAAACCGCGCCTGTACGGTTAATCACATCAGGTAACCACCAAGAGCAGCTGTCCTTTTTTACTTTTCCTGCTCCTGACACCCCGCTTATCCTAGGCTACCCCTGGTTACAGAGACATAACCCACACATAGATTGGGCCGGAAAAAGTATCGCGAGCTGGAGTGTGTTTTGTCTGGCGAACTGCCTGAGGTCAGCCGTTCCCTCCGCCTCAACGGAACGGAGGCCCGCCCCGCCACCCGCGCCGGACCTCTCTTCCGTGCCCCCCGACTATCACGATCTCCAGCAGGTGTTCAGTAAAGATGAGGCGCTCTCACTCCCGCCTCACCGTCCATATGACTGTGCTATCGATCTGCTCCCGGGAGCTTCGCTGCCCTCTAGCAGATTATACAACCTGTCTCGCCCCGAAAGAGAAACCATGGAGAATTACATCCAGGAGTCACTAACTGCAGGACGTATTAGGCCGTCATCCTCTCCCGTGGCTGCGGGTTTTTTCTTCGTGGGAAAGAAAGACGGGACGCTCCGCCCGTGCATCGATTACAGGGGGCTGAATGACGTCACCGTCAAAAACAAATATCCCCTCCCACTCATTAGTTCTATTTTTAACTCACTCCAGGGAGCTACGGTCTTCACCAAACTAGATCTGCGGAACGCCTACCACCTGGTACAGATACGTGAAGGCGACGAGTGGAAGACCGCCTTCAATACCCCACTAGGGCATTTTGAATATCTAGTAATGCCGTTCGGGTTAACGAACGCCCCGGCGGTTTTTCAAGCCCTAGTCAACGACGTGTTACGGGATTTCCTGAACGTGTTTGTTTTTGTTTACCTGGATGATATTTTGATTTTCTCCAAGACGCTCGAGGACCATCGCATCCATGTGAGGAGCGTGCTACAACGGCTGCTCGAAAATAGACTGTACGTAAAAGCGGAAAAGTGTGAGTTCCACGCCTCATCCATTTCCTTCTTGGGCTACATCCTCGCTGGTGGGCAGGTGAAGACCGACCCGGTGAAGATCAAAGCAATATTGGAATGGCCGGTTCCGGAGACACGAAAGAAGCTTCAGAGCTTCTTGGGGTTTGCGAATTTTTATCGCCGTTTCGTTCGAAACTACAGCCAGGTGGCCGCGCCTCTCACCCAACTCACCTCACCCAAGGTGTCTTTCACATGGTCCCCTGAGGCCCACGCAGCCTTCGCTAAATTGAAGCGATTATTCACGTCCACACCCATTCTGACCCATCCTGACTCTTCTAAACAGTTTGTTGTTGAGGTCGACGCATCTGATGCGGGAGTCGGGGCGGTTCTTTCCCAGCGGTCTGGGCCCCTGAACAAACTCCGGCCGTGCGCCTTTTTCTCACGCCGACTCACCCCCGCAGAAAGGAATTACGACATCGGCGACAGGGAACTCCTAGCGGTAAAACTCGCATTGGAGGAATGGCGTCACTGGCTGGAGGGGACCGAACAGCCCTTCGTTATATGGACAGATCATAAAAATCTACTGTACCTTAGAACCGCCAAGAGGTTAAATCCCCGTCAAGCTCGCTGGTCCCTATTCTTCGCCCGTTTCAACTTCACACTCTCCTATCGTCCCGGGTCACGAAACATCAAACCCGATGCGCTCTCCCGTCTGTATTCCCCCGACAGCGAGGCGCCCCTCCCCGCCACCATCCTGCCTGCCTCCTGCGTGGTGGGTGCTCTCACCTGGGAGATTGAGGAGACCATTCGCCAAGCGCTCCCGGGGGACCCTGACCCAGGGACCGGACCGCCGGGACGGCGCTTCGTTCCCGCCGCCGCCCGGGGAGCAGTCATCCACTGGATCCACACAGCACGATTCGCGTGCCACCCGGGCGTGAGCAGAACGGCGCGCCTCCTCAGCAGACACTTCTGGTGGAAATCGCTACTACGGGACGTGAGGGACTACGTGTCTGCCTGTGCCGTCTGCGCTCGTAATAAACCATCCACGAAACATCCCATGGGCCAGCTCCACCCACTCACTACTCCCCACCGGCCCTGGTCTCACATCTCGCTCGACTTTGTTACCGGTCTCCCCACCTCTTCTGGAAAATGTGTCATCCTCACCGTTGTGGATCGGTTTTCTAAGGCCGCCCACTTCGTCCCGCTAGCCAAGCTGCCCTCGGCTGCTGAGACTGCCCAAGCGTTAGTCACGGAAGTCTTCAGGCTCCACGGAATTCCCCTAGACATTGTCTCCGATCGCGGTCCCCAGTTCACCTCACAAGTGTGGAGGACCTTCTGCTCCATTCTCGGCGCCAAGGTCAGTTTGAGTTCCGGTTTCCACCCGCAATCCAATGGGCAAACTGAACGCCTTAATCAGGAGCTGGAGACTATGCTGAGGTGCGTAGCCAGTCAAAACCCCTCCTCCTGGGTTACTTACCTGCCCTGGGTGGAGTACGCCCACAATACTCACACCTCGTCCTCCACCGGCTTCTCTCCTTTCGAAGCGTCCCTCGGGTATCAGCCTCCGCTCTTCCCGGAAGAGGACCTGTCCCTCTCCGTCCCGTCGGCCCCTCATCACCTCCGGCGCTGCCAACGTGTGTGGCGCTGCGCTCGCCGCGCCCTCCTGCGCGCAAAGGAACGACAGGCGCACTACGCCGATCGTCGCCGCACCCCAGCCCCTGACTACCAGCCGGGACAGAAGGTTTGGTTGGCTGCTGGGAACATCCCGCTCCGGGGCACGTCCCGCAAACTGGCTCCCCGTTTCATCGGGCCGTACGAAGTGGACCGAGTCATCAACCCGGTGGCAGTCAGGCTCCGGCTTCCGGCCTCTCGGCGTGTGCATCCCACGTTCCATGTATCTCAACTTAAGCCGGTCCGCCTCAGCCCCCTGTGCCCTCCTTCCGAGCCCCCTCCTCCCGCCCGGCTCGTCGGCGGCCATCCGGCCTATGCGGTCCGGCGGATCCTGGATGCGCGCCGGCGCGGGCGCGGCTGGCAGTATCTTGTGGATTGGGAGGGGTACGGCCCCGAGGACCGCCTCTGGGTCCCGCGCTCCTTCATTCTGGACCCTCGTCTCATCTCTGCTTTCCGTGCTTCTCTCCGCAGGCGGGGTCCCGGCTGGTCGCCTGGGGGCGACCCTTGAGGGGGGGGTACTGTCATGGTCCGCGGCCCGGCGTCCGGGGTGCTGCTGGGATGTCCACGCCCACGAGCGTGGCTGCTAACCCCACACCTGCATCCCATCCCAGGCGATCACCAGGTGGACTATTTAATCCTGCCCTACCTGCTGCTCCACGCCAGTCCGTAGTCGCCTCTCAGCGGTAACGTACGCCTGCGGAAAAGAACTCGTATGACAAACTCTCCATCGGACCTAACCCTGTTTTTCTTTCCCTGTGTACCCAGATCACAACTCGGCGTGTTTTTTTCGAGCCACCTGCCTGTCCACCTGTCCGCCTGAGATTCGGTTCACATTCAGCTTCGCCGTCTCGACCCCTTTTGGAGCTCCACCCCCCTCTGGTTCACTCGGCCCGGCTATCACCGTGAGACGCACACTCCACCTTCCCTCATGTGCTGCCCTTTTTCCGCACCCCAGTAATCTGTCTCTCTTTTTGTTTTACAGCCTCTCACAGCCCCGCTCTCGGCGTTCCCTGTGCGGTCCCTCGGTTTCGTCTGGTTTCACCCGTTGTTTTTCTGGCTACCCTCACGGGACACCTTTAGTTTCAATAAAAATTACTTTCTTTATTCGCTCATACCCTCGTGTGTGTGTTCTGCTACTGGGTCCTGCCTGCGCTCGGAACTTCGGTTCATGACAGTTACAGCTCGTCTTTCACACCTCCATCAGAGGGTTTTGTGTGTTTGACCATCCTGCTTTGAGCAGATCCTTTTTGATGCACAGGTAGCCTCTGATGACAGGCACAGAGAGGTCACATTTTCAAAGCTGGCGAGAAAATGATAAACAGCCTTTCAGCTTCAGAGAACTGAAACTACAGGCTCAGGTATGAAACCGTCCTTGTTTGATAAAAATGTGCTTATACAATTTTAATCGAGACATTTGCAAGAGATAAAATCCTCATTTGCGAAACACTCTGTTACACACAAACAATCAAACGCACACACGGCTGTGCTATGCAAGATAGTCCAATCTGCAATGCAAGGCATTTTATATTACTCTGATTTATTTTGTTCTTTTCTTTGACTCTCAGAGACATGCTGGGGGAATTTATAGCAACACAAAACATCAGCAAACAGTTTGATGTTAGACTACTGATGCGATGTATTTCCAGTCTTATGGAGTAAATATAGCAATACAATAGAAACATGAGTTGTAAATATAGAAGCAAATAAATCTGTTGTCATCCACAGTTAGTTAGAAATTGTGGTATAAATATGTAATCACAACCATTTCCAAGGTGTGTCATGCACAGCACAGCACAATACACTTACACTTATATAATATATATATATATATATATATATATATATATATATATATATATATATATATATATATATATATATATGGCCAAGCTTGAAACCTGGATCCCCCGTAGCCGGTTACCAAGATTACGTGAAGTACCCTCAGAAGGTCTGCTAGATGATGTTAATGCAGCACTACGGGCAATACCTACAACCACGATTATCGACACTAACAAGCTGATCTACAATACGGCAGCAGTGATCAGTGAGATGCTTGGCTACAAGTTGAACAGCGACAAGGGGCAGTACCCTCCATGGAGAAGGAGGCTAGAGGGCAAGATCAAAGTAGCACGGAGGGAGGTTAGCCAACTAACGGAGTTGCAGAAAGGTGCGACAAATAAGGTGCATAAGAAATACAGCAAGCTGTCCATACCTGAGGCCTTGGAAACTGCCAAGCAAAGACTCACAGCCTTGGCCAGCCGCTTGAGGAGGTACACCAGAGAGATAGAAGGCAGGAGAATAAACCAGCTGTTCTCCACAGAACCAGCAAAGGTGTACTCTCAGTGGCAAGGGAACAATAAGAGAACAGCACCACCAAGGCTGGAGACGGAGCAATACTGGAAGAGTATATGGGAGAAGGATGCAACCCATAACGGCAATGCTCAGTGGCTAGAGGATCTGAGGGCAGACCACAGCGACCTCCCTGAACAGGGTCCAGTAACCATCACAGTGGCAGATATCCAAGAAAGGGTCTCCAGTATGAAGAGTTGGACAGCACCAGGGCCCGACATGGTTCACGCCTACTGGCTGAAGAAGCTGACTGCACTCCACGAGCGTCTGGCAGCACAAATGAACCAGCTGCTAGTTAACGAGAGACACCCGGAATGGCTAACTGAAGGCCGGACGGTCCTGATCCCCAAGGACCCCAAGAAGGGACCGGTCCCCTCCAACTACCGACCAATAACCTGCCTCAGTACTACATGGAAGCTCCTGTCAGGCATCATATCGGCTAAGATGAACAGGCACATGGGTCAATACATGAGCGGGACACAGAAAGGAATTGGCAAGAATACCAGAGGCGCAAAACACCAGCTACTGGTAGACAGAACAATCAGCCGAGACTGCAAGACCAGACTGACCAACCTGTGCACTGCCTGGATTGATTACAAGAAGGCCTATGACTCAATGCCCCACAGCTGGATACTGGAATGCCTAGAATTGTACAAGATCAATGGGACCCTAAGAGCCTTCATCAGGAACTGTGTGTGTGTGTGTGTGTGTGTGTGTGTGTGTGTGTGTGTGTGTGTGTGTGTGTGTGTGTGTGTGTGTGTGTGTGTGTGTGTGTGTGTGTGTGTGTGTGAAGGAAAAATGTCCTCCACCGAAGCTTGCAGCACTGCTCTGTGCTGGAGTGGAGTGATGATGAATGGACCCACTGCTGACTAGTAAAAGTGGTGTATTACTGAAAACCAAAGCTACTTACATGGAAACAAAAGGTTAGCCACATAGAAAATGTGTGAGCAGCACTTGAAAAGATTATAAAATGTGAGCGAGTGTACTGCAAAAGAAAGCAATGCAAGAAATGACAGAATGTCCCCAGATGTGCAGAGCCTGTCAGCATATTTCAGCTGATTGAATTCACTGCAAACAACATTGATGTTTTGATTCACTTTCACCACTCTGTTCGGTACTATTTTCAGCAGCTGGGTGATACATTGACCTGCATTTTATAACGTTCACTTTCTGGATAGCATGGCAAAGTCAAAAATGATAACATTAGATATTAGCAGCTGCTCTAGCTACTAAAATAACAAATTCATTAGCTGGGACCACATCCAGTGTTTCTAGTAGATATGGCAGATAGGTTGGGCATGAATTGAAGCTGCGGTTTGGGGAAGGCCTCTGAGGGGACTGGTGGTGGCTCCCGGGCAGGGCAGATCCCCGTGTACAAATGAGAATTAAATGAATTGATTAAGGGAGGGTGGTTAAAGAACAGAAAGATAAGTGATCTCCAACAGAGATATTTACAGTTATTTAGACAAGATGAAATTCCTATATGGTTCCTAAAAATACATCAGATGTCATTTGAACCTTTTTTGGTTATTGACAAGACTGAATTTATATTAAATATCTAGAAGAAAGTTAGGACCTAAATATATACAAATTACTTACATGCATTTAGTGAATATTAGATTATCACTTTTTAATTAAATTGCCTGTTTTCATCTGCATGCTGTGAGTTTTCCTAGACGATAACCATTTACCTTCATTTTGGTCCCACATTTAATCAGAATCAGAATCATGTTTATGTGCCAAGTATATGTGCAGACACATACAAGGAATTTGGTTCCGGTAGATGGTGGCTCTCCAGCACAGCAATGTAAATCACACACACACACACACACACACACACACACACACACACACACACACACACACACACACACACACACACACACACACACACATGTCTATATATACACATTACACATACATACACAACGCTGTGTAAACCAACTATAAATAACTAATCTAAACTTATATACATAAAATACAGAAATGAAATGAATACTACAGAATGTAAATAAGGTGCAGTTGCAGTCTGGCAGTGGGAGCAATGTGACAGGTCAACTGTTTAGAAGGGAGATGGCGAGGGGAAAGAAACTGTTCCTGTCGGGTGGTCCTGGTGTGCAGGCTTCTGTACCGTCTGCCAGAGGGCAGCAGATCAAAAAGTCTGTGACCAGGGTGTGAGGGGTCTGCGATGATTTTCCCTGCCCGTTTCCTGGTTCTTGAGAGGTACAGATCCTGGATGGAGGGCAGGGGGGTGCCGATGATCCTTTCTGCTGCCCGTACAGTCCGCTGCAGTCTGTTCCTGTCCTGTTTAGTGGCTGCACCATACCAGACTGTGATGGAGGAGCACAGGACAGACTCAATGACCGCAGTGTAGAACTGGATCAGCAGCTCCTGTGGAAGACTGTACTTCCCCAGTTGTCTCAGGAAGTACATCCTCTGCTGGGTCTTTTTGAGGATGGAGTTGATGTTGGTCTCCCACTTCAGGGCCTGGGAGATGGTGGTACCCAGGAACTTCACAGTTGACACAGGGCTGTCTGATATGGTGAGGGGGAGCAGAGTTGAGGGATGTCTCCTGAAGTCCACTGTCATCTCTACAGTTTTAAGAGTGTTCAGCTCCAGATTGTGCTGACTGCACCAGAGTACCAGCTGCTCAACTTCCTGCCGGTATGCAGACTCATCACCATGCTGAATGAGGCCAATGACAGTGGTGTCATCTGAAAACTTTAGGAGTTTAACAGCCGAGTTCTTGGAGGTGCAGTCGTTAGTGTAAAGGGAGAACAGCAGTGGTGAGAGGACACATCCTTGAGGGGCACCAATACTGAGGGACCGAGTTTCAGAGGTGATCTCCCCCAGCCTCACTTGTTGCTTTCTATCTGTCAGGAAGCTGGTGATCCATTGACAGGTAGCTGGTGATACGCTGAGCTGGGAGAGTTTGGAGGAGAGAAGTTCAGGAACAATGGTGTTAAAAGCCGAACTAAATTCCACAAACAGGACCCTGGCATAAGTTCGAGGTGTTGCAGGATGTAATGCAGCCCCATGTTCACTGCATCATCCACTGACCTGTTTGCCCGGTAGGCAAACTGCAGAGGGTCCAGCTGGTGGCCTGTAATGTCTTTCAGATGGGCTAACACCAGTAGTTCGAAGGATTTCATGACCACAGACGTCAAGGCGACAGGTCTGTAGTCATTCAGTCCTGTGATGGTGGGTTTCTTGGGAAAAGGGATGATGGTGGAGCGTTTGAAGCAGGAGGGAACTTCACACAGCTCCAAGAATCTGTTGAAGATGCGAGTAAAGATGGGAGCCAGCTGTTCAGCACAGGTTGTGAGGCAGGAGGGTGAGACACCGTCTGGTCCGGGGGCTTTCCTGGGCTTCTGTTTCTGAAATAGTTGGCTCACATCCTCAGTGTGTATTCTGAGTTTCAGGGAGGAGGAAAGGGGGGTGAGAGGTGTGGTGGAGGTTGTTGAGTCTGGATTGGAGAGGGCGGTGGTGGTCGTTGAGTCTTGATTGGGGAGGGTGGTGGTGGTCGTTGGGTCTGGATTGGGGAGGGTGGGGGTGGTCGTTGAGACTGGATTGGGGAGGGGGAGGGTGAAGGGGAGAAAGGTGGAAGGTGTGTTGGGGGTCAATGTCTGAAGCAATGTCTCTGGGGAGGGGAGGGTGAGGCGTGGGAGTCTGTCCGTCTCAAACCTGCAGTAGAAAGTGTTTAACTCGTTGGCCAGGTCTTTGTTTGCTTCAATAGTGGGTGGGGGGCGTCTGTAGCTGGTGATTTCCTGCAGGCCCCTCCACACTGACGCTGGGTCATTGGCTGAAAGCCGTTCTTCCAGCTTCTGGGAGTAGATCCTTTTAGCTGCTTTGATCTCCTTGGTCAGTGTGTTCCTGGCTTGCTTGTACAGGGCCCTGTCACCACTTCTGTAGGCGTCCTCCTTGGCCTTACGAAGATGTTGGAGTTTAGAATTGAACCATGGTTTATTGTTGTTGTATCTGCAAAAGGTCTTTGTTGGCACACACCCGTCTTCACAAAAACTGATGTATGATGTCACAGTGTCCGTGAGCTCATCTAGGTTCTCAGATGCAGCTTCAAAAACAGTCCAATCAATGGAGTCAAAACAGTCCTGCAGTTCCTGCTTTGCTGCGTTAGTCCACTTCTTCACAGTTTTGACTACAGGCTTGGCACGTTTGAGTTTTTGCCTATAAACTGGAATAAGATGGACCATGCAGTGATCAGAATGTCCCAAAGCTGCCCGGGGCACAGAGCGATAGGCATCTTTTAGAGTGGTGTAACAGTGATCCAGTATGATGTTGTCCCTGGTGGGGCAGACTATATGCTGTCTGTATTTAGGGAGTTCGTGGTTTAGGTTTGCTCTGTTAAAATCCCCAAGAATAATTGTAAAGGAGTCTGGGAATTTCCTCTCCAGGGTAGTAATCTGGTCAGCAAGCTCGCACAGTGCGTTGTTCGCGTTGGCCTGTGGAGGGATGTAAACTCCAACCAGCATGAAGGAAGAAAACTCCCGCAGTGAATAAAACGGTTCACAATTGATGAAAAAACTTTCCAAGCGTGGGCTGCAGTGTTTCTGTAACACTGTGACATCAGTACACCAACCTTCATTAATGTAGAAGCAGACTCCACCACCCTTTGTTTTCCCTGAGAGCTCTGTTTTGCGGTCCGCCCAGTGAAGTTGGAAGCCCGGCAGATTTAAGACAGTGTCTGAGACTCGCTCACTGAGCCAGGTTTCAGTGAAGCAGAGGGCAGCAGAGCGTGCAAAGTCCTTATTAGTCCGGTTTAAGAGCAGTAATTCGTCGACTTTGTTTGGAAGAGAGCGGAGATTCACGAGGTGAATGGAGGGGAGTGCCGTGCAGAATCCTCGCCGACGTAGTTTCACCAGCGCACCAGCGCGACTCCCCCATCTACGTCTTCTCCAGGAGCCACAGAGAGCTGCTGCGCCTCCAACTAAAATCTCCAAAAAACTTTCCGGGTTTGTGAAAAATGGATAAGAACTATAGTGAGACGACTGCCTGATGTTTAGCAGTTGATGTGCAACTAACTCCAAAATGCTCCATGAACTAACATCATCACCATTATTCATTCAAGGTTATTCATTGCCTTTGTAGGGCCTGTGACCACAGCTACTGTTTCATCTGCATGCAACACCCACATATAAACATTTAAGCAATGCAACGAAGGCCTTCTTTGGTGTAGAAGAAAACATTTTAAGCAGAGAAGGAGTAGCGTAAAAGTCTTTTCAGTGATCTGTATTTGAAGTTGGTCCTTCAACATTCCCTTACACCTCATTGTGTTGTGCTCTGACATGTCTACGAGTAAGAGCACATTGCTCTTCAGCCTCTATCTTCCATCCACCAAATTCAGTCAAAGGCATTGAATCTGCGCGGTTCATGGATGAGTCCTTCTCTACATAAACAGATCATGGAGCGCTGCAAAGCAACATCCATTGAGTAAACTTGCTTGTCTAGTTCACCATATGTTCTAGACCACTGCAGGATCACACTAAAGCACTGAGGAATGGTTTTAATGCTATTTAGATTGCTGCAGATAAGCACTGACACATCTTTATGTGTCATACTAAAGTGTTCACCACTAGTGTTAGAACAAACATACTGGGGGGAACACTGTGAAAAAGTAAAGGCTACAAATTGACAATGATCCAGCCAACATACGGTCTGCAAACTGTGAGTACTCTGCACGTGGAGAGCAATTGAATTTCCTGTCATGTATACGCTACATATGAACATCAACATCTGGGAAATAACATTAAACCAAACGTGGCTTTAGGCCATGTAGATGTGCTGTGTTTAAAAGCAGGATTTGTTTCATTAAAATGGAGCTCAACTTCGGGTTGTCTCTGTGAGTGGATGTAAAACACTGCAAAGACCCTCCGAGAATATTTCTTTAGCGTACTTCTGCCTGATGGCTGTATTCGCCATCATTTTCAGACTAGTTATCCTTTTTCCCCCCTTTTCAATATACATGTCCGCACACATACAAATGTATACTCACAAATCAAAGATTTTAACATGATTTACGTGCATGAAGCTTAATTGTGCTGTTTATGATCACAGCTGTAAAAACAACCTCCGCTAAAGCTTGCCAGATTTATTTTACCGTTGCAGTTTTTTTTTCAGTCTCTTCCTCCATCCAGCCGGTTGTACTTAGCTTGTTCCATCCCAGCCGAAGCTGTCCAGTCAAGGTGACTGAACGGAAACAAAGCCCGAAAAGGGATTACAAATAAGATCACTGAATATTTATCAAATGTGTTTGCCATTTTTTTTTGGAGATTTCTCTGCTGATTCTCAGATTCTTGTATCATGTCAACAGTTTGTGTTGAATGTACATTTCCCCCAAAATTACTTAGGGCCGAACACGGCAGATAAAGCTCCCCACAGGAAACCTCTGTGGGACTCCAGGGACCAAATGTTATGTATCTTTGTCTACAGTCTCTGAAAACAACATTCTTTCCTTTTGAGCTGAGTGAACAGGGAACAATAATTCTGGTCTAATTTATATGCAGACCTCATTTTACACAATAACAAATATGCTCGTGTGACATATTACAGGGAACATATGGAGTAAAAACTGCAGTAGTCCTTATTATTATTTTTCTGAGGACTTAGAGACTTATTTTACTGCAGATGGATGTGGTGGACTGAGGATGTAATTCATGATAGAACTGCACTGTTTGGTTACCTCTGAAGGAGCCTTCATAGCATGTGATAAGTTCAAGTCTCAGGTGCCTCCAGTGTCTTAACAGTGTGACTGTGGAAGTTGCCAAAAATCCTTTACATCCAATT
The DNA here is from genome assembly GCF_057381915.1 of Diplotaxodon limnothrissa. Lineage (NCBI taxonomy): Eukaryota > Metazoa > Chordata > Actinopteri > Cichliformes > Cichlidae > Diplotaxodon > Diplotaxodon limnothrissa. Next base: position 13,033,948 of record NC_140601.1, on the reverse strand, counting down.
TCCACAGGGCGGTCTTTTATTGGCTCCAGCTGCCAACTCTGCAGTATTCCCACCCACCTACCCGTCTCCTTCTACACACACACACACTAAAATGCCCCCCCCCCCCCCCACCCCCCCCCCCCCCCCCCCCCCACCCACCTCCTGCACTGTCTGTATTGCAATCTAGCTGATGCAGGCATCTTGAAGAACAGAGCAATAGGTCTGTGTGAGTGCAGAGGTTTCTTTGCATCCCTAAGTATGTATAGTTTGACAGAAAATAGAAAAAATAGAAAATAATCTTGATGTTTGATATTTTTAGATGTAGAAGTGGGACAGTACCAGACATCTGCGTTGTAGTTTTAATTAAATGTTTGTGATTATGTAAAATAACCCAAAACAAGTTCTTTTTTCTTTTCTTTTTTTAGTAAAGATGAGTGTGTGTGGTTTTTGATTGAAAAAAGGCCAATATGCTTTAGATGATGCAGTCTCATCCATCCATCGATTTTCTTCCACTTAAGGTTAAAACCTATCCCAGCTGTCATAGAGTGAGACGCAGGGTACATCCTGTACAGGTCCCCAGTCTATTACAGGGTAACACAGAAATAGACAACTATTCATGCCTACAATCAGTTAGCTTAGCGTGCATGTTTGCAGACTATGGGATGAAGCCATGCAGAGTACCAGTGCAGGTAGAGTTAACATTTGTTCCTCTATAAAAAAAACAAATGTTGTTTCTGGGGATGTTTCAAACCCAGAAACATTTTGCTGTGAGCCGATGTTGCTAACCACTGCACCGATGTTTGTAGTTATTCATCACACGAATAGAAACTACAAGGACAAAGTCTCAAGTAATCTCAACTTTGAGCCTCACATTTTTTATCACCTAAAAAAAATCTGGTCTCAGTTTATAAAGCACTTAAATTTTGAAGTGCGTCACGCAAGGAACAAGACACTCAAACCCTTTAACAGCAAGTAGAAAATGAACCACCATACAAGACATAAAACCAATTTAGTATAAAATGATTTTAGACAACATAACACTCCGACAGGGAAGCATTTAAAGAGAATATAAGGGGATCAATAACTATTAAATAAAATCAGCAAAGGATCTCTGGTAAGTGTGTGTCTTGTACAAGAGGTCAAGAACTTATTTCATTTGATTTTCCCAAGTGGTTTGTGGTGTTGATTTAGTTGCACTTTTAGATGCAGTTTTTCTGCTGGAGGCTCTCAGGTTACATGCAGTCTCCTGAGAGACAAGAGCTCTGATATAGGAGTCTTAAAAGTGACAAGCAAAATCCAAATTCAGCTCTGAAACATACTCGCAGTGCAAAAGCAAGTCTTGTTGGTCTAATATTGAAAGAATAGGAGTTGATTTCTGTCAGGATCACTTTCAATGGATAAATTCATGCTTACAAAGTGGCTACACTCGGAGGGAATCCAGCTTTAAAATTTCAGAATCAATTGGTCGTTTCCATCAAGCTGATTTGCAGTAGTTGTGATTAGACGTGTCTTAAACCATTAAAAAATCCAAATATGAATCTACAGCTATAAAAACGGAGGCCAAATTAAAATTATGAGAACTGTACACATGGTTAAACAAACTGATTTATAGACTGTTTTCAAACAGCTGCCACAGAACAAATAGTAACAACAATAATTAAAAAATAAATATGTCTGAAATGATGGCACACATGTACTAATGTATGTGAGGTTTCAAAATAAACCAGGCCTGAAGGCCGAGGTGAAAAAGGAAAAACACAAAAATGGTAAAGTTTAATGCTTGCATGTCTTCCCCCTGACTGGCAGCAGCTGTTACACTTGCACCGCTGGGTTAGGCGGGTAATGGGCTGTGGAGGGCAGTGATGACATGCAGGTGATGTGGGATAGTTTGATGCTCATGACCTCCTTAGGTCACTTAGCTGCAGTGGATGAGGAGGAAATCTGTAATGGTCAAAGGAGGAAAGTAAAACACAGGAGACAGTGTAAAAGTTCATCCAGGCCAAAAGCATGCACGAGTAGGCAGTCAACCAGGCAGACAAAGCAGCGAAGGAGCTGGCAGAAGGCAGAACACATAGACGAGTCCAGAAGTCATGCAGGAAAAGGTCAACTATCAAGAAAAATGAGGAGAAAATAAACGTAGAACACTTGGAAATGCCTGGAAGTTTGACTTGTGAAAAGAGAATCCAGGAAGTGACAGAAGGAAACAGCATATTTATGGATGATCTGATATCCTCGTGTTGGTGTTGTTCCCAGATCATCGTGAAAATGTTGTTCCAGGTTCAACATTGCAAGTGACCAATCACATTGTTGTGACGTTATTCTTTTGCGCGCCAAGCCATTCGTGCATTTATGAAATTCCAATGTTGCAAGGACAATATCAGTTCTGCCTACCGTTTATTAAAGGGTTACGGTTAGGGTCAGGGTCCGTTGATCGGCGGACAGAGGCGGTTTCTCGCAGCTTAAGTACAGTTTTTTGTTTTACGGCGGTTTTTCCCGAAGTCACAAAAGTATGACGTTACAACATTCTGATTGGTCACTTGCAATGTTGATCCTGGAACAACATTTAGTATGATGATCTGGGAACAACACCAACACCACGATATCAGATCGTGCCATATTTATATACCCACAGTGGAGAAAGATCTGATTGGATAATTGAACACAAGTGATTGAATACAAGCAAATCCTAATGAGAGCAGCATAGATTATTACAGGAGAGTGGGGTAGAGACTGAGTGGGGATTACAAAATAAAAATAGAATGATTTAAAACAAACTCAAAAAACCATGACAGACAGGTCAAAGAAACAAGCCAACCCAGGTTTTGGCTGTGGACGGATTAAAGGAAGACTTTTTAATGAGAGTACAGCTTCAAGTCATTTACACTTCTGGGATATTGATGTGCTCAGTTAAGTAGCAGTCGGAGTTGTTAATCAGTTTCAGCTGCTTTGTTGTTAAAGAAATTAACAACAAGGGCATAAGAGGGGCAACAATGAGGCAAGCACCAAAACAGGAATTGCTTTTTCATCTTTTCTGACTGTTCTTTTTTATTTATTTATTTTTTTTTACTAATTTTGCATTTGATACGTGCAATTTCCAGAATGTTTGCTGTGTCTCCTGCACAGTCTCAAGAGCAGGGAGCAGATTGCAAAAGACACACGGTTGCTTTAGGAGCGCTAGACATCACCAGGCCCGGTGTCTGCTCCTTTGTTCAACTTAGGAACAGGATGAGCACTGCCAGAGCTACAAAATGACCTCCAGCAGGACACTGGTGTGAATGTTTCGAACCAAACAATCAGAAACAGACTTCATGAGAGTGGTCTGAGGGCCCGACGTTCTCTAGTGGACACTTTAATCACAACCTGACACTGTAGAGCTCAATTGACATTTGCCATAGAATACCAGAACTGGCAGGTTCATCACTGACACACTGTGCTTTTCACAGATGAGAACAGGTTCACCCTGAGCACATGTGACAGGTGTGAAAGGGTCTGGAGAAGCCATGGAGGAAGTTATGCTGCCTGTAACATCGATCAGCATGACTGGTTTGGTGGTGGGTCAGTGATAGGAGTTATATACACAGACCTCTACAGAGTGAGGAACAGCAGCCTGACTGCCATTAGGTTTCAAGGTGAAATTCTTGGACCCACTATCAGACTGTACACTGGTGCAGTGGGTCCTGGGTTCCTCCTGGTGCGGTACAGTGCCCGGCTTTATATGGCAAGAATATCCAGTCAATTCCTGGAGGATGAAGGAGCTGATACCATTGACCCCCATTTTCCCTGAACTAAATCCAATAAAACTCCTCAAAATGTACTAGCTCAGTGGTCAGCAACCTTTATCAACCAAAGAACCATTTGGACCCAGTTTCTACGCAAAAGAAAACACTGGGAGCTGCAAATACTTGAAGATAACACTGTATATATTGTTTTTTCTACCTTTATGCTTTGTGTGAACAACTAAAGTGTGTTGCTTATGAAATCCATGAAGTGCTACAGAGAAAATTACATTTTATTTATGTAATGAACACATTTTGAACTCTTAAAGAAATATAACAAAAGAAAAGACACCCAGCTGAACTAAAATGATCCATGTAGCAAAGAAAAACTGTTGAGAGCCGCCAGCCTTATATCGCCTTTGGACTTTTGGAGCCTTGACCTGAATTTTAAAAAATAATTGGAAAAAAGCACTATGCTGCTAAAAAAATGAAAAATAAATATTTGTTTAATTACTTTTATTTATTTTACATGGTAAATGTGTGTGGCGGGGCTTGGTCTGCAGCGCCGCTGCAGGGGAGGCGTACGCACCTGAGCTGCACCCGCAATCACGCCTCGCCGCCTTAAAGTCTGTGCTCTCTTTGCTGTTGTGTTGTCGGGCTGTGAGCTGAAAAGCTACAGCCGGCTGTATGCGCACAGCAACCGTGTGTGAAAAGTGGTCAATAAAGAGATGCCGAAAAGCGTGTTCATGGAAACATCGTCAGGTCTGCCGTGATATGTTTACAATGGGACTTCTGCTCCTGAACCTCTGCGCACAGTGAAGTCACTTTCATCTTTACGCAGGACTGTAAGCTGTCATCTGTGACGCGGGAGCCGTGTTTGTTTTTAACATAGTTCGCGGTGGAGAATAGCTGCTCGCATAATGTGGATCCGAAGATCCATAATTGGCCTACCTGGGGTTGAAAGTCTCGGTAAATGCACGGCGTTTCGGCGAGTATAGGGCTTTGGAGCATGATGTCACGGGAAGTGGCCAACGCCCCCTTCCGCCATGACAGTAGGCCAGACACAGGATACAGCTTCAGCTATGGTTCATACGTGTTGTGTTGTCGGTTGCAACGTTAGATCACAGGATCGTGAAGGCAAGAAACTGGATAACGGGCTCTCTTTTCATCGTTTTCCATCCTGGAGGCAACGTGAGAGATCCCATGTATCCGATATTACTAAACAAAGACGTCAGGCTTGGATTGCAGCGGTGAGACGAGCGGATATCGAATTCTCTGCAATCCCCAGCTTTTTGTTGGTTTGCTCGCCGCATTTTCTTTCCGGTTAGTTCCAAATGAATTCATATCACTATTAAAAGGCTTTTAGTGTTATTTGCAATGCGCTGAGGTCATAGATAATGAGATAAAACATGCTAATGTGTGATGCTGCAGAACCACGTCATGTCGTCATGTCGACTGAGTAGCTTATGATTTGGCATTATTGCAGGCAAACCAGCATATGAAATGCATGTAACAAATCCAGACTGGGCACCAACACTGCACATGGGCCTCTAAAAACATACTAAATTGCTATCATTGTACACTAATCCTCACATAACTTCCATATGAGTCACACACCTGTCATTGGAATATTGGTGTACATTTACCTTATGTGTATCCACTAATTTTAACTTACAGGCTTTCGTTATGCAGCTGCAGAGTCTGAAGGTGTGCCCCGTGCAGAAGTGATCGATGAAGATCTGACAGAAGACCAACAACAAAATCACAATGTCATGGAGGCAGTGGACAGCAGTTGTGTTGGACAAGTGGAGGTTGAGGTACCAGCTGCAAATGTGGACAGTGGTGATCGGACAGACAGCGTCACGGAAGCTAAAGGGCATTGTGTGTGCAGTGAACAGGGCAGAGCAGAAATAAACACAACACTGCTTGATAAGATTGTTAAGGTTTGCTGTGTTTTGGTGAATATGTGCCCCAGTGTGGTTGTCAAACCAGGGCCAAATGAAACTTGCTCTTGTTGAGTATTCATAAAGCTGTTGTGTTGCATGTGTAGTTCATTGTAAATAATTGTACTTTGTGTGAAGCAGTTTCAATAAAACAGAAAAGAATAGTATATTTGTTTGTTTTTTATTCTTGATCTGTTCACATGTACTTAGCAAGTACATAAAAATGAAATGCAAACTATTTACATGGCAACACACAGCTGGCATCAATCTTGAACCACAAAATGAAACGTTACAGGCTATTTAAGAAACTTTAGACAGTCCACCTGAAGATCAGGAAGGCCAAGGGACTCAGCGTCTTTGTTGTGTAAACACGCCGGGGATTGGGGCAATGTGGGTGACTGTGTAGTGTAGTTGGTGTAATAGTTTTCTATTCCACACAAACTCACTGCTTTGCTGTGGTCCTGCAGTGTATCCAGTAATGGTGACAAATCCTCCAGCGTTGCAATAGGAATCCGCCTTTTGTGCGATCGCCTCCTTTTGCCTCTCGATGCAGAGGGTGTGTTTATGATTTCATCAAGACCACGTTTTTGGGCAGCTGCTGAGGAGAAGTCGATGTTATGTGCAACCCCGGGCTGTATCTTGGTCATATTTCCGGGCAATACCCAATATGCAGACTCATCTGTTACAGTTCTGGTGCCTCTGATACACACTGTAGCCTCGACTTTAAACAAAAGAGCAGCGACATGGGTGCAGGCCTCTGCAACTCCGGCCATGCATGTGCAGTGAGCAGCCTCAACCCTCCCATTGGTGCTCACAATGACCCATGGCTGTAATGCAGTTTCATTCAGTCGTTGTGAGTGCAGTACCTGAAACACACAAAAGCCACTTTTAATAAAAGGTCTTTAATTAACCAAGGCTAATATAGATGAGTTGGCTGTACGAGTGTACGTGCAAAGCAAAAACGGTAACAAGGAAGTTGTTTAGAAAGTTATCAAGTTCAAACCGACTTACCTTTGTCTTAACGACAACGTACTCGCAGCGTGGAGGCTTAAAAATGGACAAATCTTGCACCCAGCCGTTTGTGAATTGGATGTGGGCCTCCAGGGATTTATAATTCTTAAACTGGTTCGCTGTGTATGCGCTGACTCCACAGACAAGGTATGCGAAGATATCGGGATAGGACAACGGCGGTAGGTCGTCTGGGTTTCCACTCCACTTCCTTATTTCATACGGGTCCACATTACCGATGCACGCAATTTTTTCAAAGTACCGTCTCTTGGCGTCTGGGCGCAATCGGTCGCGATACAGCCCTTTGTCTTTTGCGCTGATTTTGAGCATGGTTCTGGCAGTCCCGATTCCAACACTCCAGCACTGTGCGCTCGTTTTGCTTTCTGGCCTACTGACATGGCGCCGCGATCCCACAATGCACTGCGGCGTGACGTCAACTCCAAAGCGAGTGTGACGCTTATTTTGAGCAACGAAAAATAATAAAATATAATTTTATTTTTATATTTCAATATCACAATAATCTTTCAATTTAGAAGTACAAGTTTAAAAAGAACTAATACAAAAAATACACTTCAGCTAAATACTTGTAATTTATTTTCCTAAACCATGCAGAGCCGCAGTATAACGACTAAAGAGCCGCATGGGGCTCCGGAGCCGCAAGTTGCCGACCCCTGTACTAGCCTGTAACATCATTTTTTCTCTATGATTTTCGGGGTGTCTTTTAATTCCTAACACATCCATATCAGTTTAGATATCTGGCATGATTTTTTTCCCCAATTGTTACTGAAGTGCAGTATATAAACAGGAAATTCACTCATCTTTATGGAACAGAAATAAATGGTGTAAGATACTGAATAGCACTGCTGTCATGTTTTTGCAGTGACCAGACCCAAAGAGCAGACTCAGACCGTGGCTAAGGGTTTCAAACGGTTTATTTATAGAATTCAGGGAATTAACAAAGGGCAGGCAGGCTATGGCGCTGAGCCCTTTTCCATCAGCTAAACTCAGGAGGACAGGGAGACAGATGAGAGCTGGCTGATTATGGCAATTTGTGAAGGAGAATAGTTAAAAGCCTTACTTGCTAGACTGGATGATGACAGAGTTTGAAGAGTTACAGGTGGGCCGGCAGACTTCTAGGAGACTTGAGGTGTGTTCATGGGCAGGCAGGTAAACGATAGGTGAGCCTTAGTTTCCACAATGGTGAGTTAGTTCCAAAGACCCTGACAACTGGTAATCTCTTTGCTCCTAAAATAAAAAATAGTTAAATCCAAAAGTGTCTGCTTTAGTTCTTTGTGATAATAACAGGGGGGAAAGCACTAACTTAGCATGGACAGACTGCAGTAATACATTTATTATAGCGACTAATTTGTTACATTTTTATTCATTAATATTACATAGATATCTGCTGTTCTGGGACTGAACACACTGAAATAATAAACAACCACATTAATATGCAGATACAAGGCAACAATACTTATGGCCTCTTTCTTTGTTTCCACAGTCCTCTGAGATTCTCCACCTTTTATTTGTTCCCTTCCTCTCCCTTCATCCCACCTGCCTGACACCACTGTCACGCTTTCTCTCCCTCCTCCCACAGAGCGTGTTTCATTTTGTTTATTGTTTTTATTCCTACTCCCTGTCTATTCACTTGGATCTCCCAAAGCAGTTTCTTGACGCTTTATGTTTGTGTGTCAATCAAACCACCCTGCGGATAGAACGCCTCTGTGACTGGTCATATCCCACCTGATGCCTCACATAAGTGGGCAGACAGCTCCATGGACACACACACACACACTCTTTCATATCACAGCAAGTGGAATACTGTGGTGCTTTATGGATTGAAGACATGTAAACTAGACTTTTTAAAAATACATTTCTTGTATGCGTCCATTGTGTGTGGGGTGTATCCCAACTCTTACTCTGTGTCTAGTGCGATAGGCTCCAGCAACCCTGAGCAAGTAGTGAAGAAAATGAATGCACGTATGGATTATATCCAAACAGGCACCACACTTTTGTGAAATGACGATGTGTTATACGCACAGTTAGCATCTATTTTGGGTTCCACATTAATAACTTAGTTTTTTCTCTGCTGATGATATTGCTGCTCTCTGCCCTGCAGACGGTTTTGAATGTTTTGAAACCTCGGGGGAGAGAATTCAGAAAATGATGTGACACACGCATCTCCTCCCCATCAGGCTTATCCCACAGAGACTGCTTATTTCATTAATTAGTAAGCACAATTTATTTTTAATTTCTCCTCTGATTGTGGCTTCTTTATGCATAACTGGGTGCCTCTGCATCTTCTTTGTCCCCCCTCCTCCCTTTGTGTGCACAAGCATGCACGCCTGTAAACTAATATTGTTCAAATATTCCCCGGGGCTCCAGAGCACTGAAAGCCTGAATCAGCTATTGGCTCTGTCCTCCTTCATTAGAAGGGTATGAAATCACTATCTTATTGATTCTTCTCATTAACCTTTCTCTCATCTGATCTGTAATGTTGTTTTCTGTCCCTCTCTGAGCCTTTTCTCTGCAGCTTTCCTCATTTCGCCTCCCATGCCTACGTTTTCCCCCCCATCACACTCTTCTTTGCACTTTATGAACCTGCCATGACCACAAATTTCCTTCTGCATTTCCTCATGCCTGCTCTTTCTGAGCTATTTCACTTTATCTTTCACCCACTCATAAAACCCACAATAGACACTGAGGTAACACACTATGTCTGGATGACCTTGAGGTGACCTATTTTTGCCTACTGTGGTGTGACTAAATACAGTTATGTTTTCAATTATGTGAATTAATTCAAAAGGACGATGATGATGGTTACAGTGATGTCTTAAATAATGTGTTTAATGGACACTGAAAGCCTGAATTACACTCGTTCATATCTTTCATTGTCATTAACTGCAAAGCTGTAAAAGCTGATATTGCTGCCAATCGGGTAACGACGCAAGAAAGAGATTTTTCTCGGTGTCAGCTTCCTAACCTTTTGCAGTTCGCATGACATTGTGTATGTTTTGATGTTTACAGCTGTGGGTGGAAAAAACACCCCACTGAATGTGAAACGGCTTCCTGTGAACTCCTATCACATTTCTCTCAACAGATGGCAATGAAGGGCACATCTGCGGGCACTTCTGCTGATTTACATCGTACGCCGTGTGTGTGTGTCCGTGTGCACGTGCAGGAGTCTGAATTTGAGCATTTGCGTCACCTCGCAGGGAAGGCTGCATCCACGGGTCGACTGCTGGAGGACCGACGCAGGTGGAGATGCTGAGGACGGCGACTGAATACCCAAGAGAGACAGGGAGGGACTGAGTCAGAGTATGACAGATAAAAAAAGACAGTGAGGAGGGAGGGGAGGGGGAGAAAAAAAAGTGTTCTCACCCGGTGAGAGAGGGGAGATTGTAGGACCATGAAAGGAAGGGATGAGGGAGGAAGAGAAGGAGGGAGCTAGGAGAGACAGTGGACCAAAACAGGCTGAATTCTCTCGGGGGTGAAAGGATGAAAAGGGAAGAGACAGTGACAGAGAGAAAGGGGAGCTCTTATGTCACTCTGAAGAGGAATTGTCTTCTGTTTGACCTTTTCAGACAAATTCACACCCTTTCATTCAATCCCTCTTGAATCTCACCCACATACAAAAAAAGAAAATCATAAAAATCCCTCCGTGGACCCTCCTCTCTTTTATTTCATGTTTTCCAGCTCTTTTCTCACATAAATATGGACTGGGCACCGGGCCTCACCTCTTGTGCACCTACTCTGCTCTCAGCCAAGTCATAGAGAGGTGATTTTGTAATTACAGCCTTTTCTTTTGTCAGATGATGACAGCATAGTCATTATTCTCTTGTGCGTCCGTTGCAGCTTGTTCCAACCATCTATGAGCTGCTTGTCTGCGTCTTTTTCATCCATGTATTCTGAAACTACAGAGATCAGCACTCTCAAGGTCTTGCCTGTATTTTGCTGTAGATATTCTTACATAAATGCCCCAAGGTCTCACTTCCTTTACTTCACTCAGGAAGGGCATGAATGCAGGACAGTCGTAAAGAATTCCTTGGCCGTGACCTCAGACGGCACAAGGAGAACTGGAGTTGATTCTCAGCTGCTATGCCGTGACTGTCAAGTGCAGAGGTTTTTTCCACATGGGAATAAATGAAGTATTAATGAAGATGCAAACCGGATGCACAAGAATGAGCATCACCGTTGTTTGGATCAGGAGGATCGTTCAAGGCGACTTATGGCGATTTAATTAAACATGAATTAAAATGCTTTTGGACGTGACATTGTGGCACAAATGGTTGTAATTCACATCGTCCGTGGCACTGCTGCCATCTGTAAAGCTGTGCCATTAGTGCCTCCCTGTGAGTGATACGCCTTATGCTAGAGGAAAAAAAAGCATCATTTCCATACCAGTGTGCTATGTAAGTACAATATCAAGATCTATCCACATTTGTGTGAGTTCTAGTAATGCGAAGCCAATCACAGCTTATTATTTGTACAAAGACGAGGCTTTACGCCGAGGCAGACCTCTGTGTCCACCAAAAGACCATGCTTTGTAAAATATAAACTGATAAATATAGCAGTGCTGCCCTCTGTTGGAACAACTATGCCAGTAAGGCCCCACAAATCCAAGCACATACAGGTGCTGGGCTAATGGGATACAAAAGTAAATACACTATATCATTTTTGGTCATTTCTAACAAAAGCACAGTAGTGCCATGTAGATCATCACAAGCATATTTATAAACCTGGTTAACTGGTCAATGGTTTGCTCCTTCTAGCCAAATTATTTAGTCTATAAATTAGGCCGAATCTACAAAACCCCCATAATGCAATACTGTGCTTTAATTTTGAGGCATGAAATAGCATGAGTTGCACTGATTCATTGTTTCAGGTCTGTTATTTACCCACTGATTAATTAGGTAAATGTAAAAGAGTAACACATGCAATATTTATCAGCTATTTTCTGGACTGATGATAAGGATGAGGAGGATTACTGCCTTTTAAAAAGTGACTTAGTATATGTGAGGGGGCAAAGTAACCGGGTCATTGCAGCAGATTTCAATGCAAGACACCCTACGAGACCACCCATCTCCCATGCTACAGTTAGCAAACTGCTTGCTAAGTTTCGTGAAACTGGTTCAGTGTTGGATTTGCCAAAATGTGGACGCAAGAAAACTGTCACTAATGAAGAAACATCAGTGGCTGTCCTAGCTTCATTCAGCAAGAGCCCACAGCGTAGCACTCGCCGCATGTCACTGGAGAGTGGCATTAGTCGAACATCCCTTTGGCGGATATTAGCTACTCACAAATAGCACCCTTACAAACTCCAGCTACTGCAGCATCTCAACGAGGATGACCCAGATCCAGGGACGTGCAGAGGGGGGAGGCTAGAGGGGCTTGAGCACCCGCCCCTTTCCTGATGGGTGCCCAAAGTGCCCTTTTGTTGAGGCAACTTTAAAAAAAAATAATTTATTATTATTATTTTTTAATGTGTGTGTGAGTGCGGAGTCCTGTCTGTGCCCCTCAACAATAATATTTAACTATTAATCACAGTTTTGCTAAATAAAATCTGGCTTGCATCAGTCACATGATCACATTTAACCAATGATCGCCCTTGTCGGCAGAACGCGCTGGTTACGAGCCGGGAACGAGCTCACAAAGAGCACGCGCATTTTTTGCGGTCCGGAGCTGTAGGAGAAACACAAGTTAACTCAGAGACACAGACTGATGCGACAAAACCAGTAAGTAGGTGTACAGCATACACTGTAGTGTGTAGCACACTGGAGTATTAGCTTATTACGTACACGTTGGTAAGCTGTCTTGTTGCAACTGACGAACTGAAACAAACGAGCGTGCCAGGGACGTGCAGAGAGGTTTAAAGGGGCGGGTGCTCAAAGTTAAAAAGGGGCACATTGAACCATGCTGAATAACAACAACACACATTCATCAAGAATCTAATATGGGAAGGGCAGGGCTGTGTTGATCTGAGACTGTAAACATTAAAAAGTCCACAGGAGAGATGGTAGCTGATTAAACAAGTGTCATGAGATAATAACAAAATGCAAAGATTGGTGACAGCGCTTGGAACTATAAGGCAACGAAAAACTGTGACATAAACTCGGCTCTGCCTGTGAATCACTCTTTGCTTCTCTTCTTCCTTCCTTCCCATCATTTCATATATCACTCTCCACTTGCTGTCTATCTGAGAACAAGGCACAACTTGCTATTGCAATAAACTATAATCTAATTATCCACACCTAACAACTCTTGCACTTAATCTATAATAAAATGATGACAGAAAAATGTTATAGCCCTGCCTTTAGTAGCCTCATACAGCTCCTACTGTTTCCTCCTCATGTCCTTACCAGGCTTGTCTGCACAATGTTATATCATGAGTAATAATTTAAAAAAATCTATATACATAAAACACACACATGCACGCACAGTGACATTTTAGACCTTCTTCAGAATACTGTATATACTATGGGCATCCTTACATTATTATTTATTACTAGAGCTACAATAATAAAGCAATGAGGAGGGGGAAGTAATAAATATGAAATAATGTATTTATGATGATTCCATTTGTTTCACTATCCACTCTGTGCAGGGCAAAGCTTATTACATTTTTAAACTGTAGAGATACAATCTTTTGTCTTATTTAAAATATAAATCTAATATAATCTGCTTCTTAATGTATGTTTTTTAAAATACAGCTTGTGTTTTTTAATATATTATAATTATAATAATTATTATGTGGACATGCATATTAGATCGTTTTTTAGTGAAATATAATCCCTCCAGAAAGGCAGGAAAAGCCCGGAAACTTACTTTAAAACTAAATATGTTCCCTAAAACGGTGACAGAGCTACAGACCCATGACAGCCTTACACAGGTAGCCAGCAGCTATGACCAGCACTACTTGTGCAGTTAATAAAAGGACAGGTAATGTTTGTCGCGCTGTTGCACACACAGCACGCTCGTTTGTTTCAGTTCGTCAGTTGCAACAAGACAGCTTACCAACGTGTACGTAATAAGCTAATACTCCAGTGTGCTACACACTACAGTGTGCGCTGTACACCTACTTACTGGGTTTGTCGCATCAGTCTGTGTCTCTGAGTTAACTTGTGTTTCTCCTACAGCTCCGGACCGCAAAAAATGCGCGTGCTCTTTGTGAGCTCGTTCCCGGCTCGTAACCAGCGCGTTCTGCCGTCGAGGGCGATCATTGGTTAAATGTGATCATGTGACTGATGCAAGCCAGATCCTTTTATTTAGCAAAACTATGATTAATAGTTAAATATTATTGTTGAGGGGCACAGACAGGACTCCGCACGCACACACACATAAAAAAAATAATAAATAAATTAAAAAAATTTAAAAGTTGCCTCAACAAAAGGGCACTTTGGGCACTCATCAGGAAAGGGGCGGGTGCTCAAGCCCCTCTAGCCCCCCCCTCTGCACGTCCCTGGAGCGTGCTGTGTGTGCAACAGCGCGACAAACATTACCTGTCCTTTTATTAACTGCACAAGTAGTGCTGGTCACAGCTGCTGGCTACCTGTGTAAGGCTGTCATGGGTCTGTAGCTCTGTCACCGTTTTAGGGAACATATTTAGTTTTAAAGCAAGTTACAGGGCTTTTCCTGCCTTTCTGGAGGGATTAATTACACATAACATATAATGTAATTGCAAGGAGGTATTTCTGTAGTCTGTAGATACTAGATAGTGGAAAAGGGGTGGGATTAAATAAGCTTATGCTTCTTCCTGCTCCTTTTTGAACATGGACGTTATTTGGAGTTGTGGTTGCTCGTTTTCCTTTTGTTTGCTTTGTTCATTTGTCTCTTTTAATTCTATTTTTTTTATACTTTTTCAACATGTTCAAAATAAAGATTCAATCAATCAATCAATCAATTATATTTCACTAAAAAACGATCTAATATGCACTTCCACATAATTATGCATTATTATAATTATAATATATTAAAAAACACACGCTGTATTTTAAAGAACATACATTAAGAAGCAGATTATATTAGATTTCTATTTTAAATAAGACAAAATTTGGATTTTACAGCAGTAAAATGATTGTATCTCTGCAGTTTAAAAATGTAATAAGCTTTGCCCCTGCACAGAGTGGATAGTGAAACAAATGGAATCATCATAAATACATTATTTCATATTTATTACTTCCCCCTCCTCATTGCTTTATTATTGTAGCTCTAGTAATAAATATGTAAGGATTCTGGATCAGCACCATGATGCCCATAGTATATACAGTATTCTGAAGAAGGTGTAAAATGTCACTGTGTGTGCGTGTGTTTGTTTTATTTAGATGGATTTAAAAAAAAAAAAAATTACTCATGATATAACATTGTCCAGACAAGCCTGGTAAGGACATGAGGAGGAAACAGTAGGAGCTGTGTGAGGCTACTAAAGGCAGGGCTATAACATTTTTCTGTCATCATTTTATTATAGATTAAGTGCAAGAGTTGTTAGGTGTGGATAATTAGATTATAGTTTATTGCAATAGCAAGTTGTGCCTTGTTCTCAGATAGACAGCAAGTGGAGAGTGATATATGAAATGATGGAAGGAAGAAGAGAAGCAAAGAGTGAATCACAGGCAGAGCCTAAATTATTTCTCACAGTTTTTTGTTGCCTTATGGTTCCAAGCGCTGTCACCAATCTTTGCATTTTGTTATTATCTCATGACACTTGTTTAATCAGCTACCATCTCTCCTGTGGACTTTTTAATGTTTACAGTCTCAGATCAACACAGCCCTGCCCTCCAGCACTATCAGCAGCAACCCCTCAACAGCAACATTGTACCCATCGGCTACGTTTGCTTTGCCTTGTTGCCCATATTAGATTCTTGATGAATGTGTGTTGTTGTTATTCAGCCTGGTTCAATGTGCCCCTTTTTAACTTTGAGCACCCGCCCCTCTCTGCACAGCCCTGCCCAGATCGGCGCACAGAATTTGCAGAATGGGCAAAACAAAAATTGGAACAGGACCCTCAGTTCATGCAGAAGATTTTGTTCAGTGATGAGGCAAACTTTTATGTGAATGGTGAAGTTAACCAACAAAACCACCGCTATTGGTCTGACACTAACCCACATTGGATGGATCCCTCCAAGTCTGTTGGACCAACAAAAGTGATGGTTTGGTGTGGTATATGGGGTCCAACGATAGTGGGTCCATTCTTCATCAATGGAAACCTCAAGGCCACTGGATATTTGAAATTGCTACATGATGATGTGTTTCCCTCTTTATGCACTGAAGCTGGCACGTTCCCTGAGTTTTTCCAGCAAGATTGATCAGACTGATCCAAAACCCTGCCGCCAGATAAGAATGCTTCATGAAATTATTCCTACCAATCTCTGTAAAACTGCAAAATAACTTTTGTTTATGTGATAGCTGAATCACGCTAGTCCCAAACATATTACACAGTGTATAGTATACATATTTATTAATGCAATTTGCGCTAAGATTATTATTAAACCTGGGTTATATGGTAAAGTGGAGGTGGTTGACCTCTAAGGGTAGGAGTGGTATGACAGAGGTGGTGCAAATGGTAAAATTCTGTCTAATACCAATTGTAAGAAAACAGCTCTACCTGAATAGTGCCGGAGTTACCAGGCTTTTCCAAGCGTCATTGTATTTATTATTAGAAAACCAGAAATCAGAGGGGGGAAAAAACAAACTAACAAAGAAACGTTGAATCAAACTGATAACAGTGCACGATTTATTCGTTTTTCCTATTAAAACCAATGACTGTAGAAAACCTTTCTACAGTCATTGATTAAAACCAAAACAAACAAAAAAGTTTGCTTTTGATACTCGCGATATGTTACCAAATCTCGCGATACTACGTACATCCCATTCGAGCTAAACTGGAGGGATTTCTGTAGTATTGAGCGAGCAGCTAACACGTTAGCAACACTGAGATAATCTATTTGCAAATAACTCGCTCCTTAAAAAAGGAAACCAAGCCGGCTCAGAGGTGAGGACGTATTCTTACAAGCGATGCCCATTTGTTAGCTACTTAAACTTAGCTTAGAGAGAATAGCTGTAGAAAACAGTCATGGTAAACTGAACTCTTGTGTAGCCTGTGGTGATACAGGAGTGAAGCAGTTTATACCGTTCTTAACAAACCAGTGAATACCTTCTTGAGATAATTCTTGATAATTGTCAAATATGGCAACTAACGTAAACATTAGCTTTTGGTTAAGCTACTAAAGTTGGTTTCGTGTTTGTGCAGCTGAGCAAAGAAGCTAATGCCACTTTTATCTTACTTCGCACTTTTACGTAGTTAATGCTAGGAACCTGTCTGCATATAACATTAACGTGTTAACACTTTTATCGTAAAGTTATAAAGCATGAAAATGGTGCACTTTAGAATTGCTTAGCTAAACTTTACATGGCCGTAGTGTAGTCTTTTTTTTACTCGTACTGTGAGCCTTTCGTTTGTGTGCTGCATCTTCCAGGATGGATTTAGAAGACGACACGACCATTTTAACAACCCTGAAGTCCTTCAATTCCTTCATCAGCCGCCCCGAACATCCACAGCGGCTGTCAGAACACTCAGCAGGGAGTGGAATCCTGCAGAGTCAGTACAAGCGCAGCATGGAGGTACATACAGAAACTGTTTGCATCAACAGGGGGGCAAAAAAGCTGAACAAAAATAGCACCAGCATTCAGCCTCCGCACTTACTAGCATATCCTTCTTTTAGCTTTTAGAAGCAGCAGAGAGGGTTCACTCCAAGAATCGCTACCTGCAGTTGGACCAGGAAAAGAAACAGATGGAGCTGAGTCACAAACGGGCTCGTTTTGAACTGGAGAAGGCAGCCTCAGACAGCGCACGAGACTTGGAGGTACATGCCATACATACTCCTTTAATACCACATGACCAAGGCATCAGATAGCTCACCACCTTGTTATGTTGCAGCATGAGGTGGATCGGAACCAGGAGCTTTTGGGACAAATAAAGAAGCTGGAGGAGAGAGCGGAAGAGGTGAATAAGAAGCTAACAGAGCAGAAGGAAGCAAATGATGCTCTCCAGAAGAACCTGGAGGGTCTAAACAAGACACTGGAGGAAAGAGATGATAAGCTTGGCACAGCTAACCAGGTGCACGCATGCTTGTAGATTTGCACGCACAGTTATTTTGCCAGTCTGGTAGTGCCTCTTATCTTATACTGGATTACCTCTGTTATCTGTTTGCAGACCATCAGCTCTTTGAAGGATGAGATCAGAGAGCTCAGGCAGAAGATTCAAAACCAAGACTCAAAAATGTCTGCTCAAACGCTCGAAAACCAGGAGTTACAGGAAAAGCTAGATTTGCAACAAAGGTACACACACAAACAAGGACTGACACTTTGCTCTTTTTCATGCTAATAAATATTGAGCTGTACTGCTTAATATAAATGCTGACCATGCAGTTTTCTTTGATTGCTGTTATGATCAGGAAGTATCAGGAAGTCTCTCAACTTTGCCAAAGTCTCCAAGCTGCGCAGTCCTCATGCTCTGATCACATAATCAAGATTAAGGTACGAAATGCTGTCGCTTCTATTGGGCTCCTTATGGTTTCACTTCAGAGTTTAAATGGTGTACGGATTTGTCTGTAGTTCAGAACATTCCAGTGTCCACAGTTCATGGAGAGAAACTAGTTGAAATAGTTAAACATAGCAGTTTGTACGTCTTTGCACTGATGTAGACGGTGTGGTTACAGTGTTATGTAGCTCACTCTACAGCGAATGTAAACCTACTAAATATGATTACGATTTAGACGTATAACCAATGCATGTGCAGTATATCAGTTCAATTTTCTACATATCAGCTTTTTTGTTCAAACTACCTTTCTCCTTCAAATTGCATAAAATGAGTTTAAATGTATTTTTTCCCCTCATAACATAAACTTATCGAACATACCATTTTGCCTTCAGAACAGCCTTAATTTTCAGAGCATAGATTCAACAAGGTGTTGGAAACATGCCTCACAGATTTTGGTTCATATTGACATGATGGCATTACACAGTTGCTGCAGATTTGTCTGTCTGTTGGACTGAGATCTGGGGACTGTGGAGTACAGTGAGTTCACTGTCATGTTCAAGAAACCAGTTTGAGGTGATTTGGAGTCTTGTGACATGTCACGTGATCTTGCTGGAAGCAGCCATCAGAAGTTGGGTACACTGTGTTCATAAAGAGATGGACATGGTCAGCTACAATCGTCAGGTAGGGTGTAGGTTTAAATGATGCTTAGTTGGTACTAAAGCCCTTTTTCCATTAGTACCCACTCGGATCAGCTCGACATCGATCAGGCAACAATTTTTACTAATCTTCTGTTGTCCACTTTTGGACAATAAAAGATTGCTGAGTCGTTGCCACATGATTGGTGGTTAGATATTTACATTAATACAGGTGTGTGTGTGTGTGTGTTTGCTTGTTTGTTACAGGTATTTGTTTCCATAAAGTGTGTCATTAATCTGAAAACTGTATTACTGGTGAATTTCTCACTTTCTAATTTGGCAGGAGTTGGAAAGGCGGCTTGTGTTCCAGGAGCAGGACTTTGCCATTGTGAAGACTGTAAAGTCAGAGGTGGCCAGAGTTCCAGATCTGGAAAAGGAGCTGAAGCGCCTCAGAGATGATAATGCCTACCTCAGGTTAAATACATTTTTGAAGTTTCCTTAACATGTAAACTCTTTACACTGTAGTGGAGGGACCTTTCAATCCACAAGTTTCACACACACATATACCACAAGCTCTCTTTTCTTTAACAAGTGTTTTTGGTATTTGTAATATGTGTTTGTGCCTGTGTTGTCTCTAAAACCTTACACTATATGTTTAGGTTGATTCTGTTTGTACCACGTAGTTTGGATGCTATCGGGCATTAATGAGCATACAAGCATTTTGAAAGATTAAGTTGGATAACAGAAGATCCATTTGTCAAGTAACAGCCAAACAGCTTGTCAGACTAAGTGGAGAAATTTAGCAGTTGGTGTGTTTATCCACTTATCCTTTCTGTTGTATTACAGAAATCTCAATTTAAAGCATGAAACTCTTCATACTTTCTCAAGATAACAGATTAAGAATTTTGCTGAAGATACCATAACTGTAACTAGGAATGTTCCTTATTCATAAGTCGATTAAATGGGAGGGGAAAAAAGACTGACCCTTCTAAAAGTACTCAGACAATCAAGTTGCATTTTAAATGCTGCTGAAATTTGTGACACTTTGTGCTGTGCATACACATTCACATTAGCTTGCAAAGTGTGCCAGTGTTTTGCAGCCATCTGTCCTTACAGATAAACCTTTACACACTTATGCAGAAAGCAGTATTTTCTGGTCGAGTGTTTGTGTGTGTGTGTAACTGTCCTAAACAGGAACAAAGCTAATTAGCCAATTATTTTATTTTTTTAAATAATTTTTATTTGTTTATTTTTATTTTTTTAAGTGGAATGTTATATCAGTAGTGTGGGGAGGGTGTGTGTGGTGGGGGACATGCTCCTCACACTCTCCCCATCTCTCATAAAAAATCAGTAAGGAAAGCAAGGAAGGGATGTGCATAATGGAATGGGTCATCACACTAAGATTACTCTGGCCAGACGTAAATGGAATACTGCAGAGCTGCACTGCACTCCTTGTTTACATGTTCTGAGACAGAGGGTGACTGGGGGGCAAGGGGCTGCCATTTACTGAGAAATCCTGCTTAACATCTCAGGGCCAACAGTCAACTGGCATACATGAATGTAATCTCAATAAGTACTTGTTCATATTACTGAGTATTTCTGGTGCTGGATAGCAAGAGGAGCAAGTATTGCAGGTTTAGTCTGGGAAATGTGACTGAAAAGAAAGACCAGGTGGATCAATCAGCATTTTGTCTGATCTTCCAAGGCGAGTCCATTGTCTGGTCTCCGATGGTTGGGAAGTCCTCAAACTGTGGGGAGATTCTTGTTTCACATTGCCTGAAACAATAGAAGGAAAATTCTTCTTTTATCTCCTAATCAGTCTCTGTTGTCTGGACCGAGCTCTTTTCCCTTATTCTTTCCTCCTCTGCAACCTTTGCATTTCCCCCCCCCTAATTTCTACCGGCTTGTGTCAGCATAATCAGCTCCCTGGTGTAAACAATGTGAGCTGGGCAAAAATAGTGTTGTTGATTGAAGTGGGTAATAACATGGCCAAAACATATCAGACGTTTCTCAAGTAGAGTTCACAGAAAAGTCACCCTAATCCAACAAGTGTGACTAAAGTAAAGAAAACTTGAAAACTAGTGAGAGCAATGTATTATAGCTATAATGCACAGTTGGTACATTGTTACGTGCATTTGTCGTCAGTCACTGTAATCTTAATATATTTGAAAACGGTTTTCAAAATTGCATCCGAGTGTGACTGTAGCCAGGGATTGAAAGTTTCTCCATGTCTTGCATTAGACACTGAGCTATCAGTTTAATTTACCTTTTTTGTCTCTGTTCTGTCCAGGGAGAGCAGAGAAAATTGCAGCCTGTTGAAAGAGGAGGTGGAGGGTCTGCGGAAGAAGCTGGAGAGGATGGAGAAAACCAAAGAAGAGCTGATCAACATGGAACTGGAAAAAGAGGTAAAAGTGTGGGCAGTTAGAAATATATAAATATTAAGAGAATTAAGGAATAAGCAAAGCTTCAATGAGACATTTTTAGATAGATTAATGACTCTGGCTGCATCCTCGTGAAGGTTTTTGTGACTCCCTGTCCTCTATGTTTGTTTTTGCAAACTTTGAAGTTTAACTTTTAGAATTTACTATCAAATATATTTTTTAATTAATAATCTAAGCTTAGAATGTCCTCCAAAAAGCCCTATACACACTGGGAGCAGTTCATAGTGATATGGTGGCAACAGACCATAGAAAACAACTACAGGTGAAAAAAGTGCTGCTGAAGTGGGTGGGACTTGCGATAAACTATTCTCAGCTTCACGTGAGCAACTGAGGTGGCTACCAATGAGAGTGAAGAATACAGTTGATTAACATATAAGCTGGTAGCAAATATGGGAATGTCCACTAGCATTCAGTGTCAGCTTCAAGCTGATGCTTGACAAAAGACTGACTTCCTGTGTGTAGGCAACTTGAGTAAACATTTCAGTCATTACTTTTTAAAAAGCTATTGTCAGAGATAATTGGTGAATTATAAAATATGTACAATAATAAGAGAAGAAAATAATGTATTTATACTGCTGTGGGATGTAAAGATGCCATATTTGCAAGACTTCATACTGCATAAAAGTATTCTTTTTCTTCTGCTGTTGACTGTATTATATCAGCATCAACTTTTCCTGTACTCAAAAACAGTTATTTCTTTGGTGTCATTAAAACTTAGAGGCTCACAGAGAAGCTCCACGCCTGGGAGAACCTTGGGCAATCTACTGGACTCAACATAAGGTCAGACACTATTTCAAAGTGTGTACGTTTGAATCACAAAGAAAAATATTTAAATAGACATTTGTGTATTTCTTTCTTTTTCTTTTTTCTTTTTTTTCCTGTTTTTAATCATGTATAAAGTGCCACTAGGTGGAGCTGTGGTCACTCCATACAAATGTGCCTCATCATTGTGGATTGAGTCCACCATTGTGTATAGATGTCTGTTTGGTACCTGCTTGTGAGTGCACCAAATGAGTCTCAATGCATTCACTCAAAGCTGGTAATGAGAGAATGATTGCATGTTTCCTCGTGAGCAATGAAGCTGATCTGACACATAAACACTGCAGACCTGCCGATGGCATGCATGCACGCACACATGCGCACCGTGTTTTTCTTTCTTTTGTGATTAACGTTGACTGTGAGGTAAACACAGCGCTTAATGAAAAGTGTGTGAGGATGTGTGTGGTTTTTTTTTTTTTTTTTAAAGTGTGGGAGGAAAAAGTAAAAACTGCGATCTAATAAACTATGAAATTAAGTGAAATCAATATTTCCGTAAGGCTTAATTTTAGTCATATGTAATTTGTTATGTAACATTTTGAATCCTTAAAAAGTGAGATATTTAAAGTAAATTGTTGTAATTTTCTTCCTCAAAATCCACTGGATAAGGGGAATCTCATAGTTCTGTTATTGGCTTCATGTGTGATGCTGATGTAAAAGTGCAAAATATTAATGTTGCACACATGTTTAGCTCCTGATGATCAAAATAGCATCACAGTCACCTTTAGAAACTCCTTAAAGCTGTTATTCTGGTGTTTAATAAAAGCCCGAAATAAAATGTCAATGCGGTCAAGATGTTATTTTCTTGTCACAGTGTGTGCGACGTAGAGGCAGGTGGAAGTAAGTGTGTTTCATTCAGCAATTTGTTCACCTTTACTGCACTCGGTGCATCAGTGCTGTGCGAAAATTACTATTGATGTGGATTTGTGCATAAGTGGGATATTGTGATTGCCTTGTAGGCTATTAAACAGTCATTATTTCAGCATTTTACTGCTTGGAGTCTTGTCAGGTATATAATTGTCAAAGTTTTTATGAAGAAGTTTAAGAATCACAAAGTAAGTGAAAGTGAATTGGATATATGTCATATTCTTTTTGCGGTTAAGAATGATCAGGAGCTTTCAGAAGAAAGAATTGATGGCACTGCAGTGACAGAATAATGATCATATCTCAGGGCCGTCACTAATGTAACAGTGCCTGAATTAATGCTGACATGAAGTCGAAGCTGCTTGTTTAGGGCGGTTGTTGTTCTGTCATTAAATATGAAATGGCTCATAAGGGCTGCTGTGCTTTGACACTAAAGTTTGGATTTTCATTGTTGATTTTTCTATGGTTTGTTTTGTCATCTTGCGTTACTTAAAGCTAAATATAATTTATATTTATACATGATAAACATTTTCTCTCACAAGATATATCTTGTGAGAGAAAAGTAGAGTATGTAGCTGAGTTGCGACTGAGGATTGAATAAATGTAATTTACTGTACTTGAAGAGTTGACCTCCATCACCCTGAGATTTAATTCTTACCAACAATGTTGGTCTTTTGCCAGGAAGAAATAACTTAAAGGGAAAAGAGAAAACTCCTAAGAACAATAAATGTGTTGAGAAGTAGACGCAAGCCTTAAAGCTGCAGCCTGGATTTGCTAGCAGCTGGCTGGTTGCTAGAAGTTATTTTCTTTCCTTCTGTTATGTGAGATGATAACATTGTGCTTGGTTATGTGCGTGCCAGTGGGGATGACAATTGAAAATAAAATTGGAAGAAATAGAAGATGAAAATATCTTTATGCCTCCACGCTGGCGACAGCTGGGGCTGGAGGCATTTAAGTTTTGGATTTGTCCGTCGCTTTCTTTACATGATATCGCTCGAAAGTTTCACTTTGACTGGAGGATGAAGTGATTAGAATTTTGTGTGTTTAAAGTTCAAGACTTGATTTGGCCCTAATTCAAGAATCTCTAAATATCTGGAAAATGACATATATGATAAAAATTATCAGATAATGACATTTTTACACCAAAAGGTCACATGTTCTCATCGCTGTGAGATCATAATGTGCCACAAAATCACTTTTCTGACAACAATTCAACAGGAAATTGTGATCGTCTAGTCATATCTAGTTGGATACTGAATTCGTGCAACTTGACTGGTTGCTGGAAGTGCTTCTGGTCTTGCCATTGAAGGACAGCTGAATGATTAAAATACATTGAAAGGTCTTCCAGAAAATGTTTTTTCCCCCCTTATTATTGAAACTTTCACAAGCTACAGAAAGAACTGCAGCTATTTTGTGCATGTAAGTCACAGACTGGTTTTTGTGTGATAGATGGTGTATTAAATTGATTTAACTACTTCATGGTAGTGTTTGTGTGTATGCTGAATCTTGATGCCACATTGAAGGCCATACAAACTTGATGCTGTTCCCTGTGGATTAAGACTTTCTTTTAGCTCGTATGTGTCCATGATCCACCAGTGAAACAAGTTTAGTTGGAATGCTACCCAGTGTTCATAAATTGCTGGATTTTTATTAGGGCTGAACGATTATGGAAAATAATCTAATTGCGATTTTTTGCCCCAATATTGCGATGCGATATGCGATTATTTTTTAAGGTCTTTGTCTTCTGTATTATTAAACAAAGACAAGCAATACATCATATAGTATGGCCAATACTATATTACATTAATTTTAAACTGTTCTTTCCTGGAAGACAGACCTCTGTTATGATGACATGAGGTGATGCATGAATTGATGACTGACATTTTTATTTAACTTCTTCAATCACAACAGTATATTTGAACATACACAATAGTTTATTTTTAGCTTACAAACATCTGAGCATAAAGTGCTGACAAGGAACCCTGGTGTAAACATTAAAATGAAAGTCAGTACAATGTGCAGATTGCAGAAATATACATAAAAAAAATCAGTGGCTTTACCACACTCAGTTTTTCGACATCTGTGAACTACTAGACAGTCATTCAATTAAAAAATAATATTAAATAAATAAAACTAATAAATAAAAAATACACACATCTTACTGATCTCTGCAGTCAGTAACATTACACATAAAGTGCAAACATAATAGCAATTGTATAAACACACACACAAACACGCCTTTAAAGTTTAAAGGCGTGAAATTGGACGGTCTAGCCTTCTGATTAGCTAATCAGAAGGCTAGTTCTGATTAGCGTCACCGCTGTCTCGGTGGAGTTTAATAAACTCGGCCGTCTGCTTCTTGCTATCTAAAATATAACCAGACACTGGTGTAAATTCTCGACTGTCTCATACTTCTGTTTAATAAGTTTTCTGTTTGACGTTTAGTCAGCTGTGTGAAAACCAAGGAGGAACCCACCCGGGGGATTAATAAAGTTTTATTTTATCTAATCTGATAACTTTAATCTCAGCCAAACCGATTTACTCACGAACAAACAAAACACTGAAAAAAGCCCAACAATAACATTTTTAGGTTGTCTAAGTGACTTATATATTACGTTTAACCCGAGCAGCGAAACTCCGCGGTGATCTGAAAATGATGTGCCGGGAGTTGTGCCGTTCTCGGCCGCATCAGTAACCCTCGAGCTCCCGGCTAGCTGTCGAGCTGGTGGGTAGCAGACGCCTCTGAAAACGTCGAAGCACTTTTGCAAATATGGGATATCTTGATAAACCGAGCAGATATTTGATGTTTACACAACTACTTTCTCGCCTGAAAATATGTTAAAAGTTTATTTTGTGACCCAGAAAGATTAGTATGAGTAATTTTAAAACTTAGTAGCGGCCGCCATTGCTGGAAACTGGAGTTTGGCTGGGCCGCGCTATGAATTCTGGGATATGGTAGTAATTTGGACAGCCTTATAATCGCAGTATAATCGCAGCCTTTGCGGTTAGAAAATTGCACTTGATCGTGTTGCGATATTATCGCAAATGCGATATATCGTTCAGCCCTAATTTTTATGCTAAATATTACTCGCAATTAAATAAAACCAATAAGAGTTTTGATAACTTTGTGCAATTTCTGGAGAAATTACAGTACAACTCCTGTACACTGTTTCACTTTACGTTGTTGTTGTTGTTGTTGTTGGTTTAGATGGGCTAAACATGTGTACAGATCCATTTCAGGAATACATAATCATACTGAAAGAGAGAGAAGTTCATCAAGTACATCAAAATCGGCCAGTTGATTCCATCTACGCTGGTTATAGAGGAGTTAAAATTAGCATGGTGATACTGTTCTATGTGCCAACAAGCTAAATTTCATGCATGAAAGGTTTGGGGATTGTCATCACCCAGCAAAGAGGGGGACCGACTTTATATAACTCAAGAACGACACAGCGTAAGATTTTCAAATTAATACCATGGGTGCGTTTACTACAAATCTTGTATGAGTTCTGGAGTGAATTTTGTCGAGGTCAGAGGTCAAGTTTCCAAACACAGAAAGTCAGTGTTCTCAGTTATTTATATTTATTATGATTTTAGCATTTCTTACTCCCAGTTCTTACTTAACAATTGGAAAGCAAATGGCTATGGTGAATAAAATCACTAAGGCTCATTCGCATCTATCCAGTGGGACAAATTGGACTATTTGCTACTATAGCTATGTTTGATATCTGGGCTTTGGACTAAATTTTACTTTTGGCCACGTTTCCCGATTCACTTATGTGCGTTTTGTAAGCAAGACTCGCTAATCTGACAGTTCATTTTGTAGACCAGGTTACACCCCAGTTGTTCACAACATTGCACCCAATAATATGCAACCATCACGTTATTTGCAACAGCATCCAAGATGACTGACTCATGACCTGCAAAACAAAACAAACAAAAGGCAGAGGACAGAGAAATATCTGCTTGTGTGAGTTCAGGAAAAGGCTCATCCCTCTGTGCTCAGGGCAATGTTGAATTATCTACTTGGGATACCAAGGCCATTCCAGCTTATAATTCACAAAGTCATATTTTAGTCATGAGTTTATTTCCATACCTGAAGTCACGCCTAGATAAATGTTAAGTGGTACAACCCACTTTCCTAGAAAAAGTTCCACATAACGGCTGAACATAACCCCCACACAGTGTCTCGCTTACAGATTATGCCTTTATTAAATGATGAAGTTTCAGTCCGACTGCCTTTCACCAGGTGCAAAGGGAACGTCTATGTATGGATATGTTATGTATATACTCGCATGTACATGTATAATAGTTGTGATAACCATGAAGTGATATCCAACTTGCATGGATATCACTTCAAAAATTGTTAACTATAGCTGCAATACCAAAAGGGATGATTAACATATCCCATAAATGATTAATATAGCAGGAATATGACAAAAAAAGACATCAAATGGATAATTAAAATTGTGTGTGTGTGTGGACATTACTTTTGTACCTGATAAATGTTGATTAGACTCAAACATTGTAATTTATGTTTTAAGGTAGACAATGTGCAGGAGTTACATTCAGTTATAACTAGAGCTGGGCGATATGAGATTTTTTCATATCACGATATGTTTTTTTCATTTCAGGCGATAACGATATCTATCACGATATAAGCCAAATAACTATATTTGTAAGATTTAAATGTGCCGTTGCTCACAAGTAAAATGTGAAATAATCAGCAGCTTGTTTTGATTTAAATATTTATTTCCCATAATAAGTTCAACAGGGTAGATGTACTTAAGGAACATGAGACTTTTTCAGATAAATAAAGGCAAATATTGCAAACTACACAAAAGGCAGCCGCTAAAGCGTTTAAGTTTCAAAATAGAACAAACGAAACAGACTAAATTGTCAATTCCACTTAGAAACAAAATATTAATTCTAAAAATAAATCTTAGTTTGTTTTACAGAAGAACAGACAAAACTGACTAACCTTTGTCAATATCAAATAAACTGAGAACTAAAAGGAAATTCTCAATCTCTCCTTGTTGTATAGCTTAGCTTTTCAAACAGTTTTAACAGTTACTTTAGTCTGACAAAAGCCGAATGACGAATTAGCGCTTCCAGTCAGAGACTGAGGCTACGTCCACACGTACACGGGTATTTTTGAAAACGGAGATTTTCCGTTTTCGTTTTAAAAAATAATCCCGTCCACACATAAAGGCAGAAATGAAGGAAAACACTGCTATGAACATGCCAAAGCAGCAGGTGGCGCTAGATTCCTAACCGTGCAGAAATGTTGGCCAATCAGAAGTCTAGAAGCCTCGGTGGGAAAAAGTAAACAAAGCTGCGGCATAGAAGCAGAACAGAGTCGTATGTGTGGAGGGACAGTAACTGTGTGTATATGTAAGCATTTAAACACTGCAGAGAGTAGAATTAACAGTAACAGTATTGTAGAAATTCATTTCACCGAAACAATAACGTGGCGCACAGTGTGACGCATGCACCAGTTTATTGTATTTCCAGACTTGCTTTCGGCACATTTACAGTGCACGCTACTCTGTTTTTGTCAGACTTGAAATAGCCGAAATACCTTCACACTACGGAACTTCTATGGCTCTTCCGTTCGACAATCTCTCCGGCATTGGAACCATCATCTGTTTTCTCTTCGGTCACGCTCGGTTGATTTTTCTAGTCGGCACACTCATTTCCTCCATTACGCGCTGGCTCCATTACCCGCTGGCTGCTTCCCAAACAAACACACGTGCGGCTTGGCACTTGTGCTGTACGTAACAAGTCACGCGACGTGACGCTGCGGCTGTGATTGGTTCGGCTCTGCGCTGCTTAATTTGGATTGGCTGACCTTTTTTTTTTTTTTTTTTTTTTTAAGAGGACAAGAGCGGCGAGGTCTATCGCGATAGCTTAATTTCTCTATCGAGTAAAAGTTATATCGCGATACATATCGTTATCGTTCTATCGCCCAGCTCTAGTTATAACAGTTCAATTGTGAAAATGTGCTCAGCATTAAAGGTCCCTTGAGATGAGACCGTTTCGCATGCCTTGTACAATAATGCATTCCATCATGGACGCTTGCTTTTGAATTGTGTGCTGATAACAAGGAAGATACTGTATCTCCTCTTTGGCCTGAAGGCATTCAGGATTTGCAAAAGAATTTCAGATTTGAGTTCAGACCATGGAAAATGAGTTTACCATGGTCTGAATAAAGCAGCTAGTTTATTCATATAATAAGCACTATAGCTAGCGTTTGGGGATGCAGTAATCACCGATCACTTACAGTGGTTGTCATAAGCGCCATTCAATCATTTTGCGCTGCTTAACCATGTCTGAGTTGTGAGGTCAGCAGTCCAAGCAAACATGCCCAGACCTCCTTCTCCCTGCCCACTTCCAGCTCTTCTCTGGTGTCATCCAAGCCAGGTGAGAGATATAATCTCTCCAATATGTCCTGGGTCTGCATCCTCTTTGCAGGACATTCCCAAAATACTTCACCTAGAAGGCGCCCACGAGGCGTCCTTATCAACCACATCACCTGGCTCCTTTCAATGTAGAGGAGAAGCAGCTGTACTCTGAAACCCTCAGAATGAAAAGGCTCGCATCCTATCTTCAAGAGTCAGTGTTGCTTCAATTGGTACAAATCTATGCATTTATTACTAACCATCATTACACAGTGTAATATCAGTTAACGCTGCTCCATGAGATTAAAAGAGTAAGAAACTAAAAACTTAGATGGGAGGTGATGTCAGTTTATTAGATCTCCCAGAATTGACAGTATTTGTCTTCAGACATGGGTAGTTTGCAAAGGATGGTCAAATGCAGTTTTTTCTTAACATCTCTCCAACAGTAAGTAATGATAATTTTTCATTAGAAACAAGTTCTAGCATAGGCCACCTAAATCTCACAACTGCAGTAACAGAGGCAACGTTAGCACGCTACCGTATATGTTTTTTTTTTTTTTTGTTTGTTTTTCTTAAATGGACTTAATGCAGTAGTATGAATCAGGTGCTGAGTGGATAATCCAGCACCAGCTTCATATGTAAAATATATAAAACAACACACACAGTACCTGTGGATGAGAGACGAGATGACTGCTCGAGGCTGTGACTTATTTGTGTTCACATCATGACCTTGAAAAAAAGATTAATTCTTTCTCTGGCTCCTGTTCCAGCAGCTGTAATGTTGCTGAGGTCAATATGAACACGTGAGTATAAATTTGGTGTGGTGGTGAGCAATGTTGCCTCACAGCAAAGAGATCTTGGATTCAGATCCCCTTCGGCCAGCTGGGCCCTTCTGTGTGCAGCGTGCATGTTCTCCCTGTGCCTTCCCCTCTGGGCTCTGGCTTCCTCCCATAGTCCAAAGACGTGCATGTTAGGTTAATTGGTGATTCTAAATTGAGCATAGTTGTGAATGGTTGACTGTCTCTCTGTGCTAGTCCTGTGACAGAGTGGCAACATGCCCAGGGTGCACACGAGTCTTGTCCCTCAACAGCCGGGACCCTAACATGGATAAGCGGAAGAAAATGGATATGCGTGTGTATGTGAATGTGTATGCAGGTAGTCTTTGTGTTATTTTCATCATACTTACATTTAAGACATTATAGGCTCTAAATGATCGTTGTCATTGCCTCCAGTTTTCATGTACATTTTATATTTGTCTGAAGTTTTTTGGGCTTGAAATGCTGTTTGTAATAAATCCTCACCATCCAGTTTTCACATGGAATACTCTTGTCTGCCTTGAAGTTGATGTGTACTCACAGTAGGGAATCCGTAGTGCGTCAAAGCACATTTGACCCCCAAAGTCCATTATGTTTAACTAGTGTGACCGTTTCAGTTAAGCACATCAAGCCTTGGCCCACTTTTTAGGAGGTGAGCCCAGGCACGGTTCAGTTGGACTCATACAGGGTACACGTTGTAGTGTAATCACTAACCGTGTAACACTTCCTCACTAACACCCTCTCTCGTGAAAATCACCGTGCTAACTAATTAACAAATCTATAAGGTACGTGAGGACAACGTGTTATTGCTTAAAAAAAAAAGGTTACAATTAAAGCACATAAAATCATGAACCTCATTTGTTGTGCAAGAATGCGTTTCAAAAGCAAGTGTCTGCCTGAAAGAGGGAGAGAGAGTAAGCAGGGGATAAGATGCTGAGAAACTGAAGTGTACTCTGGCCCCGGATCGTTAAGTGTTAGCGCAGGCCAGCAGGCGAGGGGAGAGGGCGGACAGTCAAGCTTGGGCATGGTACAAAGCAATTGTGTGAGTACACCCTTAATCTGCCTGCTCAGCCTTTTCTGTTCATATCCCTAATTTGTCAGTAGATTGCCTAATCATGGCACACAAGCCCAGGTCAGGTCTCTTGGTGCTAGTATGTGAAACATGTAAAGCAGATTGATTTCATCGAGGAAAAGCAACTAGCCTTCATCTGTTGATATTTCCAGGTTTGTTGGTTGAATTGCTTAACCTGGTAATTTTCAGTTGCTCTGAAGAGTAAGCTACATCCTCTGAAAGTCTCTAGTTTTGCACTAAAAGTGCTGTGGAGCTAAATTGCCCAATCTTAAACCCATTTCACAAGAGGTGAGATGTTGGCTTTTAAACACATATGTGGCACATGCATTGCTGCCTTTTCACCGTCTGTTTTGTAACCCGTCAGTCTCTTCCACCGAGTGAGTTTGTTTTGTAGAGCAGTGACCAGTATTTACCCCACTGTCCTCCTCTCATCTCCCCCCCTGCTCCTCGTGTCATTTTATTTCTGAGCTCCCTACTGACCGGCAAACAAAAGACTGTGGCAGTGCCGTCGTGTTCATCTATTCTGCCCTTTCTGCTTTCTCAGTCGTATCAATTTTTCATTGCGGGAGTAAGTGTGTGTACACATCTGTATGCTAACTGTTCTGTGCTGTGTCTTGTCTGTAGGAAACCCGAGGATCTGTCCAGGGAGGTGATTCAGATCCAGCAGAGAGAAATTGCTCTGAAAGAGCAGAACTACACACTCAACAGCCGGTAATACACACACACACACTCGCTCGCACACAAAATCCCTTTCTCTCTCTTCAGACCTATTTCTCTCATTCTGTCTGCTTGCATGCCTCTCTTCCCCTCATGTATCTATTAGAGCATATCTCTGAGAAGTCCTTAATTGTCACAAAGTTAATTAAACTGGTCCTGATTCTGATAGCACTCCTGACAGTAACCACTGGTGTGTGAGTGTGTGTACGTGTGCGAGAGAAGGAATTCACTAATTAAACTTGTCCTGTTTAGACAGAGGTGATGTCTATAGGGAGGGCCGCACACGCGTGCTCTGGTATATTCGTGCTGCAACTCAGTCCAGCTAAGAAAGCTTTCATTAGCTAACAAGCGTTCCTCTTCTGCTGAGCGTATTGGGCTCATTATGAAGTATTAGAAACAGCAGAATGGGAGAGTCGTGGGTGTGGGAGGGGATGGTGATGGGAGCTTGCGGTGTAATTATTACCCTTCGGCGTAATTATTGTCCTATTGATCAGACCTGGCACAAATCTCTGCTGAAAATAATTTCTGGACCCTTGTCTGGGATTTTTTGGTGTCAGTCAGGTAAGTCGTCTGTGAGTCTTATTATAAATTGACTATAAATTGCCTTTCTCAAATTGTCAGACTGTTCTGCATTAATCAACCTCTTTCCTTCTTTCTCTCCCCTCTCTCTCCCCCCTGTTATTAACAAACACACACATACGTACGAACGCGCACACATAAAAATTGCTTCCCACCAATTCATTTATTCTGCTCTGTCAGTGTGAGGAGTGTGGAGCGTTCACAGTCTGAGCTTCGTGCAGAGCTGACCCAGCAGCACAGCAAGACTCTGGAGGAGCAAAAGAAGAGAGAGGCACAGGACGCTCTTGTCCGTCGACTGCAGAAGCGGGTGCTGCTGTTAACCAAGGTACCTGGCGATCAGCCACGCACTCTCAAACACAGAGAAGTATTCATGCCTTCAAACATGACCTTTCAAACATCACCCAATGCGGTAATTTGACTCTAAACACTCAGTGAACACAGTAGCCAGGTAGACTTGCAAGGCCAGCATTGAATTCTTAATCTCGCCTTTACGCCTCTGTCCTGCTAATTGGCCACCGGGTGTCACATGACTCCTCCATCTGTCTGTCTTGCTCCCCCCCTTGCTCTGCAGTTCTTGAGAAGACCTCCCTGTAATATTGATTTCTTGATGTGTGTAATTCCCGACGTTATCATGCTTAGTCTCTCACCACACAAATCACACACATGCACACACCACCACCATAACTAGGCAGGATTGAAGGGGTGCTAACATTATAGCTCGGTGAAAGAATTTTTTTGCATCAAGTTTTCACAAAAGCGAAATAAGTAATTGTTATTTCCCAGCCAGTCACAGCCTATTTAGAAAAAAAAATCCATTATAGTTGGTGTTAAGTTCTGAGCTTTTAAACGTGAACTGTTTAAGCTGTTTATTTATTCAGGCGCAGTCGCAGAACAATTTGTTTTCAACAATGCAAATATGCCGAACACTCGAATTACCTTAATGATTGTAGTGAAGTATATTAATGACGTGACTTCAACCATATCTCCAACTGCCCAAGTTTATTTTTATTCATAATTTTTTCTTTATTATGTTTTTTTTTTAAATAATTTTTCTATGGCTTGTAATGTAGCCAGCAACCACTGATGTTATTCAGTTTCCTTCTTTCTTTCTCCTTTTTTTAAGCTTAATTTTAAGGTTTAAGGCATTTTATATACTTTAATGACAAACAACTGAAAATGCCTTTTTTACTCAAATGGTTTTTAGTTTTTGAACTTTACTGAAAATTGAAAGGATCTTTTTGCTCACCTACAATTAGGGTATGCGTCATATAGCCTGAAGTCTGCATTGCAAAAACAATGTGAATGGTCTTTCATTTATGTATTCAATACTTTTAAAATGAAAAATAATAGCTCATTGAGTTTTGATTCAGGGAAGAATACAAGCTATCTGAGGAATATGAAGAATATCTGAGCAGTTGTTTTTAAGTTTTTATAAAGGGAAAAAAAAGATTAATCAGAGCATGTTTATCCACTTTTGAACTTTCCTCCAGGTGTCTTAGATGGATTTGAAATGTCACCCTGCCCAACTAAGAAATAAAACTCAAGAGAAGCAGCAGGTCCTCCTATTTGTGTATGTGGAACCAACAAAGTGACTGACAAAATAACTAAATTGTTATTCGGTTTTGATTGTCGTCAGTAGTTTGTATATTGATCAGCTAACCAGTTCATCAAGTAAATGTTTGACCTTTGAAGAATTCTTTGGAGAAGAGAAGAGAACTGGTTAATTAACTAATTGCCCCACAAACCCTTGAGGTTCTTCTACTCTTTACTATGAAATGCAACATTTTGTCTTTGCCACAAGGCGGCATCTCCTTTAAGCCACCATTGGTCTGGTTACTTCTTTTACCTTCACATACTTTAGTGGGACAGACTCCGTGACCCATTAGAGGCATGGCCAGAGCTTCACGCACTGGATAAAACGGTTGACACAAAAGCAATTTCAAAAAAAAAAAAAAAAGATGATGAAAACAGTAATGATAGTTTTATCATTCTGTCCACCCATTCCCTGTTTGTTTGTGTGTTTTTAAATTGAGAGTTTTTATCAGAGAAGAGGTGACAGATTTTGATTAAGATTGAGTGAATTTCTTGGCACATTAATGGAGAGTAAACAGCCAAAGGGCCTGCTGGTTAGTACTGGGAGTGAACACATGCACATTGACCTCTAAACGTACTCATGTGTGCCTTTTTTGTATTTACTTCTGTTCATTCTGTCTTCCTATTTATCTTCTTTTCTCCTCTAAAGAGAATCTTGTAGGATGTATGAAGTCAATGGTTGTGTGTCAATGCTTGGCAAACTAAACTGCTGTAATGCATTTGACGGACTCATTTCTTAGCAGACTATCTTGATTTTGATCTGACTGGTTAGTTTTGCCATGGTTTGTTTGCAGGTAGTAACCAGTATGCTATTGTACAAGGATTATTATTGCTGCCCACTGTTGGGATTTGGGCAAAATTTGGGGTTAGGGTTATGGTCACAGGCGAGGGTTAAGATGCGTCCACACGCACGTCACTTTGAAGCTGGTTCCCTAGGTGACCCTCTAATGTGTTACGTAGCAGGTCATATGCCAATCAACGGTATCCTTCACTCTTATTTGTAGTTGCTTCAGCCGCCGTCTGGAAGTTGAGAAACGTTTTTCTTCCACCTCATTCTCTTCCTCTTCTTCTCAACTGGACTGGAGTCAGTCACATCCATAAACACTCATTTATTCTCGATATTGTCACAGTGCTCATTGTCAGCAGATTTGACATGCGACCCTCTTGTCTCTGGACAGCTGACAACAAGTCAGCTAATCAACAGCTGGTTATAAGCTAGCATTATGCCAGCTAATCTTCGCTAAAAAAATCACACTTTCCTTCTGGTAAACAGTTTGATTACATTACACAGTGTACTTTAAAACTTATGACATTTATTGCCGTGTTATATTAGCAGCTTTCAAGTGATGAAATGTGTTACACAAGTGTAAAGTCAGTTTGACTGGGTCAAAGCATCTCCATAATGGCTGGTCTTATGGGATGTTCCTGGTATGAAGTGGCCCACACAAAGGTCACAGAGTTCAGGATTCTGTCTCTGCCTTTTAATATGTAATTTCTGCTGCAGTGTCAGTGGCCACTCTAGAACAGATTTCATGTATTTGCACCTCCTGATTCACAGAGTCAGCCATTAGTGACTTCTCACAGAAATTTTGCTACGTAATGTTTGGTTCTTAACTTGATTATCATAAAATGCCACCTGCTTTGCTTTATAGTGCACAGTGTACACTGACAGAGTCAGGAGGGGAGGAGTTGCATCATATGAACAGTGCTGACTGACAGTTCACTTCTAAGATAGCAAAGTGAACTGACAGCTGACCTCAGAGCATTGTGCTTTTCCTTTCTCTCACAAGTATTCTTGACTGGAGTGGTTACAGGTCTCACAAAAATGTAGACGATGATTACCAATTATTATGAAGTGTTATTTAGATTAGCTTGTGTATTAAATTACTATAAATTAACAACGTTAACCTTTTGTCTTCTCTAAACTATGGGACAGTCAATAGTCTTTTACAATTTATATTATATTGTGGCGGACCACCAGGTGGCTCCACTCACACCCAAGTTGAACGGAAGTGTTGGGGTGGAGATTTTGGCGCTCAATATATATGTGAAGTTCTGAGAGTCAGTTAATAAAGTTGGAGTGAGACACAGAGACCTCTCCTGTCGTTATTACATACCTCCACAATATATTATATTATTGTATCTATATATTATACCGTTATAATTTTGAACATTTAATACCTGTTTTTGAGTGATTTCATTTATATCTAATCCTATTATTATTGCCTTTTTGATCCTCTATACAATGATCGTGCATTTATTAGGTTCCATTCACACACCACAACAGGCCATTGCAGTTTATTTTCTCTTTGCTTATGACTTCAATTTCTTATATGAACAATAAATGTAAAAATCTCTTTTTATATGGATTTTTTTTTTTGGGACTCCATGAGATTCCTGTGACAGTGAAATATAAAATGAACCACTCAGACATGAAGCACACAGACCGACAACTTTGATAGCTATTTGGAAACTATGTCAGTCCTGTTGACGCTTTAAAAGAAATATTTTTCCTGTTGAAGAGAAGCAGGTATGCCTCTGGCTCCATTACAGAGGACAAAACGTTTACTATTCAGCACATTAAAGATGAGATGATGAGGAAGCATAATATAGGCAACACGTGCTCTTTATTCATTCTGGTATTCTTTGTCTACAAAGACATTTTTCTTTGATTTGATTCTTTCAGTTTTAGAAATACAGATGAGCATGGGCACACGCAAGCTTCTCTTATCACAGCTTGGATAAGAAAGCTGTAGCTGCCTCATACTGTGTTACTGACTTATGCAAGCAAACAAAAAGAAACATAGTAACAATTAGAGGAAAAAAAGTAAGAAAGATGCTTTCTTACTTTGTTTTTTCATGCAGACACAGATAGACATTTACTATGTGATGCTACAAAATGTTAAAATTCCCACAACTTTTTCTTTTACTTTATTGGATACGGTGAAATTTGTTTATTAATCAGCAGATTTACCGTGTTATAGTGCTGTTAATGTGTAACGTTTTATGTTGCAGGAGCGGGATGGAATGCGTGCCATATTAGAGTCCTATGACAGCGAGCTGGCGCCTACTGAGTACTCTCCTCAACTGAGCAAACGCCTCAGGGAGGCCGAGGACATACTGCAGAAGACACAGAGCCATAATGCAGAGATGGAGGTGTGTCTGCAGGCGTGCATAAATATACTTTTTTTTTTGTCTTCTGCTCTTTGTTTTGTTTTTCAAAGTTGAATTTGAAAGTACTGACTTCCACTAAGCTGCCGACCAGATTATTATGCATGTAGCTGTTTGACACATGACTCGTAGCTGAGGGCACAGTAATTGCATGCTGCTTAGCTTCAGCTGCTTGTTGTTTACATCCTCAATACTCTTGTTTAGCGGACAGACTGAAACACATCTACAAAAATGGATAATACTGGACTTACGTTGCAGAGATTGTCACCCTTTTCTTTTAATTCCCTCAGTTTGACAGAATTGCCATGTTTAAGTGCAGAACCCCAGTTTGATTCTCTCCAGTTTTGCCCTTTTAAAGTTACTGCATTATGCTGTTTACACTGTGACTCACTTTTGAAAGAGATGGGCGAAATACCTTGAATTTCTCTACAAATCTTTTATTTTAATAATCAGCCAACAATCACTGTGAATTTGGCAGTTGCTGTGCTGAAACGGGAATCAGCACTAACCTAGCACCCCCTGCACTCGTAGTGTCACAGCTTGGCTAATCTAACATGAAGGTTAATAAAATGGTAAATGGCCTGGATTTATATAGCGCTTTACTAGTCCCTAAGGACCCCAAAGCGCTTTACATATCCAGTCATCCACCCATTCACACACACATTCACACACTGGTGATGGCAAGCTACAAAAGCTAAAATGCAGCTTGATCTGTAAGAAAATGGAACAAACACAAAAGCCTCCACAACACACTGCCTTAGGACACTACAATACAAAATAATAACCCATGAAAGACCTAATATTTTGGTTGATAGCAGCTCATTTCTCAACAGGGATGTTATTTTGAAGTACTAACTGGCTTCTTTCCTTTGTTTTTTGGAGGGCTATTATTGCATATCAGTAGGCTAGGGTCATTTTTCTTTTTGCTTCTGCATTACATTTCTTTTGTCCTGTTAATTCAGGCTCAGCTGACCAAAGCGCAGGAGGAGACAGGGACACTAAAACTGCAGCTACAAACAGTAAGTGAACCTGCAATCCCGTTTTGTTTTTTTTTTTGTTTTTTTTTTTGGGTTGTTGTTTTTTTTTTTGTTGTTGTTGTTGCAACATGCCGTTTCTATAAAAGGCACAGGCATTTTTCACCAGTCAAGTAATTAGCAGCCAAAGTATAAGCAGTATCAACCAGTTTGGAGACATGGATCCAAGAGCACAATCAGTCTATTTTTGCAAAAAGCGTTTGAGATGTAGCTAGCTAATTTCACATATAGCAGTTACAAAAAGATAAGAGCATAACCAGCATCTATGATTGTGCCATGTACACTATGTGAAATTAAAGGAAAGTAGCATGTGTGTGCACCTTTGGGTGGCCACCAGTATCATGTGCCCACTGTCCTGGAGGCTCCAGGTTAATAATTGATATAATTAGAAGAAGAGGGAAGGCAGACTTCAGTAGCAGGAGGTGGGAATCATGCATCTTTATGTACAATCTGTTGAAGTTACCTAGACAACATGCATATATAACTCCATTTAATTAATTAAAGGACTTTGTGACTCTGTTCCAGTCCGTTGCAGTGAAGAGACAGCTGAGCGTCAGTGTGTAGCCATCGATTTACTGGTTGATTTACCTTTCTGCCGTCACTGAATACCCCAAGATTTGGGCAGTGACTGAAAGAATAAAATCTCAGATACAGTGGCTTGCAAAAGTATTCGGCCCCCTTGAACTTTTCCACAATTTGTCACATTACAGCCACAAACATGAATCAATTTTATTGGAATGGAACAACGTGTAAGATGGCGCCGGTGTGCATGGCTCGCCGTCCACGGTTGTCGGATCCACTTTTGCTCTGCGTGTTTCTACTGTTTTTGTCACTTTTATTGAACAACGCTGACTCTCTATTGACCTACGATCGTGAAGCTCTGTTAAATATTCGACTTGCCACAGAGAATTTGGGAAGGACTAACGCTGATGGACAGGACTTTTTTCCACCTCCGCTACCATCTGGAGTACCGCATCACCTGGATTACACCCCTACCACATCTCATAAGAGGAAGCGCTTTAAACGTCGGGGAAAACGCAGCGGGCTACTCGTGAAACTGAAATCATATTTGGCTCTTTCATCTGGCAGTAACAGATTAGTTTCCGAATGCACTCTGACTGAATTCAGACCTCTGCACTGGCGTTTTGTCTCCTGTCGCTTCCTGGAACCTACTGGCACCTGGCTGGTACCTGTTGTCGGCTTGGCTGAAGAGATCCAGCATCCCCGCCTTCTCTTACCTCATCTTCGCTGCGGTGGAGCGAATCCGCGGAATCTTCGGCAACTGAAACAGGTTCCCTGGATGGCTGTCACCGGTCTGACGGACCCTACCAGGTTTGCCCTTGTTAACGCTAGGTCGCTAGCAAATAAAACGTTCATTTTGAAGGATTTCTTCACCTCTCATAATCTGGATTTCCTCTGTGTGACAGAAACCTGGCTAAGTGACGGTGAGTTAAGCTCTTTCTCAGAACTATTACCGCCAAATTGTTCGTATTTTAACTCACCAAGGACTACGGGCCGAGGTGGAGGAGTGGCCACAGTTTATAAATCTACTTTTCACTGTCGCCAGCTGTCACCTGTCACTTTCTCCAGTTTTGAACTGAATATGTTTGAGCTTGGTAGCAGTCATCCTGTTCTTTGTGCGGTGATCTACCGTCCACCAAAATATAATAGGAACTTTGTTAATGACTTCTCTGAGTTCTTGGCTGAAATAATGCCAAAGTATGACAAGGTTTTAATCTTGGGTGATATGAATATTCATGTGTGTTGTCCTACTAAACCATTGGCAAAGGACTTTTTAAACCTACTTGATGCTTTTAATGTTTTGCAGTCTGTCACTGGTCCCACTCATAAATATGGACACACTCTGGATCTGGTTTTGTCTTATGGTTTACCTGTTTATAATCTTCAAATTTATGATGTCGTCTTTTCTGATCATATGCCTGTATTGTTTGAAACTTCTCTTCCCTGTAATATCACTACCTGTGGCCCTCCTACTGCTTCTCGCATGTTTAAACCATCAAGTGCCGTCCAGTTCTCTACCGCCTTTAATAAGGCCTTAAATGTTGACTCAGAGCTCTCAGTCTGTGCCGACACTGAGGTGCTGACTGCAAAATTCTTATCTACTTGTCAAATCATTCTGGATACTGTTGCTCCTCTGAAGGTCAGGCGGCCTAAATTGAAGTCTGAGCCGTGGCTGAACGACATCACTCGGGCTGCTCGAAGAGAGTGCAGAAAAGCAGAACGCAAATGGGAAAAAGACAAGCTACAAGTGTCTTATGATATCTTAAGAGATAGCTGGCATAGATATCAGAAAATTGTCAAGAACCAGAAATCCGCCTATTTTGCAGGTGTTATTAATGACAACTGCCATAAGCCCCGTGTCTTATTTAGTATTTTAAGCTCTGTTCTTAACCCTCCCCAATCCTACTGTATAGAAGCTTCTGCTGAAACTTGTGAAGCTTTTTTAAAATTCTTTGTGGAGAAGATTTTATCTATTAGAGCACATATTTTACTCCCTTCTTATGACCCTTCTGTTATTTTTACGCCTTTAGCAATTTTTAGCCATTTTGAACCTGTGTCTCTATTTAAACTGGGTAAAATTGTCACCCAAATCAAGTCTGGCTCTCCCAGTGATGTTCTTCCCCCTCGCTTTTTTAAAGAAGTTTGGGGCACTATTGGACCTTATATTCAAAGGCTTATAAACAGCAGCCTGACTTTAGGCCATGTACCTGCAATTTTTAAACAGGCAGTGGTCCAGCCTCTGCTGAAACGCCCTGGCTTGGATGCCTCTTTGTTGAGTAATTTCAGACCTATTTCAAAGCTGCCTTTTGTTTCTAAAATTTTAGAAAAAGAAGTGTGCTCACAGCTGCAGACTTTTTTAGAGAGTCAAAACATTTTTGAGGTATTTCAATCTGGTTTTAAAGCACTTCACAGCACAGAGACTGCACTTTTGAGAGTTTTTAATGATATCTTATTAACTGCTGACTCTGGGAAGTCTGTCTTACTTGTGCTTTTGGATCTCACAGCAGCTTTTGATACAGTAGATCACAATATTTTGATTTATCGTCTAGCACATCATGTTGGAATTAGAGGCACTGCCTTGGAGTGGTTTAAATCATACCTCTCTGATAGAAGTTTTTCAGTCTCACTTGGTAAATTTCATTCATCTTCCGCCCCCCTCCCATGTGGTGTACCTCAAGGATCCATCCTTGGGCCCCTTCTTTTTAGTATTTATTTACTTCCCCTTGGCCATATTATTAAAAAACATAAAGTCTCATTTCATTTTTATGCAGATGATTGTCAAATTTATCTACCGATGAAACACAATGACCTTAACCCCCTCAGGCCTATTTTAGAATGTCTTAAGGATATCAGAGCATGGTTGGCTCTGAATTTTTTAAATTTTAACGAAAAGAAGACTGAAGTCATTATATTTGGGCCGAATGGACCTGGTGTCCCTCCATCTGACTTGGGTCCTCTTACATCGTGTGTCAAATCAATTGTCACCAACCTTGGAGTAAAATTTGACACAGCTCTTAAAATGGACAAATAAGTAAATACAGTGGTGAGAAAAAGCTTTTTTCAGTTGAGGCAGCTCTCTAAAGTAAAACCTTTTATTTCTTTTTGTGACTTGGAGAGAGTTTTGCACGCATTTGTGACCACTCGCCTTGATTACTGTAATGGACTTTATATTGGTATTGATCAGGCTTCACTATCACGCTTGCAAATGGTCCAGAATGCTGCTGCTCGCCTGTTGACAGGGACACGCAAACGTGAGCACATTACCCCTGTTCTTGCCTCCTTACACTGGTTGCCTGTCCATTTTAGAATTCATTTTAAAATTTTATTGCTTGCTTTTAAAGTTTTAAATGGCCTGGCTCCGTCTTACCTGTCAGACCTTTTACACCAATACACTCCACAAAGGTCTCTCAGATCATCTGACCAGTCACTCCTTGTTGTCCCCATGTCGAGACTTAAACACCGAGGAGACCGAGCTTTCGCTGTTGTGGCCCCCAAACTATGGAACAAACTGCCCCTCCATATTAGGCTGGCCCCAACACTTGAAATGTTTAAATCACTTTTAAAAACACACTTTTTTTCAAAGGCCTTCTAGGAGTATTATCAGAGCCAGTTTGTAGTCAGTTTTTAGTCAGCTGTTGGTCATTCTTAATCTTTTTACTTTGTTAATTTTATTCATTGTATATCTTATTGTTTATTCTACTCATGTTGATTTATTTTTATCTTCTTTTTCAATTATATATTTGTTTTGTTTATTGATTTCATTGTATGCTTAAAGTATGGGTTTAACTGCTATCTCTGTTTTATTATTGGAAAGCACTTTGGTCAACTTTGTTGTTTTTAAATGTGCTATATAAATAAAGTTGGATTGGATTGGATTGGAATTCCACGTGAAAGACCAATACA
Organism: Diplotaxodon limnothrissa; assembly: GCF_057381915.1. Classification (NCBI taxonomy): domain Eukaryota; kingdom Metazoa; phylum Chordata; class Actinopteri; order Cichliformes; family Cichlidae; genus Diplotaxodon; species Diplotaxodon limnothrissa. The sequence continues at coordinate 12,991,203 of NC_140601.1, read as the reverse complement.
AAGTGGTGCACACGTGAGAAGTGGAACGAAAATCATACATGATTCCAAACATTTTTTACAAATAAATAACTGCAAAGTGGGGTGTGTGAAAAGTTCAAGGGGGTCGAATACTTTTGCAAGCCACTGTACAAGTGGAAATGAGCTTCATCCAAAAGTTTTCTGGGATCCCACTTAAAGGTGAGGTCAGGGGCTCAGTCATTCAGTAGAGGCTCACAATAGTCTGTCTATACATCCTGACTAAGACTCCTCCTGGATACTTCTTAGTTGAGGTGTTTCAGGCATGTCCTACCAGGAGGACACCCAGGGGCACACTGGAGAGATACTGTCTTGTGTCTGGCTTGCCTCACTGTGCCCCTGGAAGAGCTGGAGGAGATGGCTGGGGAGAGAGAGAAATCCTGTTATCTTTGTTTAGACTCTGGTTCAAACAGCCCAGATTCATGTAAGTGGTAGAAAATTGATGAATATAACCACCCAACCAGCTAAATATAAGAATAAAATGAAATATGGATGCAAAAGAATCTATGCATCTATCTATACATAGTAATCTTTTAATGACAGTGTAAAAAAATGAAAACAGATGTAAACTTTAGCACATGTTCTTTTTTCAGTCCTGAGTGTGTCAGTACATTTAACAGGTTTATCTGTCAATCTTGGCATGTACATTTTTCTCAATTGAAGATTTTAGAAATGACAGAAAACTCTTACAGACAGAAGTATTCTGCTTTTAAATATAGTCCCGGATAACGTAGCGAGTTGGCAGGTGTGACCTGAAACCTTGAAACGCACCCTCTTTACTCATTCTATGATCTTCCTTCTTTTCTTGGCTCCTTGTTGCCGAGGTGACATCAACATAGCCATAGCAATGAGTATTGACGCGTGAAATCTACCTGTCTGGTATAGCAGTAATTACTTATCTGTCTTGGGAAGACTGGGAGTGGGGATGCACCGAGAGACGGGCAGATGCTGTCAGAGAAGGAGGAAAATTGGTGTGCAAATGGAAATGAGGGATAATTTTACAGACGAGAGCAAGATCAGAGGGGAAAAAAACAACTATGAGACAGATGGAATAGAAACGAGTAAGAGGTAAAAAGATCAGGACGTTGTGAAACAGAAAATAAGTTAGTGGGCTAATGGTGTGTAAAGGATATATCTGTTTGTCTTGATGTCTGTGTCAAAAAGATAGCAGCCCACTATAATACAGTCTTCAGGATTTATCTGCAGGCAGAAGGTTTCTGCCAGGCACACGGCCAAAGGTGGTCTGATGATAGTACACCAGGATCATTTTCTTTGTGTCCCAGGCGGAGCTGGAGCTGGAGTCTTTAAAGAAGCAGCAGGCCTCTGCTACTGACAGCAACTCTTTACTGACCAAAGAAGAGGTCACCATTCTCAGGTGGGTTGACCTCAACTTGTTGCAATGAAAAATTCATGACTATACATATAAAGGATTAAATCACTAATGCCTCACATGCATGCCTGAGCAGAGCTATACGCCTAAGATTAACCTGTTCACTCTGTGACATACATGGTCACATCTTTGCATGTTAGGCGTTATTAAACAGTGTATGTGCATGCATCTTTTTTCTCAGACAGAAAATTGAAGATTTAGAGAGAGAGCGGCAACGTTTGGAGGAGCAGAATAACATTCTGGAGATGAGACTGGAGAGGCACAACCTACAGGTAGGCGCTTTAAGTTCCCTCCAACTGTTTTCTGTGATGGATTTACTCGTCTGGCACAAAGGAACCAATTTAATAACCCCAAGGGCAGCAGATGAGCCCGCATGACACTACAGATTGATTCACACAAACGTTTCACATATCTGACAGTTTTTCAAACATAATTGGACCCAGGTGTGACTTGAGCAGCATCCAATGGAAAAATCGCACAACCTGTGGCTGATTTGAAATCCTTCCTTTGTTGGTGGAAAGGATTACAATACACAGAGCATTTCGTGGACCTCCCTAGTGTTAGCTGCGAATGACACTGGCTAAAATTAAATTGGTAGACAACATTTGTGAAACATAAACACAGACACACACATTTGACTGTGTGCATCTAATCCAGCTGCTTTCATCTTCCAAAGTTATTTAAGTCTTTTCCTGTTTTTTTCTTTTAAAATGGTGTGTGTGCGTGCGTGTGTGCGTTTCATCTCAGTCAGCTTCTCTAACTCCCCTCACTCATACTGTGCCAAACTAAGCCAACAGGGCACTTTAATGAAACGTGTGTGGGCAAGCGTGTTGGTTCCATTTAGCAGTGGGTTGAATGAAATCCATGTTTTTTCAAGCATGACCACCACCTTTAAGGCAATTGGTGTGTGTGTGTGTGTGTGTGTGTGTGTGTGTGTGTGTGTGTGTGTGTGTGTGTGTGTGTGTGTGTGTGTGTGTGTGTGTGTGGGTTTCAAGGTTACACAGTCAATGGATCAGGTCAGTTCTTAGGAGCTAATTTTTATGACTCTTTCATGGTCTAATGCACACCAAGAGACCTCTACATCAGACTGACTGAGGAGATGAGTGACTGAATGGAGAACTATTTGAAAGAAGAAGTGAATAGCTGAATAAGGATGAGTTAACAGAATTGATTGCTCAAATAAACTGACATTGCATTTTTTTTATTAGTATTATATCAACTTCCATATAAGATTTTCGTAGCCAGTCCCATTATTAGTGCCTTTATATTTAAATCGTACTGAAATACACAGGTGTCGATCGCTTGGATGACCAGTGCAGTGAGATTGCTTTTGAGCAATTTAGCTATAAAACTAGTGGTTGTACCTTTAAAATCTTGAAACCAGCATAGTGATCATTGAACACCTAAAATTAACTCTGAGTAGATCAGTAGAAGTGAATGAATGTAATTTTTTATCTTACAGTTAGTTAAAAACTAAGCAACAACTTTTTAAACTAGGAATCACATGACAGTGTATGAGCAGATATAATCCTTCTAAAAACGCCATACAAAGAGATTCTGATTTTAGAAGTGCTATCGACGGAGTTATTATAGTCACCATCCTTCTCACTGTCACCAAGTGCTTGCTCATAGGAGGTTGTTTGAATGTTGGGGTTTTCTGTGTATTATTGTAGGGTCTCTCTACCATATTTATGTACTTATTTTTTTAAAACATGTATTTTTTTTCTTTATTTTGATAATCAAGATTAAATGATACTGGGTTATTTCAGTCAGGATTGAGATCAGAGTCATTTAACATAGTTACTTATTCAATTTAGAAACATGATGCAAACTGGAGAAGAAAAAAAACAAAAAAAATGTTCTTCTAGAGTTAAATAAATGGGAAAGAAAATCAGGTGGAAGTGTTTGACACAGTGTTGTGTGGTTGGCAGTTGGGCTCAGACTAGAGGGTGTTTTTGAGTGTGAAGTCAGTGTTGCTAGGCAAACACTCCAAGCTGCACACAGATCAGACAAGAGGCCCTAGCGACAGAGGACTTGCACAAACTGGAAGACTTGCATTCAAACATCAGGGATCGTGATGGAGTGTTGCATCCAGTTAAAGCTTTATATTACACCAAAAATACAGAAGCATCGATGAGAGTTGATAAATATTGGTCAGTATCAATGCTGATATCGATAGATGCCTATTACAAAGGCAAATAGAATCGAATTCTGTCCTCTCTGGACACAGCAGAGACTTTAAATGACACATACATCCAGCCCATTTTCATTAAACCTAAAGTTAAAGTGTAACACTTAAACACTTCTGTTTTCTCTCTTTAGACATGCTGATTGATGGACTTAAAGAAAAGTACAGAAGGGTGTGCATGTACTTGCACAAGTGCTGGTTAAATGCTCAACAGCAATCTAAAGTGGGACAGATTTTACAATAAAAACATTGATTTCATGCATTTATGAGAGCACAAGCTAAAAAACGTTTGATTGATCAGTTACTTGTTGTTTACTTGTTAGCATCAATTTGCAGGATCATCACCCAATGGCACAGCTGTAATTGGCCCTCAAAATCCAGTTTTTGCAAGGACTGTAGTACATTCCATATCATTTAGGTTTTAATAACTTTTTCAGTATAACGGCCAAGATTCGCCATTTGCTGATGCTGGTATTTATAATGGTCGATAAATGAAAATTCAAACAGTTAACGAGATAGGAGAAACACTTTTCAGCGAATGTCGGGAGTGTTGATGTTGCATAGAAACTTAAAGAAGTCCAGTCGATATTTTTTTTTCCTTCCCCCTACTAAGATTACCATGACCTGGATGACTGAGAAGCTACACAGACTTGATGCTGCATAGTTTGTCCACCAGAGGGCACTCTGCAGCATCTTTGGTGGCAGAGAGCAGAGTCAGGCAGAACTTACATAATTGTTTAAACAACAGAGAACAAATGTTATGGAAATCTGTTTGTTTTGTGTGCCTGAAAAAAGGAAAAATTGCTGATATCACATTGTATTTATTTATTTATTTTTCGGCACATTTTCAACAAACTCGAGCACCTTGTGTTCTGTAGGGACACATACATACTAGGCAATGAGGGTGGATGTTATAGCCTCTGAATTAAACCATAATATTTCAAGAATATTTGCAATAATGACATCTATGACAATATAGCTAAAAGTCCCGAGCAACATTTTATCAGTGATTGCAGCTTGCAGGCAGCAGCATTTATTAGTGCAAACAAAATGAAGGGTATTTTCCATCCTTCTTTTCCAATGAGCTGCTGTCACTGATGACAGACTACGTACTTCAAAGTGTGAATCTATTGTTACGAGGTGCCAGGAGCAGCAGCATTATTGTACAATAGCAGTGACACAGTATTGTATCCAGTGACACAGCATCAGTCAAATGTAGGCACAGAAGTAGCCAAGGTAATGTTTTCTCTGAAAACGAAGTAAAAGTGTAACAGAACTGCATAACACGGCTTAACCTTGTAACTTTTTGGGAGCTGCACCATATTGTTACAGAATTAACTTTAAATTAGAAAATAATTGCTAGCTGGGATGTTGCATTTTGGGATGAGCTTTTTAATTAGTTGTTTAAAGCCCTTCTTTTCCACAGTTTGGACTGTCATCATATCATTGACTAAACAAAGTAAAATGCATTAGTAACCTCCACCCACTGTTTGCTGTTTCTGTCATATGGAGTGCAACTAGCAAATGCTTCAGCGATGGTTAGTTGAGTCATTTGTTTACATTTGGATAACACATCCCCAGGTGCTAATATCTCTTCCTGGTGTGCAATCACAGCCTGGTTGTACTTGACATGCATTTTGACTTAAGTAAAATGTGTTGTTTATACCTTTTAGCAAAAGCAGTTTGTTTTTTTGTTTGTTTTTGTGCATATTTTGCAAGTATTGTGCTTTGGCGGAGGTTGCTTAAGTATAGTGCTGTGTGACGGTTTTCAGGTACCCTTAATTCTTTTCATATTTTGCTTGGAAAAATGGGAAATGGGTGCAGTGATTAATTTGCAATTAATTTGCTTTATCAAAACCTGACAGTACTTTTCTGCATTCAGGTCAGTTCTTGTGTAATTTGGCTGACGTCAGCCTTCTGTGGTTGCTGGTCTTGCTAACTAATGATTTCTCTCACTGATAAAAGAGCCACCTTTAAGAGAACACACTGGGAGAATAAGAACTGCTATGCTTTCATCTCTTTATTTTTGAACTGCATTCATTATTAATGACTGCAAAAATATAAACTGATTACGTTATGTGCACCAGTTTTTCCCCCAAACATGCTGGATCGTTCATAACAGTGACTGTAGAAGCTGTATGATTTTTAGATGACCATCTGATTTGGAAATGGAGAGGGGCAAAACATAAACTTGTTTGCTATTTTATATTTCAGTATAGATTTAAAAAGAATGTGCTGGTTGTTATTTCATTGACTTTCTTAAGCCTTATTTTAGTAACAGTAGTAGCTCTGAAATGTTCTAACAAAACCATCTCCAAGAACCTTCAGCGTTCAGTTCAGTTTTATTTTTAACATTGTTTTTCCAGAGAAGCTCTGAGAATCCATGAAGGACTGTTTCACCCGGTGTGTTCTGTCTCATGTCGAGTTGGCCCTTTTGTGGTTTCAGGTCTTTATTCTTAATGGGGAAAAATGATGTTTATTACCATGTAATTTTAATTTAGTTAATGACAACAACAAAAAGATCTGTGGTCTGTAATATGAATCTGTTCCTTAGTTTCCCTCACTTGTTTGTCCGCTAATATTTGTTCATCTCTCTCTTTTTGTTTTTTTTCTTTTCTTTTCTTTAATTGATACATCACAGATCATGGCAGTCGTAATGGTAGATTTGAAGGGTTGTACTTTATGCTTTGCTCTCATGCTAGTGTCTAAACAGAAATAATTGTTGCTATTGCATGAGGTTGCATCAACATAGTCTCTGTGTTGTGCATATGCTTACATCTGCGAGTGTAGTTGTGCAATACACAGCCACAGAAACATGTTTAGTTGTATTTTGTTGTTTTGATTTTTTTTTTTTTGTTTGTTTGTTTTTTGGTGTGTGTGTGGGCGGGGTTGGTTTATTGAGGTGCTTCATTAACAATGCCTTTTTATTTATTAATTTAAACTGAATATAGGGTCTTACAGTGATGTTTTGACAGATGGACAGGAAATCTATTTAGAAATGCCTTTGGCCCATTTATAAGACTTTCACAACTAATTTTCTTGATATTCTTCATGAATTTACTAAAACAGTTTAAGCTTTGCTGTTACAAACCCTACTAAAGGTCACATTGATGATATAAGCACCAATAACCTGGTGCTAAAAAAAGGTTCTGGCACCAGATTATTCCCACATATAACATCAGTCTTGCCTACACTTTCATCTCATAAAAAGTTGTTTCTGGGTTCAAACCTCAGCTTGGATCTGTTCTCTGTTGCATTTCCCTGTTTTCCCTAAGCCCAGATGGGTTTCATCCAACTACTTCAGCTTCTTCCCATAGTCCAAAGACATTGTTGAGATTGTGATTCTTTACTGGACATTGATGTGATATAAATAGTATTTAGGATAACCATACATTCTAACAGTCTTTTAAGTGTGTTCTTATAGTCTAAAGTGCTTTGAGTGGTCACTAAGATGAGAAAAGTGCTACATAAATGAATTATAGCCATTTCCTGTTATAAATAACTTAAACAGATTTGATCAAGAAATTCAAGAAAAGCCATCAATGTTCAGTTTTTTAAGTAACAAAATAAATAAGAGCTGCAAGACACAAGAGTGGTCATGCAAAGACTTGGTTTATACATGTGGCAGAAGAGAAGATGACATTGTGCATTCTAGTTATTCCTGACAGCATCATTTCTACTGATCTGTCTACATGTGGGAGGTTTGATACTAAGGAGGAGCCCGTAAAACTTGGTCTTCCATGTGACATGGTACTGCTCTGCAGACCTTCATGCTTTGTAGGCAAGGCCCTCATCTCCTCTTGCTCATCCATGAATCCCTAAGGCCTGGGTCCCTATGGCATTGCCTGACAGTCATTCCTATATTAATATTACATAGAAAACTGCTGTGGGCCTGTGCACAGACCTGGTGGTTTTTTTTAGACCTGCTCAAATCCAGCTGAAGATATAGATGTGAAGGTGCTCTCAATGATACACACTTAATATATTATGACACAGAAACCAAGGAATCTGAATCAGTATAAAATATGGATGTAGGGCCCTGATGGGGAGAGAGGACATGCCTTAAACCTGTGCTATTTTGCAACCAAGATGGGGCGGTGTAAACGCTCATCTTGGGGCTTCAGAACAGGACTTTAAAAAACAATGGGTGATGTCACAGTATTTACTTTCATATTCTACACTGTCGGTGGTTACCTCATGGACACCTGTGGTTCTTGGAGCCCTTGATCTGCAGCTTCCTGGCTCTTCAGAACGACGTAGAATCTGCTGTTTGTTCTTTTCATGTGTCTAACCGTAACTTAGGATTTTATCAAAGAATACCAGATTGTCCAAGCCTTACGCTGGTAAGCCCATTACCAGTCAAAACATTGTTAGCGGAGACTGTGACTTTACTTCTCCTAACTCTGTCTTGAGCTTTCAGGCTCCACTTCATGTCTGCTTAACAACAGGGAGCCAATTTCAAGTCACTATCAGGACATCTGTGCTGCAGATAGCTCGTCATCCACAAATTTCACCCATTCAGGAATAACCATTGGAGTGGAACCTCCACAAAGATACAGCCCTAGTTCCCTCATTGCCTTTGAGACAGGGATATAGTACCTATTCAGCAACTGCTCTGAGTTTCTCATAGCCTGCCTGTGTCACAGGAGGCCACACTAGGGTTTCTGCTTGCTGTGTTTGTTTGCCAGTTGACATCACACAGTTGTTCCATAGAAGCAGCAAGTCTCTTTTGTTTATTCTCAAGTTACGTGCTTGTGCACTTTGTTTTACTTAAAACCAAAGCTGTCCACATGTTAGGCATAGGTCAGTGCCGTGTTAATGAAATTCAGTTTGTGGTGGCCCATGTGACTGAATGAGCCACATGGGCCGGTAAGCTGTTGGTTGACCGTTCAGTCTACTTTCCTACCCTCATGTGTGGTCAAAAGCTCTTGGTAGTGACTGGAAAAATGAGAATGCTGACGTGTCTGAGTTGAGTCATTACTCGCACCGTGAAAGAGGCTGGTTGAGGTAGTTTTGGCATATGACCTGGAGTTGTTCAGGGCATCTCCCACTGGGCACACACACACTAAAGAGATCTCTTGAGAGCTTCTTGGAAGTGGTTAGAGATCTCTGCTTAGACTCCTGCCCCCAGGAGGCAGGGAGGGAGGGATGGATGGAGTTTTGAGATGTCAGCTATCAGACAAAGTGACTTGCATCTTTTAATAGGGATTGTCCCAACAGTGGTCACTGAAGAATTAAAGAGGCAAACATGGGACACACAAGTTACCAATTCTTGTGTCAAATCTCCAAACTATCCTGGGTGGGTAGTAGTCGTGTGTACTGGTGCTTGTCCATTGGCAAGCAGATGTGAGAGTGAATGGTACCAGGCAGCTTCTAGGTGTGAATGGTGGGTAATGAGTATTAATATTTTCCTCTCACTAAAATCACACTAAAATAAAAGTAAAAAGAATAGAAATGGATAAGTGAAAACTGTTCCCTTTTTGTTCAAAAAATGTTAAAATTATTTCAAATAAAGTCTTGTTCCACTCTTGGCGGATGGGGTGAGTGTACATCACAGTTCAATTTGATCTGGTCCTTAAAATGCATCTGATCTTCTGGACAGATTTTTTTTTTTTTTTAAAGGACTGAGCCTTTAGCCTGCCAATATCTAGACAGCAGCTTCAATCTGTTTTCTGATAATGTCACTCAGTGGAAGAAGCCCGTCTCGCCAGCATCTCTGCTGTCTTTCCATTCAACCTCACTTTATCGGTTCGTGTGGTTTAAGGTTGATGGTACCCTCCACTCTCAAATTCATGCACACTCATCATTAATGTGTCACCTGTTCCATCAGTGACTCATGTGTCCCCTGTGGTTGGTGCTGTGTTGAGTATATAAGTGGATGTTTCAGCGCAATTTGTTCTGCATCTGTTAAAGAACAGAGACTGTTCTTTGGACTTCAACCTCCCCCCAAAACTCGTATTCTTGTCTTGTTCTCTTATTCATTCTTTCTTCCTCATACATTTGATCTTGCTCCGATGCTCTCTCTCTCCCTGCCTTTTGCTCTTTTTTTTATTTTTTATTTTTTTAACAGACTGCACTCTGGTATTAGATGTGTTGTTATTGTTGTTCTATGAATAAGAGATATGTAGCCTCGAGCACTTAGAATGGCATTCCACCTTGCTGCACTGTAAATTATGTGTGGAAGAACAGGCTCTATAATATGCATGTAAATACGTCTACACACACACACACACACACACACACACACACACACACACACACACACACACACACACACACCAACTTACAAAATCTGAAGAACTGTAATATTAAGAAGCTCGCTTTGAAAACTCAGACAATTTGGCTGTTTTCTGTTTTTGCAGCAATAAACGTATTTATAATTTTTAATGAAATGGTGCACCTTTTTTCCTACTGAATGCAGACATGGATGCAGAATAAAGTGTAATATTACATTTGCTCATTTTGGAGATGATTGTCCTTTGTGTGTGTGTTTTTTTTTTTGATCAGTGGATCACACTTATTCACTGTATTACTTTTGTTATGAAATGTGAAAATGGCAAATAGATTCAGACAAGCAAATGGATGCCTTTTTAAAGACTTCCATTTTTTTTTTTACTTTCAGTTCAATATAGGAGGAGAGTCAACCCAATTAAAAATAATTATGCCATTTGGCTTGCTTTGAAAGCAATGTGCTTGAAAGGCAAAGAGAAGTAACTTTGCTTTTGTTTTTTGTTTAGTTTAGTTTGTTTTTATTCTGTTGAGCAGTAAATTAAAACGTTGCCCTTCAGCTCAGTCCAGACATCCTGAAAGTGAAATATGAATCCACAGCAAAATCTTTCTAATTTAATTTAGCTTGACCTAAATTTTTAAAGACGAAGATTTTTAATTTATTTTTTTTGCTTTTTGACAGCATGTAGCTTTTGACTGCGTTTTTCGAACTCTAATCTACATATCTGTCTCTTCCTTCCATTTTCTCTCTCTGGTTATCATAAAGCACATACAGATGCAGCTTTAAATAAACTCTCTGTAAACAGATGTAGAACTTCAAAAGACTGAAGTTGAAGAAAATGAAAGGGCAATTTGTTTGGCTGTGACTGTGTGTGTGCTGTGGAAAAATACTTGATGTTAAGTACACACATCTACTGTTACTCAGTTCGAGAAATGTAATCGTTTCTTATAAAGTACATGAAAGAGTTATTTATGAGCTTTTCTGTACGCTTCATCCACTCTGGTCTTTCTCGACGCTGAAGGCAGTGGTACCCGGACACCGTTTGTTTTTTACCATGTTCTTTTATTTGTCCTTCACCGTTTCTCTTCCTCATATACTCTTTCTTCTTTTCTGTCTTTTACTCTGTAGTTTATTTGGCAACCGTCGCTTGGAGGCATATAGAATCTAATTTAGCCTGTAATCAAGAGCTCAGATAGGGGTGTGTACATGTTGTGAGCGTTCCTGTTTGAGTGTGTCTCTCCTTATATTGGCATTAAGCGACTTTTATTTAGCCAGACCTTGCAGAGTGAGAAGAAAACACTGGGAAAGAATACTTTCTCGTTAATGTGTCTGTTTGATATAACTGAAAACATTATTTCCTCATAGGGAAAGCTCACGTGAACGTCAAGAGCTTTCGATCACACTGTCGAGTATTTTTTTATGCTAACCTCCTCTCCCAATCTGTAATGTGAGATCAGTTGTAACCATTTCTCTCCATGTATAGCAAACTGAAATTGGTTATAAAAGGTTTGCAGGGTTTTTCTTGCATATGTTGGTCTCACACCAAAGGAACGTGTTTTGGGGTGTTTCCGCGTGTTAGAACGTGTGGAACGTTATAATTACAATGAGTGTAAAACTGTAATGACCTGATCTGACATCCCAAGATGAGAGCAGAGTACAAGTCTTTTAATTAATGTAGTTTTCAAATGATCAGTATTTAAAAGTACGGTAGGATCATTATTGTACATTAAATATTTCGGACTTTTCGTCTTCTCTTTTGTTTGGCCTGGTTATATTTTGTATTCTCTCTCTTTTTTCTTTTTTTTTTTTTGCCTGTCCCATTTGGTTCTTTAGCCGTCAGAATTGTTGTTTGAAGACCAACAAGGATACCCAACGGATTTACTTTGCCAAATGGATCATCACGGCCTTGCTGTATTGGTCCATTTGATCGACCTTTGTTGTTATTATTTATTTTATTTTATTTTCAGTTGTTACAGGCGGGACAGACATGACTGACGGATAGAAAAGGGAGAAAGAAAGATGAAGGAAAAGAAAATCAGAAGGGAAGAGGGACAGTGAGGAAGGGCTCTTAAAAAGAGAGAGAAGAGAGAAAAAAAATCTCCTGGATCACCTGTTGAGAGAAAGAGAAGAGAAAACAAGCAAAAAAACAGAGCAACATACTAAACACAACACCGTCACGTTAATCTAGCTAAGTGTAAACAGCAGTAAATACTAAATATTGAATGTTGTTGTGCAGCACGCAGGACCGACAGCACACAATGTATTCTGTATTCTCACAATGTATATTTTGTATTCTCTCCGTTTATTTTAATTTCTTATTGTTATTTACTTGTTGCTGTCAATATTTTTGTTATCACAAAGAAGTTAATGATAGAAATCATTGATATTGTGGCTCAGCTAAATTAAGTCAATATTTGGTGTGGTAACTCTTTGGCATTAATAGAGCTATTGCTGCCAGTTTTCGTTTATCAAAGCTACAAAGCTGATCATGACTGGAAGGACACCGGGTTCCTTAAAGGCAGTCATTTTTAAGGAATCAGATTTTTCATGGGTGCTGCTGCCTGCTCATCTAGGGCACTCATCGAACAGAGAAGAGACTCAGGCAGGGGAATGCAACTTTCCACTCTTTGGTCATTACACTGCTGCATTTGTCACAAGGCATTCTTATTTTTCAGGGGGAAAAGCGCTCTGTAAAAGAATATGAAAAGTCACTAAATCTGACAGAGTTGTTGAGTTGGCAACAGCGAGGTGAACTGAAGCGTGATGATCACTGCTGTGAGTGAGGAATGTGAGGCGCCCTGGATGCTAAGATGAGATGGTGCATAAAAAATGTTCTGCTCTATAACTGATGGCTGTTTGATCTATGTCTCTGTGTCTCAGGGAGACTACGATCCAGTCAAAACCCGTGTTCTCCACCTCAAAGTGAACCCCACCGCCATTGCCAAACAAGAGCGCCAGCAGGAAGTGGAGGCTCTCCGACAAGAAGTGACACGGCTCAGGGATCTTGTACGCTCTTTGCAGAGTGGAGGTGCTGTGGGGCATTCCCAGGATGACACGCACAACCCCAGCTTCAGCCTTAGTTTGGCTCCTTCAAAGGAAGTGTTGGGTAAGATGACACAGAAGTGTGACATCAGAATAAGAGTGAGCTATAATGTCATTCAACAGCAAACAGGGCTTAAAAAGTAATAGGTAATGTCTAGAAGTCAAAGGCAGCCAGTATACCATCATTAAGAGTGGAATAATATGATTGATGGCTGTTAAAAGACAATTACAGTAATCTGAGAGGAAATAAGAGCATGACTGATAGTATGGGTGTCACTAGAAGTCAGTATTATTCATATCCTCACAATATTCCTTAGGTGGTAGGAGGAGGACTGGGTGACCTCGTTTATATATTTTAAGGTGAAATTGCAGATCCAGGTTTCAGATAGCTGATGTTAGATGAATGGATAAGGGGCCAAGGGAGGGTTTGATCCATGGATGAAGCTTTTCTGATCCGATGACTAGATTTTCTCTTTTTAATTATATTGTTATATAATGTTATAGTTAACATTAGAGGGGAAGTGGATATTTAGACAACATAAAGTACAGATTTTAAAGGTTGTTAAAGGTCCTCTTTACATGTAGACTGATCCAAAAAATATGAAATGGCAAAAAAAGAGAAAAGCCATACCCAACAGTTGCTTTCTAAAGGAACATGTTGCTCTTGGGAACTGCTTCATTGATATTTTGGCTCAGAAAGTCTCTGTCCTCTTAAGTGTCTATATGACAGACTGTTAGAGGGAGGACGTGCAGTTATGACAGGGTTAAATATGCATTTGGAGCTCAGGACAGTTCACTGGTAAAAGTCTGTTGGCCAATTTGTGCACAGCGCTCTGTGCTCGCTCTGTCTGCTGCTCGCTCACGGTCTCAATTTTCTTGGCACTTCTTTTTTCCAACTCCCAGCCTTCTTATTTTTTTCTCATCTTTCATTCTTGTCTTTTCTGTCATCTTCTCCTGTTCCTGGCATGTTCGCTTCTCTGGCTTTTAATTTCTTATGATATGAAAATTGAGTTTGTAACAAGTAAGTTCAGTTTAAACTCTGTATAGATAAAGCAGACCTAGTGTGTGATATCTGTCCTTATTGCAAGACCTGGGTCAGTGCAATAGAAAGTCTACAAACTTATCAGAGATCAACAGAAACGTTTTAATGTCTATAAAATTATTTAATGACATTTTACCCCATGTAGTGTTACCCTGCTGTCAGTAGTAGTTTAACTTGGCTATAGGCTTTGTGTGTTCAGTTAAGAAATTACCTAAGCAACATTACAGGAACAATACTTCATGTAGCAATTAGCAGCAGGTAGAAAATGTTTTCCATTTTTAATTACATTTAATTAGTAAAATTTACTGTCCAGTTTTATACACCAGCGGTTATTAGTTCTGCCCTGGGTGTTGATGATGAGTTTCCACATTTTTGCATTTTTCACACATTAATACTGGACAATTGTGATGACAAAATTTAAAAGTAAGTTTAGAATTAGAAAAAAATCAGGGCTTTAACTTTTTACTCTTGCTGTTACAAATTACTATTTCATTAAATACAGCTGGGAAATGAACTTTAATGATGATGATAATAATAATAAATAATCATCATCTTTTTTATAAGTTGTCTTGAGCAGTAGTTCTAGGTCTTTATAGGTCTTTCAAAGTTTTTCTTTGGACTTTGGATGCTTTTTCATTCATTTTCAGTCCAGTCCTCGTACAATTTCAGATGAATGTTTTTTTTAGTTTGTTTCTTTTTGGTTTCTTAAGCCACTTAACACTAACTGTGAATCATTAAAGCATTAAACAGGCACCTAACTCGAGGGGTAAGTCAGATAACTTTGCAAAGAAGCAGTTATTAGCAGCCTGTACCCATTTGTACCCATTTCTTAATGAAAATCTATAACAGTTTAAATATAACCTCCGCACACTGTCTCACTTAGCTCCATCAGGTACCTTTATCAAGTCAGTCAGACTGAAACATTGTGATTTAATAAGTGTCGTAGTGGTTATCGAGACAGTATGCACGAGTTGCATTTTAATTGTTGTGGAACCTTTCTCTTGGTTCATGTGTGCAGAGATTTTTTTTAAAATTTTATTTCAAATCTATGAAAACTTTAAATATTACAGTTTGAGAGGTTTTAAAATATAGTTTTTTATGATTCTCAAAAATTATTAGCTGAAAACTTATCTCAGCAAAAAACAAGTGGAGGCCAGAAGAAGTGGCAGGCATAAAAGTATCATTATCTGAAAGCCACGTCTTTAGAAAGGGTAGTTAATGGGTAGTAAAGCCTGACATATGGCAAATTATACAAGTGGGCAACTGGACAACTTTTCACCATGATGATGATCCTGAATAGAAAAACATACAGTGGAACACTATCAGTCATGGATGGGCCTCCCCAGAGGCCAGACCTCTACATTATTGAAGCAGTGTGGGATCATCCTGACAGAGAACAGTCCTTCAAGAAGCCTGGGGAAATGTTCCTGAAGACTACTTAAAGAAATGAAAAGAAAGCTTGACTAAGAGAGTTCAGGCTGTGTTGAAGAGTAAGAATAAAAATGGTCGTACTAAATATTGATTATGCATGTTTGCACTTTTCAGTAAATCGCTGCCCCTATTTCCCATTTCCCTTATATAATGATGTGAGGGGTGGCTCAAGACGTTTGCAGATGTTTTGGGACACTACAGTTTAGTTTAGTTTTTGTTTGTTTTTGCTTCTGATACGAGTGCAAATTTTAGCAGTATTTTAGACTGAAAACGAGAGAAGAAAATATATAAATAAGACGCTCCCTATGCAGCTGGCAGCTTTTGAGCCATTATGTACACAGACCTGTAGACACCAATCAAGACTGAAATACAGAAGTCACCAAAACTGTAAAAGTTTGTGTGAAAAGTATTCTAACTAATACTCGGATTTAGTAACTCAACACGTACGTTGACACATTTGTGTGCCCACTTGTACGTGTTTGTCTTTGCGATTGCACAGATAACGACATGTCCACATTCCTGTGTGTCCACTTGTCTGCACGGAGAAGGAAATGTATTGGTTGCTGCAGCCTGAGAATTCCCAACCATTTTCAGGGCATTTTGATGGCTGTCATAAAGTGACAGTTTTGTCACATTTCTGAAGTCTTGAAACACTATTTAACCGCGGTGACTGACACTTGAGAGGAGCCCAGTCACCCAGGAGACAGACAGGCACGTAGACACTCACTGGCAGACTCAGTCCCAGACTCTTAAGTTTATACTTTCTAGTCATTCACTTGTTTAATAATGACAGATAAAAATGTAATCGGCCAAGCTATACGCTATGAAGAGGAGAATGATGAGTAGAAATAATTATCAGTCGCAGCAGGGTTAGAAGTTATGGGAATAAAAACTCCCTGACTGCTCTTGAAACGACGCATTATGTTGTAAGAGAATAGAGAGTTTTGACTGACTGATGCTGACTGTAGAGAGAGAGGAAAAAAGTGAAAAGGACTGGTTGTTAAGTAAGGTATAACCCTGAACAATGTAGGTTCACATTTGAGCAGCAGAAATGCTTTTAACCTTTTAAAAAATCAGTAGCAAACACCAAGCTTTTCAGAGGTGTTAGGTAAGCATTTCTTTGCCTGGTTACATCATCTCCCTCCATGTGTTTTTGTTTTTTTGGTTAATAGTCTTTACGGTGCTCCTGCCTGCACTCGTTTTTTTCTTTTTCTTTTTTCTTTTTTTTCTTTTTACATTTTCTCAGATTTGCATACATCACAGTGTTGAGAAGATTGGCACAAATATCTATAAAAAGTAAATATTTGCCTCTTTGTGGTTGTTCCTTTCCCAGCTCTCCTTTTACCACTTGTGTACTTACAAAATGTTCATGGCTCCACATTTGCATCTATATCCTTTTAACTTTCTCTTCTGTGGTGATCACATTGTAAATAATTACCTCCACAACGACTCATTTTTTCCTCAGACAAACTAATTTCTCTGACTTCTCAAATCAAGTCTCCAAATTAAAGTAATTATCCCAAATTGATTTTCAACAAATTAAAGTCAAGCCCCATTCTGTTTCTCCCCTTCATGATTATCTCTGCTCCCAGCTAGGAGATGCAGCTGACTGCTTCAGACGCCACCGTGCTCTGCTTTATAGTAGTATGTAGACCCTGAGTGAGCAGAGGGATTGCTGTGGGGTAGAGATTGATATCATTCACAACTTTTTGATGCTGGTATCTAGGGGTGTCACGATATTTAGTAGTTGGTACCAAAAACAGTAGATGAGTACATGATTCTCTACACCCAGTTTATGTTGCTAAACATAAACACCATAAACTCTTTAATAAAAAGTTATTTTAACTAACTGGGAAACTTTAAAATGGTAAAATTATATCATTGATGGGAGACAGGCAGCAGTGTTTTGATGATTAATGTAACTATTGCTGTAACATTAAATATTTATGCAACATTAGGCATTGCTAATATTTCAGCCTATGGTTCATCGATGATTTAATTCCACCCATCTCAAGCTAAATAGTAACGTATTTGTGCTCTATACCATGAGAAGGATAATACTCTGATACTCTGAATGTTCATGGATGTTAAATTGAAAAGCATTCGCAGATCTAATTGCACATCTTCCTCTCTTGGTCTGAAAAGCAAAAATGGAAATGATTTAAATATTGCCTTTTGGGAATCAGTTATCACCCCCTGGTCATCGCCCTCAAATGTTAAGTAGTTCCATGCTAGGCTCTCCACTGGTCTCTTTATCTGATTCTCCACCCTGGTTTGAGCTTTTGTCTCCCACTTGTAGTCTTTTTCTTCTGTGCGTTCAGAATCCAGGTTTATTTAAATTGACTAAATCTTTATTTTTATGGCTTTGCTATTTAATAATATCAAGTCTTTGAGATGCTAATTTAAGTTGCTGGAGTTATTCCAGAAACTCTACATATTGATAGCATATAACTATGCTATCAAAATAATTGTGCTGTATAACTGATTTGTGTGTTGCAGATTTGCGTAAACAAATGGAGAGTTCAGAGCTGAGGAACCAGAGACTTAAAGAGGTGTTTCAGAGAAAAATACAGGAGTTTCGCACAGTGTGCTACGTCCTGACCGGCTACCAGATCGATATAACCACTGAGAACCAATACCGGCTCACGTCTGTCTACGCGGAGCACATGGATGACTCCTTGCTCTTCAAAAAGGTATGAAGAGTTCATCTAAGGTTGGGGATGCCGTCAAATGCCACAATATTTTAAATTTAAATAAATAAGAACAATAATTAGAAGCTGAAACAAGACCTGAAATTTATACGTACACTGATAATCCAGCCTTGCGTACAAGTAACACGTTTTTTTTGGGGGGGGGGTTTGTGTTATTTTACATCCTTCTTTATATACAGACCTGAACTGATCAGATATGGAAACATGTAGCTTTTAGCCACAGATTGTGTGCATCATTAAACAGCAGCGTGAAGTTAAAATGGGCACACTGTCAGCAAAACTCCTACAGGCTATGGCATCTGTGTAAGTGTTGATATCTGTCCCAGGGAGCTCTTTTAAAAAAAAAAAAAGCGCCTCGGGAAGTTTAGATTTGACCTTGCAAGGTGCCGCATCACTTTGCCACATTGTGCATCGGCTTAGCGATGCAGCGAGACGAGCACTATGCCAACAGAGACTCTTTGCTTTGTGGTTTAAATTTGTATGTGTGGGAGACTGGCAGCGTCTGTGTGGAAGAGAAGAAGAGAGTGATGACTGGGCAGTGTCACAGGGTGGGTTTTACATTAATCGATCACCACTCACTTATTGAATGGGCTACCGGTAAATAAAAGCTGAATTTGTCATTATCCCTTAGCTTTTTAGAAAGCACTTTTTTTTAAGCTTAACACAGCTTTTTTTTTTTTTTTTTTTTTTACTCTTTTACTTTCCTCTCATCTTTCCATCCTGGAGTTTTGTTTTTACCTCTGCTTATTGCTCAGTCTGTCTCTCGTTCTCTCTGTAGCCCAATTGTGTAGCATTAGCTAATTTCCATGTTGCTGCGGCTATCGTGTTCTGATGGCGGCCCCTAGCTAGAGCAGAAACCCTGGAGAATCCGTAATGGCAAGGTGGCAGAGGGGCGGCTTTATTATCTTGGCAGGTAATTATTGCTGTCACATGCTAATTTATTGCGACTGGTCATCAGTGCCTTGCTCAAGGACTCTCGAGAATTCTGCTGAAATTAAGAATAGCTGAAAAAGGAAAAATATAAAATAGGAGCGGTGTGTAAACGTGCACATGCACTTTTTTTGTTTTTTCTTTTGATTTCTGTCCGGTCTGCTCCATCGAAACCACCTGCGACTCTGCCAGAAGAGATAATTCACTGTCAATATTTATTAACCTCAGAGTGTGTCCATAAAACACACACATATACAGACTCACACACAGTCATAATGCCCTCATGGCACGCACTGTCACACTCAAATGCACACATACTCGTTCCAATCTCAACACTCTGTCACACCGCACAGCACTTGCTACCACCTCACCCTCCCACTGCTGGCTGCACGTGCATACAGATGTACAAAGCCACACATGCATACCCAAAACGAATGCTAACACCCTCTGTATTAGTATTCAAAGTATGCACCATTGCGAGCGTGTATGACAAACACTTAGTGGCTTATGGGAGCAGAAAGGCCTGTACTATTATTGGAATACAAAAATCAACACCCGCGCATACACACATTGTTACGACCCCCTCTGCTAGGCGTCAGGGAGGGAGTAACATACACGAGCCCCCCAACACAAAACTGAGTAAAGCAAAAGGTTTTAATTCCAAACTTTAAACAGAAAACCGACAGGGCTGTGCAACAGACCACTGGGCAGACAATTATTACATAAAGAAAGAACAGTCACGAGTAAAAGTTAAAGGGTAACTAAGGCAGGCTGGCCGCACACAAAATAAAAGCTAGGGTTTTAACTAAGGCAAGCCAGCTTCACGCAATCCTACTCACAGCCAGCTAGCAGCTCAAAACTCTAATCAGGCTAGGTTTAAAGCATGCACCAAGGTTCGACAAAGGTCAGCAATATGAATAAGTTCAACAAAGATCGACGAGGGAGGCATGAAGGGCAAACTGCATGTTCAGTCCTAAGCAGCCGCCACTGAGTGAAGGACCTCCAGCCTTTTGTAGCCACAGGTGGGTACGATCAGCCACTGATTGCCTCTTGGAGCATCATGGGATCCCGGGGCAGCCAATCGTCCGTGTGGTCTGGCACACTTCATTCTGCATAAGTGAGGGTTGGCACGGGTCTCCCAGTAACCAATCACACACGAGTCCTGGAACACATTGATTTACCTAGAGGAAGGCAGGGCCACCTGAGGCCGGAGGCCGTAACACACATAAACACACATAAACACACAGTGACATTCATGTTTTAAAGAGGATACACACTAGGACACATAAATACAGTATGTGTATATATTCTGCTTTTTAAGCATGCGTGTGACTTTAATCTGGGGTATGAGAATGTAAAGTGGACTAATTGTACTATGAAGCAAGAGAGAAGGGAGATAAAATGGGGGGATTTGGGACAGGAAGCATAGAAGTCTTTACAAATAGGATTCTAATGTTATTCACCTCAGCAACAGGGTTGCCAGATAATCCTGCTAATATCCCCCTCTAGAAGAGGCACCCAAATCCCCCTCCTATAGCGTAAGCTGTTTAACCTGCAGTAGTCACGTTCCCCTGCCCTCGCTCTTGTCTCATGCATTCATTACTGTATGTCACACTCATTAAAATGTATTTTCATTGTTTGTCAGCCCTGTAACCTTACTGTAGTTTGGTGTTTTAAATGGTTAATGAGGCTACATGTTGCTCATTTACAGGGTCACAGTTTTATGTTTTGGTTCTACTAGAATATGCTTACATGTTTTTGATATTCAGAACTTATTTTTTCTGGATTTCCCTAAAAGAATTTTGTCAGTTGAATCTTTTAAACACAGCAGTTCAGATATTTGCTCCAGTTCGTGGTTGATGTCTGATGTATGGCTATCATGTGGAGCAGAAAAATGATTCGATGATACAGGGACAACATATATACTGTTGTTCAGATCAAGCTTCTTTCGACTCATTTTACTTAGAACATGGAAATGCATTAACATAAGAACTAAAACCATAAAAAACCACTCTGAGTTTCCTGATCAGAGAAAGTTCAATCAACTTTGAGCATGTTCAATCTTAGTTTCACCACATTTCACCATGGCAACAGGTAAATACAGAGCAGAGCCTTCAAAACGTTTTATAGGGTCTGCTTTAATAATTTACAAACTTCATTTAAACCAAAATGTAAAAATTGACTATAAATCTAATTATCCAGCCATAATCAGCTGAACTTTGCAATTTACCTAAAAAAGGAAAATAAAAGGTTTATCGACTTGGAGTCTACTTTGAGATTAGGAAATTACTTGTGTGGTTTTCATGGTAAAGTTCTGCATTAATAAAATGATAGGTTTGATGTGCTGTGGTACAATTGTTATATTATCATCCATAATAGTTAGACCTGTACAGCATTTGATGTCAATTGTTTTGATATGTTTGCACGATATACTTCAAAGTCAAAGGGAATGTCATTATGTTGGCACCAAAATGCTGCTGTTTTTGATCAGTTTTACCAAATAGTCTGAAGCCTGACTGTGTAACAGCCAGCCTTAAAGTGGAAGGAGATCAAAGCTGCAGGCATCAGAACCGACCGTAACTGTGTGATTCTTTTAGTGCCGCCAACAAGAAACAGTGATCATCATCTTCATTGCCCAGAGTTTATGCAGAACTGTTGTTGGTTGATCAATAATGGGTTAATGTTACATTAGATTTGTTAAAGCCATTATTTACCTAGGAAAAGGGTAGGGTTTTTTTGGGGGGGGGGGGGCTTAGTGTAGCTTGTGCATGTGCTTTATATTTTTAGCTCACTCCTAGGTGAGCAATCTGATTAGCATCAGTGATTAGATATTTATGAGGCTCTGCTAATCAGAGAGATAGACACCTTAGGAATGTGAGTGATTGACTTATTTTAGCATTTTTCTTCATGAAGCTTCAAGGAGAAGATGCCGAATGAGTGTTATATTAACGTTTGTGAATTTAAGAGTTCACATAAGCCCATAGGTTAAAAAAAACCAAAAAAAAAAACCAAATATTGAAAAATGACTGGAAAAGGTTGTTTATTTATGCATAAACACTTTTGACCTTGCTGCAAATCTTGCTGTAGATTTTTCTGTATTCATTTCCTCTATGGTATTAGAAATAGAATTTTATTTTTAAACTGTTATTTATTTTTGTTTTATACAATCAAACTGTGCAGTTGCTTAAATAAAATGGTAGATTTGACACAATGTGATTCACATTGAGATTGAGGTTTATATTGTCCTGACTTGTGCCTGAGAAACCTGAGATGAGCAACTTTTAGTCTAGTCAGGCCAGTTTAAAAATAAGAGAAGAACATTGTAGATAAACAAGTCTTCCAAGTTGTGCGTCTTTGTAAGTAATCTCCCAAAGCAGACCCACTGCTGGGCTTACACACCTCTGCTATTGATTAGCTCATTAAGAAATAAACAAACACGCACAGAGCTCTCCACAGCACTTACTAAAAACTTCTCGATGTTCTCTATTCACTGACATTTTTTCCTCTCGTTTCATTCCTTGCCTCCTTTACTCTCTCTCCCTCTTCCTTCACTTCCTTGACACACTCTCCCCTGTCTTCCCTTCCTAATGAAAGGAGAAGATAAAATCTCAGGGCCAGCTCATTAAAACACACTCCCAATTAACTGTCAGCCCTCTCACAAAAGAGAGATGGAGCGGAAGAAAAACGTATGAGGGAACGGTTGAGGATAGGTGATACGCAGACAGAGTAGAAGCAATGAAAAAGTGCCTTTTGAAAAAGCAAAATAATTTGTGTCTGTGTGTGTCAGTGGGCGAAAGAAGAGGACAGTTAATAAAGTACAGTTTATGAACACTGTCGAGACTTAATGACCTGTCTCTGTTTTATCAGCCACCGGGGAATGATTAACGCCACACAAATGTGTTTGCGCCTGTGAGGGTGTGTAAGACGGATTGTAAGCCATCACAGCTTGAACAGTTTATTCATTTGTCTGTTATAGCTTAATTTTGAAATAACTTAAAGCAGAGCTTGACTGCCAGGGAAGCTGGTTGCAACAGCTGTAAGGAGCTCGAAAGGTTACTGGTGTCAACATCGCCTCCCTCCCAAAGGGAAAGGAGGTTTTATGTATTCATCCTCTACTACAGTGCTATTGAATATATCTATTAAAATATCGACACAGCTGATGTTAAAAAGGAGGACAGTTATAGAACAGTCTTATTTATAATGTATGCTTACATTAGTCCTTTTCCTGTATCAGTTCTTTGCCGTTCCACGTTTTTGGACGGTGATTGTCTTTTGTAATTTTACCTCTGTACATCACCACAGTGAATTTTACATGAAATCACGTTTTTTATTGAAATGCTGACTGTCAGCTTTTAATTCAAGTGATTTAACACTATAGCATTAACAATTTAGGAATGAAAGGCATTTCTATACGCATCCCTCTGTTTTCAGAGGATCAAAATTAATTGGACAATTGACTGATAAGCAGATTAATGGCCAGGCGAAGCCTGCTTCTTTGTTACTTTATGACAAATTAAGTTGATAAAAGATCTGGAGGCGGTGTTCAACTAGCTGCTCACTAGAACTAAATATGAGATTAAACATCAACAATGAACGCAGCAATATAAAAAGGCCTGAAGATCCACAGAAGGAAACTGAATTTAAAGATCACAAAATCATTTCCATGGTTAAGAATCCTCTACAACAATTAACCAAACAGAGAACCTTTTCGAAGAGCCAGGCTTGTCATTCTCAAAGTCTACAACCAAGAGACAGCAGGTCATGAAAGAATCCAGAAACTTCTAAAGAACTGCAGACTCACTGGCCTCAGATAAGGTCAGAGTTCATGATTAAACCATAAGAAAGATACAAATAATGGCATCCATGGGAGAGTTCAAGGAGAAACGACTGCTGACCTAGAATAACACAAAGGCTCATCTCATGATTGCCAAAACATTTGGGAAATGATTCTGTGGACCGATGAATCAAAAGTAAAGCTTTTAGAAGGTTTGGGTCTGATCACATCTGACAAAACATTTCATAGAAAGAACATCGTGGCCGAGCAGGTCATCTGCTAATTGGAAGGTTGGTGGTTCGATCCCTGCTCCAGTCTGCAGTCGCCAAGTTACTAACCCCAAAGTAAGAACCAGTCCATTTATAATTTACCTTGCTCGAATCTTTATTATTATTTGGGAAATGTAGGCTTATTTATTTATTTTTACTTTCTTATTATTTTTCCTCTGCAGTATTAAAAATGGCATTGAGCCTTTTCCCAGGTATCAGTATAAAGTTTGAAATTTTAGTTTCATGACAGCCCTACTACTACAAACTTCTTTGAATTGACACTGAAGGTTTGCACTTTAATCACATATTGATTGTTTAATCTGAAGTCCACTGTGATGTTGATTATGGACCTGACACCTTTTTTTTTTTTCTTTGTTGTAAATCAAGTTAATATGTATACCTCCATGACGATGAGGGATTAAGTATTTATTAGGCCTCAAAAAAAAGTATGTTTGGAGACACGGACAGCTTGGCTGACATGACTTGTCTGGAGTGATTGAGTTGACATGTGGGTGAAGCAGGCCAGGTGAGTCATTCAGCAGAGATTTAAAGTCACATGGATGTAGTTTTTCTTTAGTTGTGGTTTGTAACTTTCTTGCATTTGTCAGTGAAGTTGGCAGTACACTTTAGTAGTTTTCGAGTGTTTTTAAACTTGTTTTAATTTGTTTGTTTTAGTTCATTATGATTATGGATCGTTCTACAGGTAGTAGTACTGACAGACCCTCAGGAGGTTACAATATGCTGTTTGTTTGGTAACATTTATTTATTTTCTCAGTGGCTTCCAATTTTAGTTTTAAGTAGAATGTACAGTTTGCGATCTAGCAAACCAATGATGCTTAACGCATTGATTTTTGTAAAACAATCAGGTTGCAGGTCTCAATCCTCTCACTTTCCAAAGGAGGAATAATATAATATACAGTGCGCTGTACATAGCAGTTAATGCCATTTCCACATTGATGCTAGAGTAATCTAAAGTACATTAATGTTTTATAATTCAATGCATAATTAAATCAAAACCCTAAAAGACTGATACCTTTAATTTGAAGCTGTGTGTGGAACTTTGTGGGTTATTAATATTAATTAATATTCAGCTTAAACCCATTCAGCCTTACGAAAAATACTGAAAAGTTGGAAGAATGGGACTGCAGTACAATTTCAATAAATGTCCTGCCTAAATTCCAGGAGTTATGTCCAACTTATTGCAAATTTAATTTGCCACCTTTAGGTTTTCCGATTTGTTCAGTGAACACTTCGCCATCAGTACTCATTCATCTGTAGCTGCTATAGCATTGTAGCATATCTATTTTTAGCTGAATCTGATCAAACAAGGTCTTTTTTTTTCTTCAAACCGCTAATGTAGTTATTAAAAACAGTCTTTCAGGATATTGTTGAGCCACTGTTTGTGTGTACTGTGCAGTCAGATAACTCCCTTTGTACAGTGGAATAACAGCACATTGTGTGTTTTATTCCACTCTCTTTTTTTTTTCATTAAAATCTCAGAGCGCATGTACACACAATAGCCTCTTGCTCATGTGTACAAGATGGAGTTGAGAGCCATAAAAATGAATATGAAAGTGAAAAAGAGATGAGTGGGTGTTTGAAATATTTTGGGAGAAGAAGGCTTAGCATTTTTCTTCATGATAAACATGAGCAAAGCACTAATAAACAGTAAACACAAAGGCTGGTGGGAATACAAGAGAGAATAAATTAAGTACTTCTTCAGTGGATAGGACTGTATGTACTTAAGCCTTCAGAGAGCGGTCTCGGAGTGAAAACTCCCAGAGAAAGAGGAGAATGTTGACTCTGATTCCTCCTGACAGTTTCCTGTCCCGCTTGCCCTCGGGGTGTGTATGTGAATATGCGGGCACGCGTGTGTCTGTGCGTGCACTTTCGCGTGCCTGCTCTTGTCGGCGTCACTGCCTCCTCTGGTCGATGTTCGGAACATATGTCTGCTGTCTCCATGGTAACATGATACATCACACCCACACATAAGTCCACCTGAGGTCATGAATATTCCCGAGCCGGAGAAGGCTGCTTCGTCTCTGCCACGGACTCGAGGAAAGATGACCCATTAATGCCGGTGCTAAGTGGTCATCAGTTAATCACATTTGTATTAATAAAAAACATTTTTTGGGGAAAAATAACATCAATTATTTATCCACTTCTGATCAATAGGGCTGCTGAGTCTCAGAAGTAGTTTACGTGTGCG
The DNA here is from genome assembly GCF_057381915.1 of Diplotaxodon limnothrissa. NCBI lineage: Eukaryota > Metazoa > Chordata > Actinopteri > Cichliformes > Cichlidae > Diplotaxodon > Diplotaxodon limnothrissa. Next base: position 12,964,973 of record NC_140601.1, on the reverse strand, counting down.
CACAAACTCATGGATTGAGAAAGCTACGTACACATCGGCCCCATTGATGTCCGTTTGCAGTTATGGTGTAGCTTACAGGACTAAGTGGGTCACCCATCGTATAGTATAGCTGCTGAATTAGCCACTGCTAGCAGAACACTCTAGAATTTCTAACTGAGCTATCATCAGTCAAGTTGCAATGTGAGAAATGTAGGCTAATGTAAGCTTTGAGGTTTGTGCTGTAAATATTCTCCATGCTGCTGTTTGGCAATAAAAGGTTACCTATCTTTTCTGCTTTCTCTTATGTATCTGTGACTCTTACTATTTTTGCTTTATAGAACCTGTAATTAGCCACCTACACGGAAGAGAAATCCACTTAAGAGACAGATAGCTTTGTCGAAGTAATGTTTGTAAATGTGATTTAGACGCTCAATCTAGAATTGTTTTTATTGCCAAGTCAGTTTATAAGCCATCCTTTTCTTATTTCCAAATTTTTTTATTTTTTCCTATCCTTATTTGCAAATTAAATCAGGAGAAGCATGTTCATTATGCTAACAATCTTGAGATTCCACATCACAAATCCCTGAGGCTGAGGAGTCCTATGGGAACCTGTGTTTCAGGGCTAAATGAATTTACGGAAAATGTATAAATGTTAAGAAATGACTAATAGATCTCTGCATATTTAAGAACAAGGGTTCAGTTAGAGAAAAGTTTAATTACATGTAAACTGTGAAACCCTTCTACTGAGAATCAGATGCAAAGCCAACAAACCGTGCACATAATATTTCATAATATTAGCTTTCTAACTGAATTGTAACACACAGCAACTTTGGTGCATTACAGCAAATTAAGTTGAAATAGGCTGTAAATCTCACCTTCATAGGGAATTCTGATAATCAGGTCTGTTTTTAACACTCAGTATTAATATTTACTAAATATTTTGTGGAAATAGTGCCATGTAAAATCTTACACTCTGAATCCAATTTGTTTGGTTAGCAGTAGTGGTGTTATGAGTTTGCAACTGGTCACAGACTGACTTCAACTGATTGCAATGTGTTTGCAATCTGTCTCCATTTGTAAATTAGACTATGATTATTCGTAAACTATGCCAATGTGTCTGAGAGTGAGTCTGTGTGTGTGTCTGACATTTATTGGCATTAATTTTGTGAGCTCATATAGTATACTATAAACAGATTTTGTCTGAATATGGTCAGCAAACTGGTGCAGTGGTGAGCGCCATTCAAGAAAGTTCATGGTTTAAACCTGCTGGCTCGAGTCTTTCTGTGTGGGGTTTGCACGTTCCTGGTACTCCATCTTCCTCACACATTCCAAAGACATGTTAGATTAACTGGTGACTCTGAATTGGCCAGTCAAACTGGTGACCTGTCCAGGGTGTGCCCCACTGTTTGCTTATAATGAGTGCTAGGATAGTCTCCGCCCACTCTGCAAGCCTGAGTTTAAAAATGATTAAAAACTCAAATAGATGATGAGTGCTCCCAATACAGTCATATTAAGACATTTCTAATAATGTAATATGTTTTCAGGGCTCGCAAAATTTCAAAATCCCTGGTAGCCCTGCCGCTCTCTATACACAGTTCGCGCGATCGCAAAGTGAAAGTGAAAGCAAAAAACAAGCGCAAATTCAAACGCGATTTCAATGTGTCACATATTGACAGTGGCTCATCGATGCCGATGACTTAATTACTCAGCTACATTTGCGAAAGAATGCAAAAACATTGACATATCTTTCCTTCCTATGATAGCCCGACGGGCAGTGCTGAGATGGATTTTGGTAGCCCGACTGGAAAAATCGCTAGCCCCGGGACTTTGCGCTAGCGATTTTGCGAGCCCTGGTTTTTATTGTTCTATCACAATTTTAAAAATTGCACTGTCAAATTTCATTTTCAAAATAAATGACTACATTTTATAAACAGCGTACATCACTCCACTCTTAACTGATTTTACATCAAGACAGTGTTACTGAACCTGGACTGAGCCAAACATTTTTGAGTTGATACAATGTCTGTATACACAAATACAGTGTTACGTGTGTTACATAAAATTCACAAGTAAATGGGAAGATAACGTCTGGGCAGAATTAACCGTGTGTGCACGTGAGGCAAAGAGAGACGCTTTAACGATTCCAACAAGCTGCATTAGTACAGTGTCCACCCAGCCGTAAGTGTATCCACGTGACAAACCCAGCATCACTGCCAGTTTCTATATTATAATGCAGAGAAAAGCTCGGAACTGCTCAGAATTCCAACAGCAAAATCTTGTTTACCCAGTTTGTTTTCTTTGCGTCTTATCGGGAATGCTTGCTACATATAATGTTTTGCATTGGGATTAGCTCATTGTCACTGCATATAAATACCCTTGCTCTTCCTCACTTGGCATTCATTACTTGGTATTTTAATGCTAAAAAACAACTGGCCAGTTCATACTTTCTTTCAGTTTATATATTTAAGTCATGAATCATGAGAACTCTAAGTTGGTGATTAGTGGCCAGCTAATCACACATTAAAGCTGGTGACTGAGGCAGAGCGGTGTTTTGTATCTCTGATTACAGATTGATGGGAGCAAAGGCAACGATGAGAGAAATCTAAAATGACAAATACAGACGAACACGCCTGTCATTATGAATGTTCATCTTAGGTGTCTTCTACTAACAGCTGTAACTTACTCCATGTTTTATGTATTTGTGCTCCTGAGATTCAGGTTAATCACATTTATTAAGCTGAGGTCTTTCTCATAGCACTCACTAAATCATTTCGTCAGATGTATGTTGCCATTAGTTGTTCAGCGCTCAGTCACATTAGTAGCGTTTTTTTTAAATGTGTAAACAAAAAGCTGATTAGAATATAAATATGTATTGAATTGTTGCTGATTCAGTTTTGGTGGGAACTCCACACAGTGTTTCTTTCCCTCTCTCCTTTTCATCCTCTTCCCGACTCTGGAAAAATGCCAAAATCTGCATTTAAATTGCAAGCTATTAATCTGCATATTCAATTAATTTGCCTTCTGTTTTTCACCCACACCCATCAACAGCTATGACATCCTTTGGAATTTCTCGTGTGTGTGTAAAGAGGCAAAGGTATAAATGATAATGAAATGTTTTCAAATGCACTGATTTCTATTCGAATGATCTAATCGCGGTGACAAAGATGCAGTGAAACAGAGGGAGGAAAGAACTACACAGAGAAGGATAGAGAAGAAAAGTCTACTCATTAGTGGTGGAGAGTAGAGGCAGAGGTCAGCTGATTTGTGAACTGCATGTCACCACCTCAATATAGAGCCATCTATCACATCCACACATGTGCAGCCAGATCAGGACTCTGAGTTTAATGTGCAGTTGAAAAAGACCAGTGCAAAGCGGCATGCCTTGTCCAAGAACAGTGAAATTTTCTGTAAGTATTTCAGGCGTTACAGATTTAGGGAAGTGGAAAATGATTTGCTGAAGAGCACTGATTAATCATCATCTTTCCCCTCCACAATCTAAACTTCCAAACAGCTGTGCCAATCAGTTGTAATAACACAAACAGCTCATCAAATGGAAATGAGAAGCCAGAGAGCTTCACTTCTGCTAAAGAAATAACATTTGTTGTATTGTGGCGTGAAACGGTGATTCCAAAATCCCAAGTGTTGCCCTTTTTAAAGGTGAATTTAAGCACGTGGAGTTGCCGTGTTTTTTATTTTTGTAGCACAATAAGCCACCTAATGGTATTGGTGATAGCTGCACTAAATGAGAGCTTGGAAATGGTAACAATTACATGCAACATTAATATTACCCCGTGAATACTTTAATAAAGTCATTTAATGGGCTTCATTCAGAAAGTTTCCAATATGACTAAAAAAAATAAACCTCTACAATTGAGTTTTGTTTTTTGTTTTCTTTTCGTTGTAAAGAGAGAGAGCTTATTTTCTCAATACTTTTTAAAATCATTAAAAGAACCATTTTCACCCAAATTCACCCTCACGTCATGTCACAATACAACAGAAAAGAAAACCTTAAATTGGCGAAGAGGGCATTACAAGAGCCATGTTTACTATTGTGCAGCTTTTGAAGCTTGGGTCAAGAGTAGACGGCCATTTCTGGTTCAAAGATGATGGTGATAATAACTTATTATATAAATCACTTTTTTAAAAAAAAGGATAAAGGAATAAAAACAAATTTTAAAAAACAGATAAATTAAAGGGAACAGCAATAAGAATGAGTAAAAACTCTAGGCACAGAGCTAAGACACGCAAGACAGGATGAACAAGTGGGTCTTTAACTTGGCTTTGAAAGCCCCCACAGAGCAGGCCTGCCTAATATCTTGCAGGAGGTTGTTTCACAAAGATGTGGCATGAAAAGAAAAAAGCTCGATCACAAGCAGCCAATACTGATTTTCAGCCTTCTTGATTGTACAAATTCCAAATTATCAGGACCCTTTCATTATATGTTTACTAGATCAGGAGATATTTGAAGTCTTTGCATTTTGACATTGAAAAACATTATTGTGAAAATTTCCAACAATTTATGAATGAACTTTTTCTATCCAGTCATGTTGCTAACCTAGCTGGCTGTTAAATGTTCCTCCACTTAATTTTCCAGCTTTTTGTTATCCCATCCCAATTTTTGAGGCATTTTTCTGACACCAAAGTCATTTTGAATTAAATATGAATTTGAGATTTTCAAATTATTGCTTTCTGTTTTCTTTACATTTTACACTTTCCCAAGTTTTTTGAAGTTGGGGTTGGAAATGTTTGAAAAATCCCAAAATCTCTATCGAGAGAAACCTTTTCAAGGTCAGAAAAATAATAGCGTTGATTATTGTGCTGCTGATCTTTTTATTGGCATGACAACAGAGGGCCCAGGGTTTTGTTTTTGCCTTGTTGTCTTTCATGTGTCTGATGGCGTAGGTGTAAACCTTTTACTCTGGCCCATTCTGCATTCAGAGAGGAGCATTATTGTCATTCAGGAAGTATGCAGCTCCTTGCTTGGATGAGGTCACTATAAAGCCCCACCCTGCATCTCAAGCCAGGAAGCATCGATTTCCTTTAATTGGATAGACAAATGAAAAGATGAATGGGATAGCACTTCTCCTCTCCATTGTTGAGTTGTCCTTAGTTTTTGTGCACAAGTTTGTCTTTTTAGATTCTTAGCCCTGATCTTGAGGAAACAAACAGAAGTTTTCCTTCATTTCTGCCTGCTTTCATGCTGGGTGAGGTCGAAGTCACCTTGTTGGAGGAACCTGTGATATTTGTGTTTACGGCACGTTGATGTCACCTTGGTTGTTTCCTACACGTTTTCAAACGTAAACAGAACCTTGTTGTTTTCATAAAGGTCAGATATAGTTAAAAACACTTCTTAGCGACGCGTGAATATGCAAATAGGGATTGATAAGGTCAGTATTTGAATAAAGCTGATTTAAAGGAAAAAAATCTCCCCTGACCTTTGATTAACTTGGTTTGATTTTCTGTGCACGTGGAAAGAGAAATGTGAAAATAAATGTAACAAGTGGCACTAAGCCTATGGCCCGTTGGGTCATGTTCATTTAAAATATGAGTCTCTTTTAACCATTAAAAAAAAAATTTTTATATAGAGCTGGGCGATATGAGATTTTTTCATATCACGATATGTTTTTTTCATTTCAGGCGATAACGATATCTATCACGATATAAGCCAAATAACTATATTTGTAAGATTTAAATGTGCCGTTGCTCACAAGTAAAATGTGAAATAATCAGCAGCTTGTTTTGATTTAAATATTTATTTCCCATAATAAGTTCAACAGGGTAGATGTACTTAAGGAACATGAGACTTTTTCAGATAAATAAAGGCAAATATTGCAAACTACACAAAAGGCAGCCGCTAAAGCGTTTAAGTTTCAAAATAGAACAAACGAAACAGACTAAATTGTCAATTCCACTTAGAAACAAAATATTAATTCTAAAAATAAATCTTAGTTTGTTTTACAGAAGAACAGACAAAACTGACTAACTTTTGTCAATATCAAAGAAACTGAGAACTAAAAGGAAATTCTCAATCTCTCCTTGTTGTATAGCTTAGCTTTTCAAACAGTTTTAACAGTTACTTTAGTCTGACAAAAGCCGAATGACGAATTAGCGCTTCCAGTCAGAGACTGAGGCTACGTCCACACGTACACGGGTATTTTTGAAAACGGAGATTTTCCGTTTTCGTTTTAAAAAAATAATCCCGTCCACACATAAAGGCAGAAATGAAGGAAAACGCTGCTATGAACATGCCAAAGCAGCAGGAGGCGCTAGATTCCTAACCGTGAAGAAATGTTGGCCAATCAGAAGTCTAGAAGCCTCGGTGGGAAAAAGTAAACAAAGCTGGGGCATAGAAGCAGAACAGTCGTATGTGTGGAGGGACAGTAACTGTGTGTATATGTAAGCATTTAAACACTGCAGAGAGTAGAATTAACAGTAACAGTATTGTAGAAATTCATTTCACCGAAACAATAACGTGGCGCACAGTGTGACGCATGCTCCAGTTTATTGTATTTCCAGACTTGCTTTCGGCACATTTACAGTGCACGCTACTCTGTTTTTTGTCAGACTTGAAATAGCCGAAATACCTTCACACTACGGAACTTCTATGGCTCTTCCGTTCGACAATCTCTCCGGCGTTGGAACCATCATCTGTTTTCTCTTCGGTCACGCTCGGTTGATTTTTCTAGTCGGCACACTCATTTCCTCCATTACCCGCTGGCTACTTCCCAAACAAACACACGTGCGGCTTGGCACTTGTGCTGTACGTAACAAGTCACGCGACGTGACGCTGCGGCTGTGATTGGTTCGGCTCTGCGCTACTTAGTTTGGATTGGCTGACCTTTTTTTTTATTTTTTATTTTTTTTATTTTAAGAGGACAAGAGCGGCGAGGTCTATCGCGATAGCTTAATTTCTCTATCGAGTAAAAGTTATATCGCGATACATATCGTTATCGTTCTATCGCCCAGCTCTAATTTTATAGCACAGCTTTGATGTGTAATTAAAATCTGTAATCACAGGTTAGCCTGTGTTAACAAGCAAAAATGACTCCTCCCCTTCATCTGTACTTAAACAGAATTGTTTATGAGTGCATCCGATATCAGTTTGCAACCTACTCAGTACAAGTCCATTTGGAGACCTGTTGATTTACTCAGGCAGATATGTGACCTTCTTGGACATTAAAAGAACCAAAAAAAACGCAGGACTATTTAAAAAAAAAAAAAAAAAAAAAAAAAAAACGAATTGAAAGTTACCAACTTGAAGATTAAAACCACCACTATTGCAGAGCAAAATCCCATGTAGATCGCTCAGAACTTTCCAGTGTCCAACATGCCCAGAGGATTGATGTGAATATCTTCGGCGAGCCCTAAGATTCCTGGTCAAAATTTAGCCAGTGATGTGATGCTGCCATATCTGTCAGCCAGTGAGTCCATTGCACTTATCTAGACTTTAACAAATATGTGGACAGAAATTCGGGGTCTTAAAAGATGACCCCTGACGACCTTGCTGAAATAGTTACACGTCTGCTGGCTCAATCATCTGGACGCAAGTGCAGGTCGTCCGGTAATTTGGTTTATGGTCAAATATTTGCTTAACTAATGACCCTCACATCAGCCCGAGCTGTACTGTGTGTTTAGCCCTAATTAGCAAATGTTAGTGTTACAGAGGTAGTGTCGTGACATTGTCAGTGTGAGCATGTTAGCAGGGTGATGTCAGCAGTCGGCTCCAGGCACCACCACTGTGCAGCCTCACAGAGCTTGTAGCATGGGTGCTGCAAATGGCCGAACTGAAATCGAAAATGGTGAGCTTAATATAGCCTCAAAAAGGAACTGTAGAGTTGAAAGTTTTCAGACTGTAAAGTTATAAATTACATAATGGGAGCGGTGCTGAAGCAAGGCAGTTTGTGTGCAAACATTGCTGGAGTCTGGCTCTTCACCGCCTTATTCATTGTGCCCTCTTACCGTGTCTCCATGTTGCTCTGCCTCAGTCCCAGAGCACTGCTGCTTTTTGTATCTATAACCTTTAGTAATCTTTGTAAATCTCTGTAACCTTAGTTCAGGTGTGTGTGTGTGTGTGTGTGTGTGTCTGATTCCACGTTTGGCCACTTAAAACAATTGTTTTGTTCAGTGCTGTACTGTTTCGCCTCACGTTGAGGCTGGTATCTCAGTTTTCCTTTCTAGACGACCGTGAGCGTCCTCGCAGTCTTCGGACCCCAGAGGCCTCCATCAGCTTGTCCACTCTTACGTGTCTCTCACACACAGACTGCCAAAGACAAACACACAGATCTCCATGGTAACTAGTCCCAGTGTTTTCTCTTTGATCTATGCGTTTCATGTTCTCCAAGCCACGGCGTTTTTTAAAAACGCGTGCGTGCACACGTGTTTGTATGCGCGTGTCTGTGATTTGAGTCGCAGCTTGAGGATATGGTGTAGCTTTGAGACTGCAGCGCAGAGGGAAAAAAATCTCACCAGGGATTGTCAGGCAGTTGGATGAAGTGATGGGAAGTAGTCAGAGAAAAGATGGTGCGATTAGAAAAGCCTTTGAACTGCTGTGTTGCGGTGATGCACAGATTATTTTAGAGGGAAATCAAGACTACATTTTTTTTTTTGAAGAAGTGACCAAAGCCACATTTCTTTCAGGTGTCCTAATTACACACAACTATGATCAGGATCAGCTAAGCTGGTTTTCAGAGTTAAACTTGTTCACTACTTGTAAAGTAGTATATCCTGCTGGCATCGCTATTTAATTGAGTGGGAAGAGAGGATCAACGCAGCATAGTATCAAAATATCTTGGCCTGGCCATATTGTATTCAATGAACAAAAAAGAAACAAGACAAAACACAACATATAAACCTCAATAAAAAATGTTAAATATTTGTAAAAATATAAAACCATAATATACATAAAATACAAAATTACTTAGAAGAAATCAATGAATACACAAACACTTCAGCCAATGCTTCCTCAGACTGGATGAGTAACGGGAACACTCACTGTCGGATCAGTGAGTACTTTCTTAAAAGTGCTTTAAAAGTTTAAACACCCACAGCTACAAACATCTGACTGGGCATAGATATCCTATGAAGGATTCTCATTGCATCATTATATGCAACATGCAGCTTCTGCGTGCTACATTATTTGTAAGATGACCACAAGGGTGCAGTATATAGCACTGTGCGATACACTTTAAATAAAGCCACTGTAACTGGAAGTGAACAAAAGCTGAATTTTCATGCAATAGTATTTGCCTGCACATAGAGCTTACATCGTTATCTGTATATGTCATCATCATCGTTCATTTGCTCAGTAATAACGTGCCCGAGGTATTTCACCTTTTTATGAACGTCAAGAGTATTTTGGGACAGTTTAAACAAAGGTTAAAATTTAGCTGTTCATCCTGCTTGATTCTACATATCAAGATTGCGCTTTTAACAGCATTGTACAGGGTGGGCCATTTATATGGATACACCGTAATTACATGGGAATGGTTGGTGATATTAAAGTCCTGTTTGTGGCACATTAGTATATGTGAGGGGGCAAACTCCTCAAGATGGGTGGTGACCATGGTAGCCATTTAGAAGTCGGCCATCTTGGATACAACTTTTGTTTTTTCAATAGGAAGAGGGTCATGTGACACATCAAATGTGCAATACTCATCTTAGTTTCAAACGACCTGCCAGTGCCCCCCCCCCCCCCCCCCCCCCCCCCCCCACACACACACACACACACACACAGTATGTGTGTGTATAAAATTTGATGTAATTTCTAAACAATTAATACAATCTGCACTTCGTGATTGTTTGATTTAATATCCACTCTGGCGCTGTACAGAGACTAAATCACCATAAAAATTAAACAAAATAAAAAATACACCACCACCCAATCCTAATGACACGGTGGGAGTAAAATTACTCTTACATTAGAATTGGACTTATTACATACATGTTACAAGTGTCTTTGAAAAAACAGAAGCACACCTATGACTTGATTTAGTTTAGCTTGTCTTTTGAAGCAGAACGTCTCTAAGGCTACGTTCACACTGCAGGCGAAAGCGCATCAAATCCGATTTTTTTGACCCTATGCGACCCATATCCGATCATGCTATGACAGTGTGAACGGCACAAATCCGATATTTTCAAATCCGGTCTGGGTCACTTTCGTATGTGGTACTGAATCAGATACATATCCAATGTTTTAGAAAGCGACTGCTGTTTGAACGGTCATGTCGCATTAAATCCGTCTTTTACGTCACCGACACAAGACAGATGCCAATTATCAGCGCCGGAGAAGACATCGCGAACGCTTCCTGGCCATCCAGTGTAGATGTCAGTGAAACTGTTGGGAAGACAACGTTGGAGAAACGTGAACATTTTATTTGTACTGTATAATCTGCAGATTCTGACAGAAATCTGCAACCACCCTTTGAAGCACCGCTCCTCTCTAAAACAGCAATAAGGATCATTAGGCAGGGATAGCTCAGTAGGTAGAGTGGTGGCCCCATGATCAGAAGGTCGGGGGTTCGACTCCACTGAACGGCTACCCTGAGGTACCCCTGAGCAAGGTACCATCCCTACACACTGCTCCCCGGGTGCTGCATTGGTGGCTGCCCACTGCTTCACTGGGTGAATGGGTTAAATGCAGAGGAACTATTTCCCTATGGGGACTAACACATACACATTATTACACATACATTATTATTAGGTTATCTACATTATTATGTAAATAACAAAATAACTTAAAGCAAAAATTGGGAAACGTAAAGTCCGAAGTCTTTATATTAAGAGCCATCAGTCAAGCAATACTGTTTGCTCTGGGCCTAAACAGAGCGCGTTGTGTGTGACGTCTTCTTTTGCGCATGCGGGCCACTGCGTTTGCTGTCACATTTTATTTGTAGTGTGAACACGCAGACAAAAAAAATCGGATTTGATCAAAAAATCTGAATTGAGCATCAAGACCTGCGGTGTGAACGTAGCCTAACAGACTTTGCGGCTCTGACTATAAACTTTTCATTCATATTTCCAAAGAATGACATTGAAACAGCAGGTCAGTATATCTGCGTTTCCTGAGCACGCTCCATACTGCGTTAAGCCTCACTTAGGCATTGTGCAGTCAGCTAGCAAATGCCATTAGTTCAGGTATCCACTCCTCTCAGCCATTAGAGATTTGTGACTCTTCACACAGAAATGTCTGTTAATACCCTTTGATTTATTCTTTTCTCGACTTCTGGACTTCTGTTTCTGATTAAATGCCATTCTTCAGTATTTTCCCTTTGCCCTTCGTTTTATGAGCCTTCTCGTGACACTTGTCAAATCAGAGATTTGTGTGTCTGACACACATTGACACGGGGCATTTCTAAGATGTCTCAATATCTTCTCTGTATGTCATGGGACTCTGCTGCTCACTGCTTTCCCCCTCCCTGCGATGCTTTAATTACTTTATCCCTTGTTTCACTCATCCCTTTCTCCTTCACTTCATCGCCCCGAGCTGCTCCTCATTCCTTTTAATTAATCCACACAGATTTAGACACCTTCACCCTGCTGTGAATGCACACACACGCACACACACTAATTCCTAGTAGAGAATAACAACTTTTAAGTGAGCTTGCTTCACTTTGAAAGTTTTTTTTTTTTTGTGTGGAAACAAATGCAGTGGGTCTGATTGCTTGTTATTGTGTGTTGTGTTTTGGTTCAGGGCTCCAACGGAAGCATGCAGCTTATGGAAACAGAGTTCTCCAAAACTCTGGGAGAGATGGTGGCTCTTCATCTGCATCACCAGAAGAGCATCCCAGCGTTCCTCTCCGCCGTGACCCTCGACCTCTTCAGCCGACAGACCACAGTCTGACAGAACTGCACACCATCTCACACACTCGTGTAAAAATTCGAGATGAGCTTAACTTTTATTTTGACTCCCCCCCCCCCCCCCCATCGCCCTCTATATACTTCACTTTTCCCCTCGCCTCATACAATATTCATAAATTGTTTTGATTGTGCCGGTATGTTTCAGCAGCTCTGTTGTATGAATAGATCAGCGAGTGCTGTTTTTGTGGCGGATCAGAATCCTGCTTTGATAGAATTTCTTTCATTGAAAAGCAGCTTGGTGCGCCTATTTGTACAATGAATATTTCATCAATAAAGTCTCGAGGAAACCATTTTTTTTCCTAGTCATCATGAAAATGATCCATAAAAATCACTTATATTTGTATTTAGAGCCTTCTTTAAAAAAAAAAAAAAAATACTGGATGTTGGAAACACACTTCCTCTAAGTTTGTTCCTTTCTCTAGGGCAGCGGTCCCCAACCCACGGGCCTCAGACCGGTACCGGTCCGTGAGAGTTGAGGCTCGGGTGTGAAATGTATGGTTTTAGCGTTATTTTGTTATCATTTTTATCGTTAACTCTGTTTTCCTGGGTCTTTTCACGTGTGTTATGAATAAATCTTCTTTTTTTTCGGTACTGGTACTAGTTTTATTTTGTTGTATTTATCCACGACACCTTAAAACCGGTCCATGGCACAAAAACGGTTGTGGACCGCTGCTCTAGGGGCCTTATACAAGAGAAAAGAAGCAGTTGTAGTTCCACTCTGTCCGAGCCAATCTGAGCCGGTGTCAAAGCAATCACTGAATCCTGCTTAGTTCAGTTTGTAATTCAGATTTGTTTTTCCCCTCACAAGATTTTTAAAGGTTGGAAGTCAGGAGGCGGTGCAGGGTAATCACACGGGGAGTATTTGTGCGTTTCCACTGTCAGCAGGATCACTAAGCTTGACTGACACTGAAACACTGAAGGAGTAACCGTGTGCAGTCATTTTAGATGTAATAGATGGAAAAATCATGGATATGGGTAATTTAAAAATTTGTGTCACCTATCAGCCTGTCACCCAGGAGAAACGGAGCAGGCGCGAATGAAAGGAACAGTGTCATACAGTATAATATTAGTTCAGGACTCTGAATTTCAATTGAGAAATTATGTATTTGCTCTCTCTTACTTGTTCCTGTGCACCAGCTTTACAGAAGAATTACAGTGTGTGGTGTGCCATGTGCAGGGAAGCTGTAATGTTTAGTGCCTGTAACACAGTCATTGTCCTTGAGTTTGATGAATTGCGATTTATCCCCTTTATGGCTTCAGTTAGCGATTGCATCTTTGTGTGTGTGAACACAACACAAGTGGAATTTCTTGGTAACAATAACGTGAAAATGGCAGAAATAAACACGCTGAAGAGGGGAAATGAGGAAGCCGTCCAATAAAACCGAGAAACAAAAGGAAGCAAACTGAGGATGAAGCCACTCATCACAGCAACGATATAAGGACTCCAGCTGGCCCAGCCATATGCCTCATGAGGCAACATATTCTGCACAGTACATGCCACATACTGTCCTTGTTTTGTTTCTGTTTTTTTACACACATTCTTTTTCACAGCGCAGCACATCTGAACACCCACCGCCCCGATGAGGTCATGTGTTTGAGGGTTTTGCGTAAGCTGTGCAGCACACGCTGCGATCTGCTGTACCTTTGTTGTTTTTGTCTTAAATTTGAAATGAAAATGTTAATAAAACACATTGGACTGTCGATCGAGTGAGATTTAATGAGTCACTGCGTTAATAAATACCCAGACCGCAGGCATTAGGAGACACTTGGATTTGGAGCTAGCACCCGAATGACTGGTGTCCGGGCTCGCACCCATGGGTCTAATTTGCCTCAGACTATGTCCAGATTGACAGATTGGCTACACAGAAGGTGTAGTGTGAGCAGCATGTCAGTGGAGCAGCAACAGCCGCTCTGCCCCTTTCCAGAGTTAGGAAGGGGGGGGGATCCATCCTTGTGTTATTATAAAGCACTCTAAGTGTTTTGGTGTTTAATAAGCCTTCACACTAATGGAACTGTTACCCAAACTGCACTTCCTGGATCACATTTTTTGTCATGGATAATTGAAGAAACACGTTTTTGTTTTGTGTGTGTTTTTTTTCTTTCTGAATGCTGATTACATGTAAATTAGTCTCTACTGAACAGTGTCTATAAATGTGCAAGCTCAACCAAAGAGGTAACGAGTAGTAGCCACTGAATATGTACTAGTGGACAGCTCGGGTGTATTGCTTCTTGCACGACACTGTATTAACTTAATATTTATTTTATTTATTTATATTTTGGGGTGTTCAAACTCCTTATTACTATAGCAGCAGGTTGTGTGCTTAGAGGGCCGAGCATTACCAAGTGGATATAGTTAAGACTACGTCTAAGCACGGCTCTCTTTCTGGAGTCAAACTCCCACCAGGGCTGGAGTTGCTCTGAGTCAAAGTTGCTGCCAGCGCTCCTGTCCGACAACCCAATAACATGGTGCTGGATGCCGAAGGAATCTGTCAAACCAAAGTACAAGGATTTCTGGGCTTAGCTGACAAATAAAACAGGTGAGGAAAAAAGAGAGCCTGCTAGTGCTACTGTAGAACAGTCTACGGGGTTATTAAATGAGAGTTAACCTACACGCTGTACGTTTCCATTTTGCAATAGAGGAAAAATGTCTGGCACGTTATGGTTCTCTTGCCATTTCTAGCTCATTTCTAGTTCATTTTTGAACAGTGACTTTTTCTTTTTTGCTATTACCTTCATCACCAAATGCTGTTTCCTGTCTTGAGATGCTCTGTCAGGCCTTTACTGCAGCTTCAGTAGCTGCTTGTTTGAGTCCTGTAGACCTTCCCCTCCATATTAGACAAGCGTCATCAGTGCAGGTCTTTAAGTCCAGATTGAAAACCTATTTTTATTCCTGTTGGGGGAAAACTCTGTAAAAGACCCAGGAGAAATAAAGACACAATGAGACAAGATCACTTTTTATGCTTTAACGTGCACACGGGTAAGCTGTTCAGAACAACTCACACCGTGTACAGAGGCTGGGCACTTTTTATAGGAAAGACAGTGAGAACAGGATAAGAAAATACAAAACAGATAAAATAATCAACTCCATATGTGGCGCTAGTCTCGTCAGCAGAGAGCTGTGAGAAAGCTGTGAGAGATAAAACAATCTAAAACAATATGTCCCAAAACAGTATGTCTTTGCTGAGAAAGTCTAAAAAGATAATTCTAAACTAATCTAACCATAGACAAAAGGGCATGCTTGCACATTTAAAAGAAGGTAAAGAAACATAGAATCATTTTTCCTGTAACATTCCCTCCTGTTTTAACTTATTTTAAATGTATACAACAATTGTCTGTGAAGGTTATTTATTAAGTATCTTAAGCAATTTTTTAATTTTCAAAATGTCAGCATAGCAGAAATGGAAATCATTTGGTCTAAAGATTAAAACAAAATAAAATAATAAAAAGAACAAAGAAAATCATAGTAAATGAAAATCATAGTAAATGAAATAACAAGTGGAATAAACAAGAAAAAATAATAAAACTAAACTACAAAAAATAAAGGATAAAAACCTTATATGTAAAATGAAAACTTCAAAAAATAAAAGGATGAAAACCTTATATTGTACCTGCATAAACTACTAATGTGTTAATCAGTGCATGATCACTTGACAAGTCATTTTTAATCACCACGTCATTCATTAGCAGTTATTACAAGTTCTCCTCTAACAGAATTGCAACGGGATGCTGTTCTTCTTGAGGCACGGCAACATAAGCAGTCATTGTAGTTGTTATCATCTTTGAAATCATTACTCTTAGACATGGCGGTGTAGCTGCTCCAGATGTGTGGTCAGTGACATATTTCTGCAGAATGGTCAAATTCTGCAAAGCTTCATAAATGTCTCCGCTTACAAACTCCTCCTTGTGATGCTGTTAGCAGGTCTAGAGTCAGTCTGTTCTGCAGCACCATCGTTCTGATGGCCTTCTGTTCTCCTGCTAAAGCCGGTCCCAGGGTCTTTGTCAAAGTTGATGCATCGTAGCAGAGCATATCGGTTGATCTCCACATGATCCCGCACCTCGGCAGCTCCAATGCCGGGGATCAAGCTCTGTAAGAATTTCACTCCTCCTCAGATGCGAAACTCTGGTTCCTTTACTGCTTGGTGCCGTCCGTGCACATCCTGTCTGGTACTGAGTCTTTGTTTGTAGTGGCATCCGGTAGATAGGTGAGTAGGCAGCTCCCCCACTGCCCGCGATCCATTGTTCATCACACATACTGGCAGTTGCGCTGCGTTCAGCTTGTTCAGTAGAATTACATCAGGCAGTGGGTCTGAGACTTGGGGCCAGGTCAGTAGGTAGGTCTGTCCGGAACAGTTCACATTTGTGGGTGATGATGACCTCCAGGTTGCTTTTGCTGGGATGCTGTAGTTGGCCTTGGACCAAAGAGTACCGTAGCCTGGATGTGTTGCCAGGCCCAACAGACACCAACTGCGATCTTCAGGTATGCTGTACGGCCACAGGCCAGACGTCTGCGAGGATAGGGGCATATGGGTACATGCATAGCAGTCAGTTTTATTATTCCAGTGAGCTGTAGTGTTCATAAACTGCCACCAGAAGTTAGTGGCGTAGCCATGGGGAAACTTGGTGTACTTTCCTTTGTCATACAGTGTCTGCCTTTTCTCCATATAGCGTGACTTGTTGTCCCTCACGGAAGCAAAGGTGAGGAGCCCGGCCATGGTCAGGGCCGCTGCAGTTATTAAGAGCCACCACCTCATGACGACGGGACACACCCTCCTGTCGCGAGTAGACCCCCCGGCCAGGAAAGCTGACCCCTCCACCGGGCGAGATCACAACAAGTGGGCAAGCCTGCTGTCAGCTGTGTTTAGATGGCTTCACTTACTCGCCTGCAGTGACTCTGATGGATCCAGGATGGTCGTTCCGCAATTTTGCAAGCGGTCGGTGTAGTGAGGAGGACTTGGTATGGCCCCTCCCACCTGGGTGTGCTCCAGTTTTTCCTTTGGAGCACCTTGATCAGAACCCAGTCACCGGGCTTTAGTCTGCAAGACACTGGAGAAACATCATCAGGTTGTTGATTATGTACAATGATCTCTTTGTTTTCCAATAGCTTAGACATCCATTCTGCTAATGTGTTTTCTCTGATTGCTTTGTCTATTGGTTGACTGGTGATCGGCAGTGGGAACGGCCTGCCATGAATGATTTCAAATGGAGTTAGTTTATGGGAGCCTTGCATTAAGCGCATCCACATTTTCACTAAACCCAAACATTCAGGCCACGGCCTTCCTGTTTCTGCCATGCATTTCCTGAGCCTTTGTTTTATAGTGCCGTTAGTTCTCTCTACAAGGCCTGCGCTCTGAGGGTGATAAGCACAGTGGTGTTTTATGCTGAAACCGAGTGCTTCAGAGACCTTAGTGATGACATCATTTACAAAATGAGTGCCGTTGTCTGATCGTATCAAAGCTGGGATGCCATATGTGGGTATGAAGTGATTGCACAGGCACTTTGCTACTGAAATTGCATCTGCCTTTTTCACTGGATAGATTTCCGGCCATTTTGAGAACACGTCTATAACCACTAGGGCGTATTTTGACCCTTGACATTCGCTTAGTTCAATAAAATCCATATGAATTGTGTGAAAAGGATAAGGTGGAGTGGGAAAACGGCCTCTTTTTGGTCGCAGATTTCCCTGAGCATTATATTTTTGACACGTCATGCACGTTCTGACAAATTGTTTTGCTGAAGTTTCAAAATTTACAGTGTAGAAATGAGAGTTGACAATACAGGTCATTCCCCCCGATGACAAATGCGTACAGCCATGAGTCACTAATGCCGCCATCTTGTGGAGCGATTTTGGCAACACTGGCTTGCCATAACACATCATTAAATCGTTTGTCAGAACTGCACCGTGTTTTAGCCATTTTGCCTGCTCTGCTGTGCTTGCTGCTTTTTGTTCACTTTGCAACACATCCAGTGGAATCTGATGTGTGTTTACTGCCATCAATGTGATGTTTGTCTTTTGTGCCGCCTGTTTTGCTGCTCTGTCAGCAAAGTTATTGCCTGTAGCAATGAAAGAGGCGTTGTAAGAGGTTGGCATGCTGAACTGGTTTTCCGGTTGGTGTAATCATTCCTCTGGTTTTCCAGATTTTTTGCAAAATGATGCACAGCAGAGAAAACATACTGGCTGTCTATATAAATGGTTATTTGTTTATCTTTGTGTATTTCACATGCGCAAATCACAGCTGACAGCTCAGCGCTCTGTGCAGAATATGAAGAAGAAAGTGGTTTTGCTTCTATTATTTTACTATCTGTGGTTACTGCGTAACCTACACAATTTCGGCCTGTGCTGTAAGGTCAAATGCTGTTCTCCTAGCTTCCACACTTGCTGATCATAAGGTGGATCTGGGCCTGGAGTTTGTTTAAATCTCAGAATGTTGTGATACTCGGTCGGTTTCTGGAAAGTGGATGTGGCGGGTGCCATTTAGCATGCACTCAGGTGTAATACCAGAAAAGAATGGCATGACTGCTATCTTAAGTTCTGTCAGAGCGTCTCTACCTAGCAAATTTACTGGACACGACGGGTCATATATGCATTTAATAAAGCACCTGCAGCCACTTGCTGTATGTACTAGTTCTAAAGGGGCAGTTAATTGTTGTACAGTTGTGTGGCCTGAAGCTGACTTTACAACTAATTTGTCCTTTGAAAACTGTCAGTTTAAGTGGCTGCCTCAAAACTGTTTTGCATTATTTCTCTGTGGCCTACTCCTACAATCTCGTGTGAAGTGACCTTCCTCTCCACGGTTCTAGCAGGCGTTGTCTCTATGTTATCTGCTGTTTCTGCGTGGCTGTCTGCAGCCTTGGTGTTTGTGACTTTGCTCGCCTCTCTGTTCCTGATAGCCACCTGCGAATTAGTGTTTTAGTCTGTTGTCAACACGTCAGCCTTATTTCTAAGTTACAGAATGCTTCTTCTCCTTTTTTTTTTTTTTTTTTGGTTTGGGAGAATAGATGCAACTCTACATTTTCACTTAAGGCATTTTTAGATAATTTCTAGTTCTTCAAACAATTCATGGATCTCACACATTTCAAACTTTCAAGTTAGGGTTGTTTCCCATTTATACAAATATATATATATTTAACTTTGCATTGCTCACAGCTCATAGCTCACAGCTCTAAACCTAGGCATTTTTCAATCATATGCCTAATCACTATGTGTCACTGTGATTCTCAAGTATTGTCACAAGTTCGTTTAAATTCGTTTCCAAAACCAACAAAATAATCAAACAAAAACAAAAAACATAAACGTGTCAGGACACAAAAGAAAAAAGAAAAATGCTGCCACCCGAACAAGGCAGAAGTCTGCATATGTTGGCTTGTAATAGCATGCAGCTTGTAACATGGTAGACTAATGTGCCTGTGTTAATTCAGCTCCATATTATTGTGTGAAGTTGCACTGGGTTGGGAGTGGTTTTGTGTGTGTCACATTTTTGGTGAGCCAATGGCTGGAATGGGGTTGGACTAATTAGAGGCAGGTGTACTTGATTGCACTGATACACTGGTCTACTTATAGCCCACACTACAAACACTGCTGTGTTGTTTTGTCTCTCTGTGCAGGTATGTAATGTGATGAAATCAGATATGTTTGGGATGGATGGGTTTTGCCCTATGAATTTTATATTAAGTGTGTCGTTTTGTCTCTCTGTGCAGTCCAGGGCCTATTATATGCCACAGCCTAAAGGCAGCAGAGTTGCAGAGGCTTGAGTGACCACTGACTATATGCTTGCAGGGTGGTGGGTCTCCAAGGACAACTTCTAACCCTGTTAAAGGCAACATGTGGGGTGCAACTTGGCTGTGTGGCATAGCTGGCTCTGGCCTTGGGACTGTGTGTTTTTATACAATTCTTAAGTGGGACACTGGACTGTTTTATCTTTTATCTCTTGATATATTTTTTGTCAATAAATTATCTTTTAGAATTTTATTGACTGACATCTTTTTGCCCACGACTGAAACGGTTGGTCAGACCTAGAGTCTTTCTTTGGGTGTGTTACAGCAGCTTCTGCTCTAAAAGAAACAAATAAATAAAAAGAAAAGAAAATGTGTAACATGCTCATCAGCTTAGCAGTGTCTACATATTTAATTCAGCTTCTCAATCCTGTAGTTGTAGCTGTTGTCTACAGGGTTTTGCTTATTGGTTGTTATTATAGGTGTGCTCTATATCTCAGCAATGTGTCATTCTAGGATGATAGGTTTCAAGCTGGTCAAGTGCCTCTATGCACTTCATTAGTTTAGTTATTCTCTGTATTGTCTTCATCTCACATGTCATTACACTGAGTTTCAGCAAACCTTAAGCTTGATGTAGACTACTGCTTAACAATTATCCACCTCACATCATAACCGATTAAGGTGCCTCTTCATATTAATATTATGTCATTGTTAATATTATCCTCTTTGTCTTATATAACAGCAATAGCATATTATAATATTTTATCAGTGTGTACCACTATACTACTCCTGAGCCAATTTGTTAGTTAGGATCATCTTATTCAGCAAACAGATAATTTAGAATTCATCCAATCTGCGGTCACATTTGTTCTCTCTGTTGCATGGCGGACCAGGCAGTTCTATTATAATATATTATTTATATTTTATTTTGTATCCATCAAGGGCTTCAGATGACCTGCAGAATCATCCTTTTCCCAAGGTGGAGACAGTTACCTTTTCACACACTGTCCTTGGCTGAACAGTGACACAGCCTTAATATACCTTATTTATTTTATTAAAATATTTTCGTGTGAATTATTTGCTTTATATTCATTTTATACATGCTGGGCATGGTCATCATGCCAACTGTGTTTCATTGTTAATATCACTTTACAGGTTGTTATCCTTGCTATTATTAATTTCAAATACTCTAAAGATAATTTCTACTGTAATTTTCCCTTCATCTTTATTTCGTACTTTTTATATTTATATCTACTCAGTGGGGTCTGTTTTCAACCCTTTTAAACTACTACAAAACTACTGTGATCTCTAGTTTTCACTTAATAAGGGATTATTATGTTCTTCCTGATATGGGTGTTGCTGCAGATGCGGCTGCAGGAGTGAGTGATGGTTTACTAAAAGGATTGTGGGAACTGCACAGTGTCTCGTCTTCTGGTTTTACTAAACTGGCAGTTGAGTTCTGTTCTTCTGACTGTTTATATTTTGTTTTCTTAAATCTCTCAGTTTACAGACACTGTTTTTGTCCAGCGTCTGGACTTTTCTTTTCTCACCACTGCTCGTCAGCAGGAGTGAGTTTTAATTTCACTTGCTTGATTACCCATCTTATTTATGTATTTACTTATTTTTGTTTAAGTAATATATACACAATACAGCTGCTATCACCTTCGCTGGTATTAGAGACGAGAGTGGTTGCTCACACGCCCTTCTACTTTCGGACTATTTCCAAAAGCGGTGTGAACTTTACGAGACGGAACTCGACCGTTCTCTCAACTCACCAGCACGTCAGTGAACAGCAGTAACAGAAAAAACACAGTAGGAGCAGCTCAGTCTCTTATTGGACCGTGAAAATTCAGCTTGCTCCATTAATTAAAACAATACACACACACACACACACACACATTCACATTCACAGCTTCGACGCGCGCGCGACCAGAACCCTTATGATAAGGGGAGCTCCCAGAGCTACTTACTCCCTAGACCCAGTCTAGACCCAGCTGGGGGAGCTACCCAGAGCTCCAAAGCTACCAGTCGACGAGCTTCCAAAGCTTCCAGTCGACGAGCTACTTCCGCTATTTTAAATTCCCTGAATTCAAAATGCGCTTTTACGCAAGATTGTGTCAGTGTGTCTGTATCTACCTGGTCAGTGTCGCCGGGTCTGGTCCACCTCGATCGGGTCCCACCACCGTGGGTCGCTTTCTAAGACGTTGGCCAAGACCCGAATTTAAACGCTCTTGGACTTTTATCACACACCTGGTGTGTGAGCTGTCGACAGACGAACAACGTGGACTGGTCACGGAGATGGGACACGATGGAGGCGCTCCGGCTGTCGAAGGACCAAGAAATGTTGGGGGAAAACTCTGTAAAAGACCCAGGAGAAATAAAGACACAATGAGACAAGATCACTTTTTATGCTTTAACGTGCACACGGGTAAGCTGTTCAGAACAACTCACACCGTGTACAGAGGCTGGGCACTTTTTATAGGAAAGACAGTGAGAACAGGATAAGAAAATACAAAACAGATAAAATAATCAACTCCATATGTGGCGCTAGTCTCGTCAGCAGAGAGCTGGGAGAAAGCTGTGAGAGATAAAACAATCTAAAACAATATGTCCCAAAACAGTATGTCTTTGCTGAGAAAGTCTAAAAAGATAATTCTAAACTAATCTAACCATAGACAAAAGGGCATGCTTGCACATTTAAAAGAAGGTAAAGAAACATAGAATCATTTTTCCTGTAACAATTCCCTGGCTTTAAACTCTGTAGGAAACGGACACCTTTCTTATTAATTTTATTGTATTATTAATTATTTTATTGTATTTTTAATTTCGCTAGTTGTTTTTGATCTGATGATGATGATGAGTCTCTGCCTCCGATTTTGTATTTGTGTTTCTAAGACTGAACTGTGCACACTCCAGATTTCAGTTCCTGAAGCCATCTCTTGGTTGTAGACAGCAACATGCCTCCTGCAGTGTGTTCTTTTTCAGCCTAATGATGGCATCTCCTTGGGTCTCATCTTGATACCAAATACAAGTTCAGCACTTGGAATCACCGACAGATCTTTTATCATTGTATTTTTGTACTTAGTACACAATACCTTTGAATTTTGTTACAATAAAATATAGATTTGTGTAGAAAATCAATTAGAAAAATCAAGTTGACTCCACATGCATTTAGTCTTATTTAAATACTTTGGCATAGATAAGCTGTGTTAATTCACCAGATTTCAACCTCGTGGGACAGATTTACACAATAAAATCAAGCAAAAGCACAAAACTCATTTTCAGTTGATTGACTTCACAGATCTTTTGTCTGAAATAATGGGGAGCAGGCTTCACCTCGCCTGTTTTTCAATTATAAGTCCAATTCCCTTTGAGCCTATAGAAATGGGGGACTATGCAAAAAAGTAATGTTACTTATTAAATGCCTTGAATTAAAGCTGAAAGCCTGCACTTCAATCCTATACAATTGATTTGGAATGCACTGCGGTAGTGCACAGAAGTAAAACTACCAAACTTGTCATTTTTCAAAAACTTGTGTTTGTCCCAGTAGGTCCACTGTTGCATTGGGGGACACTTATATGAAACTTGTCCAAAGTTTCAGATAATTTTAGTCCAAATCTAAGTGTTCAGACTCCCCTAATCACCGTTTTCCTTACATGGGTCTCTCTTTTTCAGCTTTCCTGGGCACGCCACCGGCACACACCTGTTGACTCTGCATGTACGTTTGAATGAATCAAATAGGAGGGATATTTTTTTCTCCGACACAGCCACTGTGGGCAAAGAACAGTTTCGTTTCTGTCTTTGAATTTTAATTTCTGTTGTTTTTTCAGTCACGATGTCATTAGTAGCCTTCAGAGTGTTGTTGTGCTTAAACAATGGCTTTTTGCTCCAGGCAAAAAAGAGAAGATATGTTTAAGACTGTCCTTTTTTTTAGGTTTTGTTTGCTTGTAATCAGCTGGAACCATGGTTAGCTCTAGTTTACCACAGAGAATTACCTGAAACACAGCTAATAAAAGAATGATTGCTTCCTAATCCTTAGTACATCGCTACAACCTTAAGTGTACATCAGAATAAAAGAAAAACAGCAAAAGCAGTGAACATCTCAATCGACCACATTATTTCCATTATTATTATAATCCTTCGCTACCTGCTAAACTACAACCCCCTCACACTCTTTCATCTTCCTGCTCCCCTACGCTCTTTTATTCATTCCTTTATCTTTATTTCATCAGCCCACCATCTCAGAGTCGAAAAACAATTAGCACAACCCTTGATATCTCATTAACTATAAATGAGATGGTGGAGTGAGGTTAAAAATTCCATAGCTGAGCTGTGCGCCGTGCATCAGATTGCACTGGCGTGCCAAACCTCATCAGACAGTAAACAATCCGTTTGAAAGGTGTATTTTTTAAAAGAAAATACGCAGCAGAAATCATCTCAAGGCAGCATTAAATCTTTAAAAGCAATTCTTGTGCATGATTAATTTATCTTTAATTTTTTTTTTTTTTAAAGTAAAGGAGTGGTACTTCAACTTCATCTTTTCAGCTTTATTTTTTGTAAACCACAGAGAAATATTGATGAGACCCGCTGAGGAGAGACATGCCCGCTACAGAGGGGAGTCTCAGCTGGAAACTAGAGGGAGGCTTGTGGGACAGTAAAAGAGGAGAGAGAGAAAGAAGCTGCCACTTTGTTCTTCCATCTCATCCCTCTTCCCTCTCTCTGTCTCTCTGTCTATACCTTCCTCACTAAACTCTCCATCTGCCGGCTTCCACTCGCACAGGAAGCTCTGCATCATTTTCTCTGAAGTGAGTCTTTCTCCCAGTCTCCAGCTCTCTCCTTCACTGTAGTCCCAGCAGAGAGAGAGAGAGAGACAGTGCAGCTGTCATGCTTTAGTTCAGATCTGAGCTTCTTCTCCTCGGGTTCCCCCCTAGAGTAGAAACAGCAGGATACTGTATTCACTGAATAAGGTGTGTGTGTGTGTGTGTGTATGTGTGTGTGTGTGTGTGCGCGAGGGCATTCATGTATTCTTACAGTATTGTGCCCCAGAACAGCAGTAAAAAGCTCTTTGCTATGTAACTGTTTTATGTGAAGGAACCCAGTCCAATATTTAACTGGTCGTAACAGATGCTGAACTTTTACAGTTATTGTAATGCGGTGCCTTTTCCAGCTGAAATGAAATTCTTGGTACCGACTTGGATTTAGAGATCCCGCAAACGTGAACGTTCAACACAGCAGGAGGCGTGAGGTTTATCGTACAGGCTTAACGTTTAAAATCGAAAGAAAACCTCAGCAGAGAAAGTAAAAGAGAATTCAACTCTGACCTACTGCCAGCAGTAGGCGCGTGCCAGATTTTCTTTTGAAATTATAAATGCTGAGATTATTGTAATGGGAATGCCTACCTGGAAGACAAAACAAGGCTTTATTGGGTACTGTTGCATGATTTAAGCTCACCCTTGAAATAGGTCTTAGCTCTTTAAGACATGGCAGCAGCTTGTAAACATGATCAAGTCAACTTGCTAAAGTTCAAACTGAGCATATGAATGAGGAAGAGAGGTGATTTAAGTGACTGTGAACATGGCGTGGTTTGTTGGGCTGATCTGCTGGGATTCTCTCACACAGCCATCCCAAGGGTTTACAAAGACTGATCTGAAAGAAGAAAATCTCCAATTTGAAACAGTTCCCTGGTTGCCGGGTGATAGTATTTTGTTGATGTTAGACCTTCGAGGTAATAAGGCAGCTGAAACTAAAATAACCACTCATTTCAACCAAGGTATGCAGAAGAGTGTCTCTGAATGCGCAACACGTCAAACTTTGAAGTACAGTAAGATGTGTTAGAGCAGCAGAAGATCACACCGGGTGTCACTCCAGTGAGCCAAGAACAAACTGAGGCTTCAATTTGCACGGACTCACCAAAACTGGATAACAGACGGTTTGAAAAAAGTTGCCTGGCCTGATGCGTCTCGATCTATGCTGTGACATTCTGATGGCAGCATCAGCATTTGGTGTAAACAACGCGAAAGCATGGATCCATCCTGACAAAGGGGGTCCAACCTGCTACTAGGAAGGTGTAAGTAATGAAAAGGAGTGGAGATGTGAGCTATTATCTACACAAAACAACATGTTGCTGTCTTAACATTACAACTCTAGAACTCAGTGACACTGAAAGGTAGCTCATCAACACCAAGCTTTGCTTTGACAATGAAGAATTTCTCATCCTTCACCTCCTGAACAAGATTATTGACCCACCAAGATAGAAAATACACACGGGCTGTGTTACATGCTTTGATGCTGGTGTAAATAAAGGGATTTTCCACAAGCTGCACTATACAGCTACAGCACAACATTAATACCACCTGTCTTATATTGTTTATTATGCTCTTCTTACCCATTGTGGCGTGAATGCAGGATCTCTGTTGGTGTCCTGTCAGCTTTGAAATGTTAGCAGTAGATCCACTGGGTCCTGTGGGTTGTCTTGTGGGGTCCCTATGAATCAGATGTATTCTGGATGCTTAATCCAGTTGAGATATGGGGAGTTGGGATGATTTGGAATCTCTCTTGGGTTCTCTCTCACGTTCTTTGAGCCTTCAGGAGACTTGTGGAATTTGCAGGGTGTTGGGGATGTTTCAGCTCATCTGCAACACTGATTAATTGGGTGGAAAGTGTTGAGGAAAAATCCACATGAATGCCAGGACTCCACTGGACTTCGCTTTTGCACTGTTGCCAAAGCACTTTCTAAGCCCTGTTTTTAAAGATGCTATTATATTATCATCGCAGAGCTCTGGCAGGGGGTTTATTGATCGAAATACTGCAGCTGGTGCTGCATACAGATTGGTGATGCATACAGATTGGTGATGCAACAAAGAAACATTCCTCAGGGATTTTACTCCATATTGACATGATAGTATCACACAGTAGCCGCAGATTTGTCCAGGATGTAAAGCTCCCGTTGGTGCTAAGGGGTCCAAGGTGTGCCAGGAAAATATCCCCCACACCATTACATCATTACACCACCAGTATCCTAAACATGGCATCAGTTCACAACATCACTCGCCTCATGGAGCTTTATATTGTAAGCTAGAGACCTTACGTTAATACAGAAAACCTTTTAAAACAATCAGATGGCAACCTATGAGGAAGCATTTGGCAACAGTGGGAAGGAAAAACTCCCTTTCAACAGGAAGAAACCTCCAGCAGAACCAGGCTCAGGGATGGGCAGGCTAAATGTAGCAATGTTTAGCCTGAGTTTCCTGTTTTTAGCTGGCAGAAGTGGCACTGAGTGTGATCCTCTGCTGTTGGTCACCTGCTTCAAAGTTCAGTGTGTTTTATGCGCAGAGATGCTCTTCTCCATATCTTGGTTGATCCGAGTGGTTATTTAAGTTACTCTTGTCTTTCACAAATATTTTCACTCCACGCTGGAAGTCACTTGAGTCAGGTGTCTTCCCCATCTCTGAGCTCACCTTGACCATGTCTTCAGCCTAAATGTGCTGGGCTACTGCCATATAATTGGGCGATTAAACAGGTGTACTCTGATAAAATTTCTGGTGAGTGTATTTGCTGCATGTAAAGCAGTTTTCCTGATTATCTGGCTGTTAACATATCAACATTGCCTTAACATTAGATCTCAGCAGCTGACAATTCAGCCTTTTGACAGATAGACATACAACTGAAGAGACTGTATCATGTTCAAAATTACATGGTCATGACTAAAACTGATTTAGCTGAATTTTCATTTAACAGAAATGATCTTTCAAACATCACCTTACGCACTGGTTTTCACTGGTTTTCCCAAACTTTCAGGGCAAGGAACACTTTAGTGAAGGAATATCTGCTTTGTGAAGCTTCGCCACAATTACAGCCCTTAATGTGGAAATGACTTGTGATTCTTTTCTTCTGTCTCCTTTGATGAGACAAAAGTAAGGTGATGTAGAGGAGAGAGTATAATTTATTCTAATCAGAAGTCTGAAAATTGAATCACAAGCTGGTCAAACGTAATTGATGTTCTTTCTCAACTCTCCAGTTATGTCTTATCCTCAGATTCATAACGGGAAATGATTCATCTCATTAAATGTTTCCTACTTTGCTGCATGCTGACAAGTTCCCAAACATTGCTTTCCTGTGTTTGAGACAGCTTTTATTTTCCAGCATCCCTCTGGGCTGCTACTCTGCTCTTTATTGATTTAGCCACCTGAATTCAACAAAATATAAGTAGATGTTACTCGAACTGCTAGTTTTCAGCTCCTTTGCACTTTAAAACCATTTTTAAAGTTATAATTTGATGACCGGATCAGAAACACTGACCAATACCACCATGTCTGCTCTGTACCGTTCCAAATTACTGTGCAGAAGCCGTACGTGTTCGCCACCTGCATCTAACAGTATTGGTAGTTTCTGACTGCAACCACAATTTTACATCTGCACCATGAACGCATCACAGCATTGAGCATTAAGGATGTGTCGATGGTAAAAGCGAGTCCTTGGATGTCATTATTTTCTTATTACCATGCAAGTATCTCCATGCTGTCACTGGAAGTGACGCCGCGCTGCAGCACATGAAAAATGAACTCATTTGACAGTAATATGCAATAACCTACCTATCAGATTTAATTGTTCATTAACAGAAGGTGCTGGAACGCTGTTTCAGATTATTCCAGCCCACTTTCATCCCTCTTTATGTTTCCTACAAAAGTCCTAATAATTTTGCTCTCTTTGGCTGCCTGTTTTCAACGTTCGTTCTGCTGCTCTTAACCCCATATATATGTATATATAAAAACACCCAGCACGCCCCTGCGGGCGGTTTATCCTTCAAGCTCGGGTCCTCTACCAGAGGCCTGGGAGCTTGAGGGTCCTGCGCAGTATCTTAGCTGTTCCCAGGACTGCGCTCTTCTGGACAGAAATCTCCGATGTTGTTCCTGGGATCTGCTGGAGCCACTCGCCTAGCTTGGGAGTCACCGCACCTAGTGCTCCGATTACCACGGGGACCACCGTTACCTTCACCCTCCACATCCTCTCGAGCTCTTCTCTGAGCCCTTGGTATTTCTCCAGCTTCTCGTGTTCCTTCTTCCTGATATTGCTGTCATTCGGAACCGCTACATCGATCACTACGGCCGTCTTCTTCTGTTTGTCTACCACCACTATGTCCGGTTGGTTAGCCACCACCATTTTGTCCGTCTGTATCTGGAAGTCCCACAGGATCTTAGCTCGGTCATTCTCCACCACCCTTGGGGGCATCTCCCATTTTGACCTCGGGACTTCCAGGTTATACTCGGCACAGATGTTCCTGTACACTATGCCGGCCACTTGGTTATGGCGTTCCATGTATGCCTTGCCTGCTAGCATCTTGCACCCTGCTGTTATGTGCTGGATTGGATATATATATATATAAAAAACACCCAGCACGCCCCTGCGGGCGGTTTATCCTTCAAGCTCGGGTCCTCTACCAGAGGCCTGGGAGCTTGAGGGTCCTGCGCAGTATCTTAGCTGTTCCCAGGACTGCGCTCTTCTGGACAGAAATCTCCGATGTTGTTCCTGGGATCTGCTGGAGCCACTCGCCTAGCTTGGGAGTCACCGCACCTAGTGCTCCGATTACCACGGGGACCACCGTTACCTTCACCCTCCACATCCTCTCGAGCTCTTCTCTGAGCCCTTGGTATTTCTCCAGCTTCTCGTGTTCCTTCTTCCTGATATTGCTGTCATTCGGAACCGCTACATCGATCACTACGGCCGTCTTCTTCTGTTTGTCTACCACCACTATGTCCGGTTGGTTAGCCACCACCATTTTGTCCGTCTGTATCTGGAAGTCCCACAGGATCTTAGCTCGGTCATTCTCCACCACCCTTGGGGGCATCTCCCATTTTGACCTCGGGACTTCCAGGTTATACTCGGCACAGATGTTCCTGTACACTATGCCGGCCACTTGGTTATGGCGTTCCATGTATGCCTTGCCTGCTAGCATCTTGCACCCTGCTGTTATGTGCTGGATTGGATATATATATATATAAAAAACACCCAGCACGCCCCTGCGGGCGGTTTATCCTTCAAGCTCGGGTCCTCTACCAGAGGCCTGGGAGCTTGAGGGTCCTGCGCAGTATCTTAGCTGTTCCCAGGACTGCGCTCTTCTGGACAGAGATCTCCGATGTTATTCCCGGGATCTGCTGGAGCCACTCGCCTAGCTTGGGAGTCACCGCACCTAGTGCTCCGATTACCACGGGGACCACCGTTACCTTCACCCTCCACATCCTCTCGAGCTCTTCTCTGAGCCCTTGGTATTTCTCCAGCTTCTCGTGTTCCTTCTTCCTGATATTGCTGTCATTCGGAACCGCTACATCGATCACTACGGCCGTCTTCTTCTGTTTGTCTACCACCACTATGTCCGGTTGGTTAGCCACCACCATTTTGTCCGTCTGTATCTGGAAGTCCCACAGGATCTTAGCTCGGTCATTCTCCACCACCCTTGGGGGCATCTCCCATTTTGACCTCGGGACTTCTAGGTTATACTCGGCACAGATGTTCCTGTACACTATGCCGGCCACTTGGTTATGGCGTTCCATGTATGCCTTGCCTGCTAGCATCTTGCACCCTGCTGTTATGTGCTGGATTATATATATATATATATATATATATATATATATATATATATATGGAAAAGGACAACAAGCAAGCACAGATGGTTTGAAAAGCATAATGTCATCGCTTGTATGAGCCAAGTTGCTGTTCTGACTCTGAAATGCTAAAATGTCAGTGGGTGACCGAAACACCAACAGAAAACACGGCTCTCTGTGCCCCCTTCCTCATGACAATAACATAACTCTGACAAAACCTTACGCTAAGGAAATGCTCTCAGTGATGGATTACCAAACTGGACAACATTTCAAGCTTTTCCAAATTGATTTTCATGCTTCCCTGGCGTGGTATGGTATCAGTGGCTCTCATGGTGGAAAATCTCTCTGAAAGATTGGTAGTAAAATTGTAACTGCAGTGTATAGTTTTAATACACTCAGCAGAACTGCATCTTTGTACTAGTGCTAGGTTGGGCATCCTTTATTTCCTCGAGAACTGCCTTAATTCTTCATGCTACAGATTCAATGAGATGCTGGAAACATTCCTCAGAGATTT
This sequence comes from Diplotaxodon limnothrissa, assembly GCF_057381915.1. NCBI lineage: Eukaryota > Metazoa > Chordata > Actinopteri > Cichliformes > Cichlidae > Diplotaxodon > Diplotaxodon limnothrissa. The sequence goes on along the minus strand of NC_140601.1, from coordinate 12,934,316 downwards.
TAATCCATATTTACATGACAGCATCACACAGTTGCTGCAGATGGATCCATGACAAGAATCTCCCATTCCAGCACATTCCAAAGGTGCTGGACCGGGATCTGGTGGCTGTGGAGGGCATTGAACTCATCGTCGTGTTCAAGTATCGAATTTTGACGTCATTTGTGCTGGAAGCGGCCATGAGAGGATGGCTACACTGTGGTCATGAAGGTTGCATGAGGAGCAACAATACTCAGGTCCAGTAATCAGTAATTGAATCGCCTTTCTTTCCCATTCTGATGTCCAGTTTGAACTTCAGCAGGTCGTCTTGACCACGTCAAAGTCCATGGTTATGTGCTCTGAGTTTAACTGGTTAATTAGATATTTGCCTTAGCGAGCAGTTGAACAGGTACAGTAACAAGTAACAAGATTCTGAGCTAAAAGCCATGAAGGTGTGTGCTTTAGAAATGTATCATTAAAGTTCTTAGTAAAAGCTGGCCCACTCATTTGAAATTTCTGATATTTTCCATCGTTACTACGGGCAAGTTGGTGATCATCCTCTGGCATAACAGTTGGTCTAGACTGATATACACTCAGTACTGATGCCAGATCAAGAGAGCCTATTTGCAGGAGCTGTCAGGGGGCATACATTATGAACTTCCACAGAGCAGATTCATTTACATTTACATTTCTCTCGATTAATTTCTGTAGTTTGGAGCAGTTGCTCTGCCTAAAGTCTAAACATCCACTAATCCTCAGACCCATACAGTATATAATATATAGTTGAGAGGGCCAGTGGAAATGTGCAGGCAGGCAAGTCGCCAGGCACAGTCCAGTGTGGCTGCCAGAGAATGAGAGTGACAGTTTGGCTAATTAGAGTACTTTTAATATGCACTGCCTCGATCTCTCGTCTTAGCTCCCTTCAGTCTGTGTATGTGCGGGAACACATGCTGGTGCGTGTTCGTGTATTTTGAGCTGATTCGCTGTCACCTTGTGTGGTAATTTAGAAAGGTGAGAGAGTCTGAAGAAGTCTAAGAAACCAAATATCCGCCAAACTTTGTTTGTCCTCTGCTTATCTGCTAATTCTTTGGGTTTTTAATCCAAACTCATTTTCTTTGTGGTGCACGTTCTATGATTTGATTTTTAATTAATTATTTTTGTTAAATTATTTATTTATTTTGTATTTATTGGATTTAACCCCAAATTTCTCCAAATATACTCGCTCTTGACACTCAGTACAGTAGTTTGTGTGTGCCAAGTGGCAACGCACAGGCCAAAAAAAAAAGTTAAAGCGTGTAAAACTGCAGTTCCTCTACTGGCCGGCTCCAAAAGTGAGTCAATCCCATTTACTGTTAAAAATGACCAACTTTAGATAATTAAAAGCATGTTTATGGCCTGGTATAACAACCAGTTTTGGGCTCTGGTGATCGTTTCTCTTTCTTAACAGTCCTGTAGCTGCTTTTCATTTAATAGCTCATCTATTTGGATACCGGCTGGATTTATTTGCAGCTGTCTGGTCGCTTTGATTGAGAGTTGTGCTGACCCAGATCACCTATGGCTCGTAGGTGATCTGTCTTCTAATTCCAGAGGTGGCAAAACTACAGACTTTCTGTATTTAAGTAGAAGTACAGATCATAGTGTTAAAAAATACTTCAGCTCTGATTCATCTTCTTTACTCAAGTAAAAGTGAAAAAATACCGGCTCTGAAATGCACTCAGAGTAAGAAAGAAAAAAGTCTTTGGAGTTTGTGTGTTTGCTGATGTTTGTTGAGCTAATGGAAACACTGCATTTGTGCTACAACATGTCACACCTTTATGCTCGCTCTTCTTTGCTAGCTAGAAGTACCGCAACTCATGGACACCTGCAGTCATTAAGGTGTGCCCCCCCCCCCCCCCCTCCCCGTCCTCCCCCACCCATCCATGACTGTGGCACATAGTTCCGCATCTTTCATCTTTTTTGACATGAACAGGACTGTCTTTCATGTGTTACTGTTTAGGCATCGGTTTGATGTTTGGAGGCTGTCAGTGATGTGAAATAATAACTCCCCTCTAATGCATTAAACCAAAAGTAACAAGCCTGTTTTGAAGATGTAGGGAGTAAAAACTAAAGGTATTTGTTTAAAAATGTAGGGAGTAAAGCACAGAAAATTGTACTTAAGTACAGTAACGAAGTATTTTATTTGTACTTTTTACTTCACACCTCTGTCAAGTCATTTAACCTCTTGGAACTGTTGACTATCTTGACAGCATTAATTTGATTCATTTTTCATGGAATCACCTGATAAATAGCGTGTTCCTGTGAGGTAGAGGCCACGCGAGCAGTCTTCAGCTTTAGTTTTGGTAGGTGAAATTCTAGACCTTTGTTTGTATGTAAGATAGTAGATGTGTGTCTGTACATTGCAGCTGTACAGTCTGTGCATGCAGCGTGCTATCCAAGCAAAACAAGCTAAATAAAGCTCACTTGTAATGCCAGCAACTCCACTGACACTCCCCACTATCACTTAACTATAGGAACTTCTTTCTCTAAAACTGCTGAGATGTTTATCTCAAGAATGATTGGCCTCATAAGATATTTAACCAGCACCAGGTTGGATATATACCTCCTGTCAAACAGAAGATAACAGCGTAACCACTGACCTAATAACTCCCAAGTCATGTTGTTTGCCTCTCAGCCAGCCTCGACCTTTCCACAGTGTTCTCTTAGTTAGACTGTACATTATTAATGCTGCTTGGCCTCTATGTGTGGCTGCCTGTGTATTGAAGTAAGAAGTGGGGCCCTCCCTTTAGCGGGTTGATTTTAATATGTATTAATACAGTGGTGAGAATGTTTCTCATTATTGCCCTTATCATCATGCTCTATCAAGCCGCCTCCTTCTACAGGCTGGCCCACATTAGGCCGTGATCTTTGAGAGAGACAGCGAGTCTAATTGTCATTTTTAAAAGAAGGTTATTTCACAAAGACAACCCCCGGGGCTCTGTGAGAAATCAAAACCGAAAATGAGCGAAGAACTCCTTCTTTCTTCGCTCTTTTATCTTCTTTAGCCCCTTATTCTTAATTCCATTTCCTTCCCCTTTCTGTTTTTCTTTCCCCCCCCCTTCTCTTCCTGTCCTCATATCTCTGCCACCCTCCATCCCTGCCGGAGGCGTCACTGTAAATGCCAATGTGGAGAATGAAGGAGGGTGGTTATTGTTTGTGCCTGGGGAGGGTCCCTTTTGTTACTTGGGCAGGCATAGAGTGATGGGGGAGACAGGCGGCGCGTGCGCACACACACAGACACATAGAAAGACGGTTATTTTGGTCACTGCAGTGTTGGCTGTGACAAGCCTGACAACTACTTGTGTTCCAAACTCTGATGCCGGGTCAAGCTGGAGGCTTCTCCGCTCTGCGTCAGACTGCTTTGATAATACCACATCTAGAAAGGGCAGCTCTCAAGCACAGCGCTTCAAAACTACACTTAATGTAGGTTCCTTTCCACTGTGCAGCAGCAGTAATACCAGGAGTTGTTTGGCTGCCCTTTTCAACTGGCCCACCGGGTACAGGAGCAAAATCTTTCATTCTCCTGGCCGGGAGTGCTCTTTAATGAACCACCCCCATATCTACGGGTGCGTTTTTGTGCATTTCTGTAAATATCATGTGCAAATTTTAAAAGTTCAGCAATAAAGTTAAATCTCCAAAAGCTCCAAATTAAAATCGTTTAATGACCTGGCACAAAAAAGTGTGTTTTACCCTCCCCGGGTGTTCCGATTCGCAGAAAAAAAATCTGCAACTACAGAGTACATCTGTCTCTGGGAGTTTGAGAGTGAGCAAGAGATCTGAGATGTCACAAAGGGAGGGAAATGAGGCTGGGGAGGCAGATGATGTAAGCACAGAGACATACCACACTCACCTGCCCTCGGTAAAAATCACACAGGAGAGATGGGAGATGGAAGGATAATGAAAAGGCTCTGCCAGAGCAGGTTCCCTTCTCACTGTCTTGATAGAAGCCGCCCACTGTCGAGCCCCTAAGCCAATTGTACCACTGCAGTTTAAAGATAAGGAGTAATGAACCTTGCTGGTGATGTACTGAAGTCACAATTTCCAGACAGTCATTTCAGGATAGAACAGTATTGTGCTCCTGAACGTGAATTACACCACTGCTATGAATCCAAAGAGCTTTTTCACCTGCAGCGATAAGCTCCCGGTACAGGCTTAGTGGTGGTTTAGTCATTAACTATATGTGCACTTAATTCTTCTTCACCATTAAAACATGCATACTGAAAGTCTGCACAAAAATGACAACATGAGACCTGAAAATAGGGAGCTCAATATTGTGTTTCAAAGTGAAAAAATTACATGTCCCTGTCTTATTTTGAGATGATGTTCTTTATTATTATTTTTTGTCATTTTGCCTAAATGTAAATGCACAATCATAGTCATAGTGCAGACGTCAGCTTTAATTCAATAAGTTTTACAGAAATTTTCCATGAGCTGCTTAGAAATTACAGCCATTTTTATGCATGGTCCTCCATTTTTAGAGGCTCAAAATTAATCGGACAAACCAACATAACTTTAAATATGAAGTTGAGAACCTTTAGTCCTCTCCCTTGAGATGCTCTGGCAGGTCTTTACTGTAGCCAACCTCTGTTGAGTTCAGATCAGGTGGCCGAGTCTTCCCATCTTCCTGTCACATAAGTTCATCTTTGTGTCATCTGTTCCAGTAAATGACCAGGTGCAGTGAGTTCAGAGCTTCAACTCCAGAACTTTTATCAAAATAATCAAAGAGGCCTCACCTGGCTGTGAAACTGCATGTCAGTCAAATGTCGAGTTATTTTTGAGCTTGTGTATGGAAATTGACTTTTGGAAAATGGCAGTGAATGCAAAAACTAAAAAAAAAAAAGCAAAACTGTAAAACTTGTAATCTGTACAGATACCTTTGTGGATTTTGTGAGTTACTAAACAAGGCATATACAGAAGCCATATTGTCTACGGTGGCCCTGAGGGGTCAAACACACTGCAACTTCAGAAAACACCAGCAAATAGAAAAATGCTGCAAAAGCACACAAAACACAATCGAGTTTGAATGAAATGCAACAGAAGTAGACGCTGATGTTTTCTTAACTTGCAGTGCGTTTGACCTTTGAGGGCCACCGTATGAACATACTGCAGTCCATGCGCTTAAGTTACTGACATGCAACATTGGACCTCTGAGGCGAATGGAACGCGTCATTTTGTGCTAGCTTGCTGATTGAGAGTTGGTAAAGTAACACGCCGTTTAGTGATGAAGAAAAAGAAACTACTGGATAGTAAAATACTGCTGTAAACAGGTGGATATTTAAAGATTTAAATAGTGCTAATGTTGAATGAGCAAGAAAGCTCTTTCATCATGTTTGTTAGACTGCAAGGATCCATGTGGTTCATTTTTAGTGAGGAACACTGAAGGTAAACATCGCTCTACAGGGTGCCTTTGAAGTACTGAGCTGGAGTTGGGAGGTGATTAGCTTAGCTATACACACTTCAAATTAGGTGTTTGTCACTCTTTATAGCAGGAGGAACAGTTTAAAAAAAGAGCCTGCCTACTAGCACCTGTAAAGCTCACTAAATTACTAAATCTCAATTGTTAAGTCCCCAAACTCTCTGCTCTTGTCCTTTTGATTGTACAAGTGAAGGGTTCACTACATTATCTAATATTAGTTAAGCGGTAAGTGGGCTAACGGCTTACTAACCACACCTCCTACAAGTGCAGCATCTGTTTTCTGCCCAGAGAGAGAAACCTCATCACACCTACAAATATGAGTTCCAGCTGGTTATTTCAGAATGACTACTTTAGTAATAAAATTAAATAAAAAATTAAAATAATGGCTTCCGTTAATGTAAACTGAGCAAAAAAAGTATGATAATTTTTGTTTGCTTTATTATCTCTTTGTTGCAACAATATATTTTTTTTCTTTAGCAATAAATCTAAAACAAGTGGAAAACCTGTCTATCTACCCTTAACCTCACAGGACCTGGCGTCAACATGAGGACATCACATTTTGGGTTATTTAGACCAAAATACTCAATTTTGCTCTACAAGGGCCTGATATCCACTTACGAGGACATTATACTGCTACTGTTCTATTGAAATTTTAAATGAATATCCTCATAAGTGGCTCTCATTTTTCTTAGAAACAAAAATTAGGTAAAAAGAGAGAAATTAAAAATGCATGCTGTGGAAGGGTTCGGATCTTAGGAGGTTAAACTGTAACATATTTCTAAGGAAAATGTATTTCTGAGTTGAGCAGCAGAGTTGAGTATCTGAGCTGCACTCATCAAATGAAAAACTCATCAAATCTTCTCTGCCAGTGCCAAACAGCTTATTCCACTAGTGACTCTTGGTTCGAGCTTCTGGTGCCCCAGGTCCTGACACTCAGGTGCCTGATCACATGCCTGAGAACATGAGGCCTGCTACAGCACCCAGTTGGTGTCTGCTCCAAGCATGCCACGTTTGACTGATCTGAATAGGGCTCATGCCACAGGGAAACTTCAAGCTGGTGTTCAGTTTGCAGTGTTATTTGAAAGAAGCCCTGGTACCATCTCCACATTGAAAAGCAAATTCCCTATAATGGGGGAGCCGAGACAGGCCACAAATTGGACTACCCAAGAACCAACACCACAAGAAGACTGTTTCCTCATCCTGTCAGCACTAAGGAAACGATTTGCATTCAAGGTTTGTAGGATGATATGGCTGATCGCTCTCTACCCAGCCCGACTGCACACAGCCAATCTCTGGTATCACAGGGATGACAGTCAAGCCCGTTTACACTGGTGTCACCAACATGTGCACTGGAACCTGAACCTGTGGAGGAACTTTATGTTCAGTGATGAGTTTAGATTCTGCTCATGGTGTCAAAATGTGGAGAAGACCGAGAGAAGGCTATGCTGATTGCAGCACTGATAGAATAACAGATCTCAGTGGAGGCAATGTAACAGTGTGTGGCAGCATCTCCCTGGAAAAATAGGGCTCGTCTTTACTGGAGGCAATCTCAATGCAGATACATATCAAGATGAGATTCTGCAACCAGTGGCCATACCACATCTCCACAGTCTGAGACTCAACTCTGTCCTCTAAAATGAGAAAAACCTGTCTCAACAGGGTGGGGTTTATCAGAGACTACCTCCAGAATTTGGGATTGGAGAGGACGGAACGGAGTGACCTCAACCCCACTGAACACTTGTGGGATCAGCTTGGACATGCTGTTTGTGCCACAGTGATTAACACAACCACAATGGGTGATGCGACAAATGTGCGTTGAAGAATGGGACAGCAGTGTGTGACCAAGTAAAATCAATACCCACATACTCCACTCTGTAGCTCAACCCACAAATGCATTTTGCTTACATTTTTTTACCATTTATGGGAAAATAAACAGGCTTTCCAATGGTACAAGATTTATTGCCAAGAAGCATTGTTACAACAACGAGGTAATCGACCAAAAACACAAACGTCCTTACTTCTTGTGCTAAGTTTACATATATGGCAGTTTCTTGTATTTGAAGGCAGACTCTATAAAATGTCATCTTGCTGCAGTCATTGTAAGTAACTATAAAAACAATATACTGGAATACATGTTGTCAAACACATAACACAACCGTGTCAGTAAGAAGTCATTAGCTGATCACTGTTTCAAGGTGAGACCCATCCCTTCTTGTCACATCCAGTATGTTGCATACGAAGTAGCAATGTCGGAGACGCTCACCTCGAGGCTTCAAAACAGGACTTCAGAAACCAGCCGGTGACATCATCACAGCCATCTTTTATACTCTCTGTGATTGTAGCTATTTATGTACTTTATTATTGTATTCTTTTTTTATTGGCGTTATAAAAGCTAATGACAGAAGAGAAAAAGGAAGAAACAACTGAATGCAGAACAGAAGACACATTTTTGATTGAAATACATCCACGTTATAACAGTGTAAATCGGCATGGATGCTGATTTTAAGTTACTTTCTGGTTCTGTAGAAGAGCAAGGATTTTCCAAAGCTTGCCAATGTATCCGTGCCGTACCCCTCAACTAAGAGACCCTCCACAACAGCACACCAAGTTGAAGGGGCTAGACTGGAAACGAGCACAGCTGTTTCCCCTCACAGCTCGGAGCCACTTTAAGTCCCTACACTTTGCAAACTTGAACTTGATCTTGTCTTGTTATTAGCCCTTACCTGCCATAATAATGGTTAAAAACACATTCCCTTTCAATAACCTGGTCTGTAACCAGGATTTGTGTTCAGAGTGTGCGTTCTGCAGACCAGCTCAGGTGCTGTCGCTCAAGTGCTTTCCTCAGATGTGACAGAGCTCCTCCTGCTTTCACAGCTTGAATACTTTTAACGGTACCAGTAAATTCACCTTGTATAAAAGAAATAAATAAATACATGAAAAGCAGTGAAGTAGTGGAGTACAGTCGTCACTTACAATCACCGAATGTGACATAACCGTCCATGTGATGTAAAACGACCAGCATTTGTAAAAGAACTGATTTAGAATTTCTCTTGTAGCCCCATCATTGCACAGCATTAAAACGTCTGCCTTGTATTGCATTGATGTCTGTTATCAGTGCACTCACCTGCTTCACGCACAGCAAAGCCTCTGAGAGAAAATTGTATCGCATAACTATGTGGAAAATTTCCTGTGTTGTTTGAGAAAGTTAAAATTCCCTTGTGTATGTACAGGTAGCCCAGATTTTGCACTATTATTTAAGCTGCTGGCAGTTCAATCTCCAGCCACATCAAATTATTTTTTGTTGTTTTGTTTCGAGAAGTGGGATACGTCAGCAGCGCCGTATGCACAAACGCCGATTGTTCCCTGCACAAAGAAGGAGAATGTCTAGTTTTCTTAAATCTGTCAAAGTTGCTTTTAATGCTGCATATTTGTCAGCATATAAAACACAAAATTTCAAAATATGTTTTGACACATACTGTGCAGAAATACTTACTGTCAATAAAGTTTTCATTAGACAGGTTCATTTGGTCCATTCAACTGCTATCTGTCAAATTAAAATCGAGCAAAGTGAGCATCCCATCCCAACCGTGCTGTCAATCCAAAGTGCGATCTTTATCGAGGGCGTTGTAGATTTGTCAGTATCCATATCCATCCACGTTTTCTTAAGGGGAAATGTTCACCTTCAAGTGGTGTGTAGGTTTGTCAAAACTGATTTATTTTATTTTACATATGTTATGCAGTTTATTTAATAGTAATATATTTAAGTACAAGACAAAAACTTTTTACAAGCATCAGTTAGTCAGAGATTAACCAGTTTTCATTACTGTGATGTCTCCATGATTTTTTACAAAATGGCCTCAGGCTCTAGATCAAAACTAAATATAAATACCTCTGTATGATTTGTCAGCCAGTCTTAACTACATATCAGATGGCAGGACACTGTTCAAGTACCTAAGTAGTGGCTCCATAGTGTTTACGCATTCACCTAACAAATGAAAGATCCCTGATTTAATCCAAGGAGGAGACACAAATCCTTTGAGGGTTGCATCAGGAAGAGTATAAAAATCTGCCAAATCACATCTCAGAGCAACCTGCTGTGAATAAGGAAGCAGCTGAAAGCAGCTTTTTAAACTTTCCTTTGGGATTAATAAGTATCTATGTAATTATTTTGTATCAATACGTGTCAGTTGGTGTAACCCTCAATCACCTGTAATGTGCTCAGTTGCTTGCTTCTAGCTATAAAGATCGTTTAGCTTTGTTTATCGGTTTGAGATGCTGTATTTGTCTCTCAGATTTCTGCCTACACAGTGAGGGTGGCTGCAGGTTTATTGGTTGTTTTGTATTATAAAATGGTCCCAGTTTAACTTTTCAAAATAATAAAGTAACTAATTTCTTCACAGACCCTCTGTGATGCTGGCATGATCGTGGCTCTTTGTGCTGAGGTTTGCCCATTTCCATACTTAACCATGAGATGCATTATCATTACCCCCAGAGGTAGGATCCTGGTGATTTTGGTGAGTTAGATTTCAAATTCAAATCAATGTCTTATCCATGAGCTTCACCTGCTCTTTATGCTAAGTTTTAATTAGTACATGTTTGGATGCTAACAAAAGAAACGCAGGTGGTGACCATAATGAATATTCTATTTGCTAACCATTATTTAAGCAACAGACAGCATAAAATATGTATCTGGAAGCCACCAGATGGTGATAGCTGTGATTTCTATTACTGTGATTGTTAGGGTGCGCCAGTTCTCCTTTAACATTACTGTGGGGTTCTGCAGGGTTCATTCCTGGGTCCATTATTATTTTCTTTCTGCATTTTTTCCCTCACATACAGACAATTAAACAAACTTCCTGCACACTATGTATTCCAGCTTGCCACTAAACACACTTCTGCTCACAGTCTTTGTTTACAAGCTCAGAATTTGCTAGTTGTTCATCATATAAGGTTGAAGAAAAGGGGGAAACAGAGCCTTTAGGTCTGTGGCACCAAGATTTTGGAACATCTCCCACAACATCTAGCTGACTCTGTGGACTTTAAAAAACATTTAAAAAGTTTGTTTAACCTGAGTTTATATAAAGACTTTTACCAACAGTAACTGTTTTTAAAATATTCTCTGATTTAATTTTATTTGTTTTGCAGTCAATTTCACTTAATTTTTTTAAAATCATATTATACTGTGATTCTTCGCAGTTTATATTTATTTTAAACTTCACTTAATTATCATAGAACTCTATTGGAATTGTTTTCTGTCTTGACTTCTATAAACTCTTTCGAGTTCGAGTCACCAGTTTTGATCATATTGAATAAAACATTTTTGTAAATACAACTTTTTTGTAAATATTGGTTATGTTAAAAGAAAATGGTGGATTATCTGTGGTTTGCTTATTGGCTAATGGCTTGACCAAGCAGTTTCACAGTCAGACCCACCCCTCCTTATAAGTGTTGCCAACTTAGCGACTTTGTTGCTATATTTAGCGAGTTTTCAGACCCCTTAGCGACTTTTTTTCTAAAAAAAAAAGTCGCTAAAAAAAGACGTGAAAGCGCGTATTGCTTTTACTCTCAACAAGCAGCGGGTGCTGTAACGCAGTCAGTTCTTCTTTTACTCTTTTGCTGTTTTGTGGATCACAAGGTTTAAAACTACTTATAAACACACACACACAAAGTAACTCCACCAGAGTGCCTATTTCGGGTCACTTTTGCCGGTCCAAGCCCGGGTAAAGGAGCAAGGTTGGAATTGTGACATTAAAAAAAAACAATAATTGCTAAAAGAAATTGAATTTGTAGTTCTAAATAAACTCTAAATGCATTTAGGACGTTTTTACTCACTTTATGTCTCTTCTACGATGTTATTTCTCTCTCCAACAACATAGGTTACAATTAGATTAGCATGACCAATTATGCAAATTAGGCGATGACATCATTTAGCGACTTCTAGCGACTTTTAGGACAACCAATAGCGCTTTTCCTTACTGAGGAGTTGGCAACACTGCTCCTTATCCCGTTGGATTTTTCAAAACCAAGATGTCAACAACAGCTAATTCTCGTCTCTGAGCCTTATTACTCATGTATGTTTTAGGCTATTTTTAATGCAAATACGTAACAATAAAATGACTTGCTAGCACCTGTACTCAAGAGGAATGTCCTCCAGTCTTAGTGAGTGAAGTCCTGGTATTTTCTTAGTCTGATACTAGCTAGTATCTATAGGCTAGCTGTGAGTGCGTCTTGCTAACCAAGCTTGTTAGCATTAGCTGAAAACTTGGGACTCTACCCATTTTTGTAAATATGGTCACTTCTGCATTCCAAAAGACAGAAATGACCAGCCGCAAAGCAGAAATCAAAGACAGGACTTCAGAAACACTGGGACGTCATCACAGGGGCCTCATCCATCTTTTAAAAGCAGTCTCTGAATACATACCTTAGTTCTTAGCATTTCTGTGTGCGCCCTACTTCTTCAAAGGTCAGGCTGTTATTACTGTAGCAGCTGATGTGATGCAAGTTTATGAATTTCCCCCAAACACCCGTTTTTCTGTTAAATAATTTATTTTGGATTTTAATCTCCTGCCTGTGTGGTTTGAGTCTGTGCTGATGTTCTCCGGTCACAGTGTTTTCCAATAAGGCTGGAGGTTACCATGCAGTGGCACTCTGATGATAAAAGTTGTTAAATCCATTACTTGCAATTTGAATAAGACCAAACTGCTGTATGCTGTTCTATTCTTCCTGTGTGAATCCTGCAGAGATTTGATTTCACTAAAGTTTTTAACGATCCAGGTTACAAATTTGAATTTATTTGCCTGATTAATTGTTTAATTCAAGTCAGTGATGGACCAGTTTATGTTTTTAGTTTATCACATTACTATGTTATTCAGGCCTCGCAGGCGCCCAGCACACACAACTCATGGTTTTCAGTATTTCTGTATTTCATTCGGTTGAAACTAAAGAACCAGAGATCCCGTCTCATTATTTCAAAACAGAACATAACACAGACAAAAACAGGTGTAACACACGCACACATGGGTTACAGTAGCACCACAAATAATGTCATTTCCCTCCACTATATAAGGAGGCAGAAATCTGAGAGATAAAATATCCTAAAGCTGAAGAACATTTATTTATTTGTGTTAAAGGATCCAAAGGTTTCACCATCGGCTTTTTTGAGTATAACTATTTTAAAACTTCCCACAAGAGCTTTTGTGTATTTTGCAGAGTAACTGGTATCGTTTTGTGGAAAAAGATGTCTCCTGAAATGTTCAGCACTGAGAACCACAAACTGTTTCTTTTTGGCCTCCGCCTTGAGATAAAAGCAAAAATGTCCACAACCTTGTCACAAACATATGAGACCAGAATTATCTATGGCTATACAAGTAAAAGTTTATCCCAGCAAATGTAATCCATCAAACATCTTTTAAATGCGAAATGAAAGTCCTGTGATACTTCTGGCACTTGTGGCATTTGTATGGTTTCTCCAGGGAAAGGAGACAGTGAAAGGAAGGCTATTTTTATTGTGCTCATTTTAATTTTTTTTGACAATAAAATAAAGAAAGCCTCTGAGAGATCCTATGGTAGAGTTTTCTCTCTCTCTCTCTCTCTCTCTCTCTCTCTCTCTCTCTCTCGCTCACTCTCTCTCTCTCACTTCCTCTCTTGCTCCTGAGTCATTCACTAGAAGAATATAACACAAGCTTCCACTGAGGATTTCCTTGCAGCATGCTCCATTGTCATTTCTCTCTGTTAGTAGGACCTCGGTTTATTTCCACTTTCTAGGCATTGTTGTTTCAAAAACACAGTTTCACTTCATCACGGTTCAAAGAATAGCAGCGCTGATTGGGGTCACCGCCATCTGGTCGCCTTGACCATCAGCTCGTTTGTGTCTTACTCGAGGTGAGCTCTGCTACTCTCTGACACATGATAAGTTCAGGCCATTACTGTTTATAAAACATAATGGAAAAAAAAGAAAAACAAACCAAAAACAGTAATAGAATACATCGCTACATTGATATTACTGTTACTAAAAGAATGCTCAAGTGAGGCTTCAGAATCAAGCAATTATAAAATTGCAGTCGGGTGAAGTATATGTTAAGAAATCAGGATTATTTTTGTTTTCAATTCTCAAAGCAACGCTAAAGTTAAAAAGATGAAAAAAAAAGAATGTTTTAAGGCTATTGTTTGGTTAAAGCCACAATCTGGAACGTGTAACGCAGCAACAGCCACGGCTCATCAGTTTCCTTTTAGATCAGAGTTGGATTGTTTGCTGCAGCAGCAGAGGAACCATGTCATAGCCGCTGCAGTGTCAGGGAAGAAGAAAAACATTTTAAAAAATTTGCCTTTTTTTTCTTTTCCAGCCACACAAATGAATGTGCTTTTTGCGGTGCTACAGACAGCTGTGATGATTTTACTCACACGCGATTATGGCTTTAACCGGCTTAATGACTTGAGCATTCTGAACTCATTATAGCAGAGAAAAAAGTTTTTTTTTTTTGTTTTTTTTTTACAGTGTTTCCACTCAACAATAAACTTGTCATTGTTTGCCATATCTGTTGTGTTCTCTGTAGATTTTCAGTGTCATCATTTCAAGGTTGGAGTCAACTCTGTTTCAAATCATGTCGCAAAACTGGTTAACGTTAAATTCAAGGTGCATTGATATGAAACTCTGTTGACTCCACCCCTGGTTTACAGTCTCATTAAATGACTTGTTGTAGCACAGTTCTGTGTAAAGTATATTATCACATTTTTTTCTCCTATTTTTCACCTCCAGTGTTTAAATCCTGCAGATATTTCAGATATACACAAAGTCTCTGTTCACCACATAAGTGATACTAATCACATTTTACCATAACACTTCATATATTTAAAAAAAGAAACAACCAACTGCCAGTACTTAAATAGAACCTCTTTAGCAACTGCTTTGGGCTTCCAGGACAAACTGGTCAACTGTGTGCACCAATTTGGTCACATTTGATTCTAGGAAGCCGATCGCTTCTTATTGATCTCCCAATTCTTGGTCTCACAACTGGCCATCTCAAAGAGAGTTTCCTCTCAGACAATGGGCACAAAGACTGAATGCAGCTCGTTCATCAGAATCCAGCTGCTGAACAGTATTAACTTCTCGAAGAATACATTCATCTGTGTGTTGGTTGCGAGTGCATGAGTACACTTGAAGTTGCATGTATGCATGTGCTAGAGTCGTTAACTGTGAGGATGATGGTGGGTCAACAGTTGGGTCCTGGCTTTGAGAGGGCGGGTTGGGGAGGGTAAGGTGTCAATTTACTACCACAGTACTTTGGTCTTAAAAATGATTGGAGGCGGGGAAGCAGTGAGCCAATGGTGGTGGATCATTTTGTGCAAATCGTAGTTCTGTTTGGCACACTGACAAGTATTGATGCGAAGGTAAGAGGTCTGTAAATAGTAGTACTTAAAATCGTCTCAAATGTGTTGCGATTTGTCAAGTTAGCACAATGGCACCACAGTGGAACCAGAAGAATTCAAAAAAAGGTCAAATGTTAAAACCCTGGGAGATGGGACGAGGGAGGGGAAGGTGAGGGAGGCGGGGCGATGGGCTTGAGGGTTGGGATTGGGGGGGGTGAATTGTCGATGAAAAACACAGTGGCGCTACAGTGTATCGGGAAGGAAGCTGAGAGTTTTAGGTCTTTTTTCCTTTTTTTCTAAGAGTCGTTTTTTGATTTTGAACAGTGCAGATATGCTTTCCCTATGGGAATTGAAGACATTCATTTGAAGATTAGAATTGTTTTTCTTTTTTTTTGAAGTTCGATTTCAAAATCAAAAACGTACCATTTGTAAGTGATCCGGCAGGTGACTAACTCGGGATTCTGGTTTCTGAAAAGTCTGAAAGATTTCAAAACCCATGTTGTACAAACAAAACAGTCACCTCTGTTTGCAAATATAGAACTTCTCTCTCTCATCTGTACAACGTTCTCCTCTTTAGGAGGATTAGGGTGGGGTGTGGGCGGGATGGGGTTCACCAAGAGAAAAGGGGGGCTTGTTTCTGGCTTGGCGAGGAGCACATTCCTCTTGGTAGAAAAAGGAGAACTCAAAAGTCTTGTCCATCGACTGTTTGTGTCTCTGTTGGCGTACACTCCTCAGCTGAGAGTTTCAAAACAGTCAAAAAAACACAGTCACACGATAGAGCCATGCCATATTCAAATAATAGAATATTAATGATGAGGATCATAGGAATAATAGAAGACCAGTAATGATAATAAGAATAATGAATAGTAATAACAACATCTCATATTAGCAGTTTTTTCCCCCCCTTTTTTTAAATCCTGTATATAAAAACAGTGGTGAGGAGAAGTTGATACACAGTAGGGCTCTACTATCCCCTTGGTTGATTTGGCACATTATATTCACTCTCTGATGAGAGCTACCTACTCATTCTCAGCACAGTTAAATATTACTGTAGCCCGGCGACCCATCCAGAATTTGTTGCTTTTGATGTTTTCAATCTCCGAAATCACAGAAGTTTAAAAAAATAAATAAAATAAAATTTAAAAAGTCTACTCATGTGGCAGCATCGCAGGACGCGATGCAAAAACAACCTCTCTGGAAAAGCAAAGTCTTTATTATACACCGCTGCGACGAGATTGAAAGCATCCCTGGACTATTCAGGATGGCCTGCCCAGCAACATTTAAGGTTTCTATTCTTAATGATGATTCTGCTTTTCTTCATTCAAAACTTAGTACAAATAGCTACATAACTCTGAGCTATAACTTCCATTACATTACAAAAAGTAACTCAGTCTCTATATGTTATAATTTTTGTCGTTCAGTATAATATATTAGTTTGGTCCTTCTCCGTGCTCT
The DNA here is from genome assembly GCF_057381915.1 of Diplotaxodon limnothrissa. Classification (NCBI taxonomy): domain Eukaryota; kingdom Metazoa; phylum Chordata; class Actinopteri; order Cichliformes; family Cichlidae; genus Diplotaxodon; species Diplotaxodon limnothrissa. The sequence continues at coordinate 12,918,067 of NC_140601.1, read as the reverse complement.
CAGAAGAAAAGGCTTAGTTTGTGTAAAGTATGTCCGTGTGTGTGTGTCTGTGTGTACACGTATTTGCAATCTGATTCTGTAGCTCCTGTAAGATGTGTGCATTTGTGTGTATTTACAGCTCTTTGTTGAATAAGTCACTGTGTATCAGTATGTCATGGATGCACTTTTGTTAATTTTCCATCTTCGCATGGTTTGGGGGGATCTCCACACGTGGGATCAGGCCTTCTGCTGGGCGGACACACCCTTCCAGTAGTCCAGTATGTCATGGAGATCTTCATCCTTGGCAAACTGAACTTTTCGCCTCAGCGCATGTCCGGCTGCCACGTAGCCTTCATCCTCCATAGATGCCTGCCTGTGCCTCTTGCGATGCAGTTTGAACCGCTCCCACAGCCCCAGGGTCGGGGTGCAGAGGAGCCCTTCCTCCTCCTCGTCTTCCTCGGGGCTGGAGCAGTAGCTCAGGTTGTGGTACTGTGGCGAGAGCGGGTAGTGTGGCGAAAGCTGGGAGTAGGCTAACTCCCTCTGCTTGGCCTGCCTGCTGAGAGTGAGGGGGTCTAACATCGAGGGCTTGCGGCCCCCTGGGTGGTGGTGGAGTTCCTGCAGGATCTGGGGGTGGTGCTGCAGCTCCTGGAGATGCTGCTGGGAGCCGGGGTAGGAGTGACGGTGCTCGTTGTACTGGCGGATTCTCTGGGCTTCAGCTCGTAAGATGGCTGCAGCCGGGGTGACTGTGCGGATGGGCTCACCTCCCCCGCCCCCCCTTTCCCCTCGATCTCCTGGTGAGGCTCGCTCAATGTAGCGGGACTCTGATGAGTGGTACCCTCCCTCTGAGCGGAAGGAGCGAGGGCTCCGGGCGGAGCCGGGAGAGGAGGACGTGCTGGGCCTTTTAGATGTTGGAGGAGCCTCCATGCTGTGGTGTCGCTGTAATGAATGATGATAACTTCTCCCCCTCTCTTCTCTTCCTCCTCTCCCTCCTTTGTACACCGGGGAGAGGAACTCACCTCCTCGTTCCCTTTCTCCTTGCTCAGACAGAAGCACCAGCTGTGGCTCTGCTGTTGAAACAGCTCCTCCACCTGCAGAAGAGGGGGATTTGATCCCCTGTTGAAAGGAGGTAGATTCAGATTTGAGAGCATCTATACAATTGTTGATGATCTGGTTAACTTTATCTACTTCCTTGGCAATGGTAGAGATCTCTGCTACTGAGCCTTGGGGATTTGCTTGCGGTGACATCTCCCTTTCTCTCTCTCGTTCTCTCTCCCTTTCAATGTCCGACCCTCTCACCTCCATATAGTTGAGTTTAGGGGGCTTGTGGGCTGGTGTCTCTATCACCTCCTGAAGCTTGTATGGATCTATCTCACCACCCTGAGGTAGGTAGGGCATTCTGGACAGACTGTCCCCAGCACCAAGCTTCTGGGAAACGGTTCCTCCACTCCCTCCCTCTATATCCCCTTCTCCACCATACTTTAGCTCTATCAGTGTTCTCTGGATCCTGCTCATCTTCCTTTCCTTTTCCTCCATGATCCTCTTTCTTCTCAGGCAGTGGACAACAAAGCCAAGGAACACAAGCATTCCAAACAGGCATCCCAAAATTGTCATAATGTAATGGGTTGCTGATGACTCAGTGGGTAATCTGCCTGTTCCGACTCGACGGCCTGTTGAGATGGTCAGACAGGTGTGGTTGAAGCGAAGGGAGTTTCGTATAGAAGCCACACAGTAGGTGTAGTCAGTGTTTGGTTTTAAGTTCTTTAGCTCAATATCTTCTCTTTTATCTTTCAAATTCTGAATATCCGTGAAGAAGCTATTGTTATAAAGCATCAGGATGTACATTTTCTTGTACGGATCGGGAATCTGAACTGTTATCACAGCGCTCGAATCTAGCACTTGCTTTACAGTCATAAAGGGTTTGGCATCGGGGAAAATGGGACTCAAGCTGATCACCTCACCCCCATCAGGAGGGGTCCCGGAAGCGCAATCATCCAGTCCGCAGGGAGAGGCGAAATCTGGCGGAGGAGTTGTGGAATCAATACCATAGAAGGATGTTGCGCTACTGCTGTCATCTGTGCACACGTGACTGAGCGCATACAAAGCACTGCGTTGGTTAAGCATGCGGGGATTTTGGTTGAGAAGGTTGTACCCCGAGAATCCATGAGGGGAGTCACACACCATCCTCTCACTGGTCCTGTTGGGGAAGGCTGCAAGCCAGCGAAGGAAACCCAGCAACTCGCAAGAGCAATTGAAGGGGTTAGTGTAAAGTTCACAGGTGGTCAGCTTAGAGAGTCCAGAGAACAAACTGCCATCCAACACCTGAATCCTGGAAAAAGATCAATAAGAAAGTATAAATTTATTGGCAAGTTACCCCTTTAGATGTGTTCTTTCACATTTAATGCACCTATTCCCTCCATTTAATAGATTTCAGCTTATGGTCAAAAACATCTTCTGCAATACAATTTTCAACAAGTCCAAAAGAGCAGTTAAGCTTATTTCATTTAGCTGTTGCTATACATTTAGGTCAACAGATCAATACCAATTACCAAAACCAATAGTAAGAACAAGACAGTTATTTCCACTGAGAAAAAAAGTGAGTAGCGTAGGGATCTGCTGAGGATACCGTCACAGGAGAAAATTAGTATCACTGAATGGTCAGTAGTGCGTTTTTACATCATCAGTGCAAATAGTTGAATTTAGAAAACAAGCATAGCTAAAATGCCTGGCATTTTAATTTTTGTTTGTTCTCCAGTGTACATGTGCTGCAATTATTACAATTACAATTTCACCATCTATATATATCAACAATCATCAGGAATAACATTATGAGCACTAACAAGCGACATTTAAAATGAATAACACTGATTATCTCTTCTTCATGGCACCTGTTAGTGGGTGGGGTATATTAGGGAGCAAGCGAATATTTTGTCCTCACATTTACTGTGCAGGAAAAATGGGCAAACATAAAGATTTGAGTGAGTTTGACAAGGGCTAAATTGTGAAAACCGCAGATTTTGTGGGGTGTTCCCACTCTGCAGTGGTCAGTATCTTATCAAAAAGTTGTCCAAGGAAGGAAGAGCGGTGAACCTGCAACAAGGTCATGGGGAGCCAAGGCTCACTGTTGCATGTGGGGAGCAAAGGCTGGTCTGTGTGGTCTGATCCATCAGATACTGAAACCAAAGTTTCTGAAAAAAGTTAACACTAGTTCTGATAGAAAGCTGTCAGAATACAGAGTGCATAATAATGGGGCTGCCCATGCTGACCCCTGTCCACCGCCCAAAGCACCAACAATGGACACGTGTGAGAGATGCACTATGGGAAGAAGGCAAGCTGGCACAAGCAGTGTGATGCTATGTTGGAAAAACTTGGGTCCTGCTATCTCTGTGGATATTCTGTTTTGACATGTACCACCTACCTAAGCACTGTTGGAGACCATCTACATGGGCATGTTATTCCCTAATGGCTGGAGCCATTTTTAGCATGCACCCTGCCACAAAGCAAATATGATTCAGCAATGATTTGCGCATCAACAAGTTTGAGGTGTTAACCTGGCCTCCAAACTCCTCAGATTTCACTATAATCAAGCATCTGTGGGTTGTGCTAGACAAACAAGTCCGATCCATGGTTGCACCACATTGCAACTTAAGGGACCTAAAGTATCTGTTGCTCACTTCCAGATGCCACAGCTTCAGGGGTCTAGGGGAGTCTTTGCCTCGATGGGTTAGGGCTGTTTTGGCAGCAAAAGGGGCACCAAAACAAGAGTCACGATGTTATGCCTGATTGGTGTTCATATATTATGGCTGAAAAAGCAGCAATTTCCAACATTTAAGCAGTTTCACCTAGTAAGCATGATTGTCAATACCTGTTCATGGAGAGGTCTATATTCTCTATATTCGGACATTCCCAGAAGGTGTTGGGTGTAACAGTCTCAATGAGGTTGGCTTGCAGGTAAAGGTACTGCAGCTTGCCCAGGCCTCGCAACATGCCCTCTGTCAGGTTCCTCAACTTGTTAAAGCCCATCTGGAGAACCTGGGGAGGCAAAGACAAGTGGGATTAGTCTAATCTCTGAAGACCTAGCCTGTGCCAGGCATCACTCACCACAAGCTGGAAACATACGGAACAAACAGATGACGATTCAAACAATTCGTGTTTGACACCGTGATCTAAGCCCGTGTGCTGCGCTGAATTTACTGAGATCTTTCTTGTTCACATTTTACGTCCTGGCTTAGCTCCAGCAGCCGGATAGATGTGTAAGCATGCCAGCTCATTATGGATGTGTTGAGATCGGTTTGGTGAAACACTTTGCTTGAATATTCCTGGAAGCCATAATGAGCGGGTGTTGTCATTCTCATGTCTGTGTCCATCTGTGCGTATATCGATGGAAGAATTTCGATCTCTTTAGACCCCTGTTTTGGTTTACATATTATTCTAAATAGAACAGTTTAAACTTGTAATATATGATAAATACAGTTTGAATAAGTCTATGTTTATTGTAGAAATCTATAAGAATAAGTAAAGAAATGGTATGCATAGTTTGATTCTAAACTATTTGTCTCTGTGAACTCCTCAGGACTGTTTTATTGTGATTACTTTCACATAAGATTGACAATTTCACCATATAAATGAAACATTAACCTCCATGTCAAAACAACCCAAGTTTGATATCAACGATCATCACTAGTGTAATGTGAGGGTTCGTCATAGGCTACTAAATCTCTGACCTGTTATAAACATCAAGATGGACACAGATAACTTTTCCAGCACTAACTTCAGAATTCATAGTACTTCTATCAGTAGTCACATCATCAATAAAGACTAGTAGAGAGCTGCACATTCCATCACATTACCTCCACCATGTTTCGCAGATGTGCTATGCTGTGGATCAGAAGCTGTTCCTAACAATGCCTTGTTGTAGACACTCTGCATTTCCATTCATGAAGGCATCTCTGCATTGTAGACTTCACGAGTGATGCACCAACCTCCCTGAGAGTATTTTTGAATTGGTTAGTTGGTATGAAGTTCTTTTTCTTTACCAAGGAAAGAATTTACGATGATCCACTTTGGTTGTCTTCTGTGGTTTTTGAGGCTTTTTGGCATGGTCGAACTGCATTCATTATTTGTTAGAAAGTACCAGATTTGGTCACTCCTAAAGTTTTTGTGGCCTCACTGACAGGCCTGCTTATATTTAATCTCCCTTAAAATAACAAAGAACCTGGCCTCAAGTGCCCATGAAACTGCTTGTCAGTCAATTGTCCAATCAAAACCTGTCCCATTGTCCAAATACTTATGGACCTGACTGTAAAATGGCAGCCACATGGACGAACTGCATGGACGAAAACCACCTTGAGGAGGGGATCAGATTACTAGAAATGAGATAAGGCATTTGCTTTTGACAGGGAAAGTGGCAGAACTGTATTTTTATTGCATACACATAAACATACACATACATACTACTACTAATAATACTAATAATAAGAAGAAAAAGAATATATTTGGTTGGTGCATAATAGTATAGTAATTTGATACCAAGTGTTAAGTATATATTGTGTAATTGGATTATTAGTCCTCTGGTGCACTGTGGGATTAAGCAGCAGTTTAATGTTGGATATGCACTCTCATATGCACAAACACTTTGTTTACATTGAGACTGATGGATTTCATTTAGTTACTGTGTATACTGTAAAATTATGGAGCACTTTTTACATTATCCAAATACATCCAAACAGTTTGAAGAGTGCATTTCATGTACCCAAATAATACTGTAATTTTCCACTGCTGTATGTATGTGCATTGATGAATGTGCACCTATATGGAAAAACCTATGAATGCATATTGTGTCAGGACGCACCTGCAGATTAAATTGTGCTGAAAACGCTCCATCTTCTACGTAACTGATATCGTTCTTGGTCAGGTTCAGATAGGTGAGGTTGCTGAAGCGACTCAGTGAAGAATAATGGACCGCCCGTATCTTGTTCTCGTTCAGCCTCAGATCCACAATAGTGCTATGGAGAGATGTGTGAGATCTCTCAGCATCCAGCAACTCGGGAAAATACTGTGGAAATAAGTTTCTTTGTAAGTTTTCGTACCTGTTAATGTGGGAGGGTATGGCCTCGTAGGGAGGCTGGTTCATACTGCAGATAGCCAGCCACACGAAGCCTTTCTCCCCTTCAATAAGCCAGCAGTCTGCCTTAACCACCGGCAGCCGCATCATTGAAAGCAGTGCAAGGAAACAGAAGAAGGAGCTGGCTGTAGACAAGACCACTGATGAAGACCCTCCAGTCGTGTTATGTCGCTGCCGTCCCTGTTCAGTGTTCTGGGCCATTTGGGATGTCATTGCAGTATCCGCTGGAGAAAGCCGACCAGAGTTGCTCGCCATCTAACATTTATTCTTGTAGACTGGAGCCATTGCGAAGGGAGGGTGGGTGTGTTTTTTAACGGTTATATTTTCATGAACAGGGATTTGCTTTTCTTGAGAATTGTGACTGTTCCACGAGCGGCAAATGTGCCAAACCGAGGAATTGCTAAAAGCTTGAAGAAATAGTGTGCATGAATGGGATGTAACACTTCATTGGTAGTATGTGTGTCTAGGTAAACTGTATAAGTCGATTAATTAGCGGGGTCACATTTGATTTATGTATGATTTGGCAAGTGGAAGTCGTCCTAGTGCCAGATTGGCTGGTATTCATGTCTTCTGTGGCCATCTGCACCTCTGATTGGACAAGCACCTCTTTTCTTTCTTCCTCATTGCGTGCTGCTCTGTACTTGGTGTGAGAACCGGTCCCTGGAGGGAAAAGGAGAGAGAGCGAGAGATGGGAGGAGGGCGTAAGAACGGGATTGCCAGTAACACACAGTGGTTTGTTTGTGAGCTGCAACAAAAACAACCCTGTTACCAGCACGATGAGATAAAGGTGCTTATTTTTTTTCTTATATAACAGTCTGACGTGTGCACATGCATACTCAAATTTAGGCATGCGTACACACACAATTTTTATATACAGTGACATTTCTTGACAAGTCCAATTAGTGTACACACTGGCGCAGATACACAAGCACCTGCAGATCTGAAAAATACACACAGCTTGGTGCTGCTGCTGCGAAAAACAACACAAACAGACACACACACACACACACACACACACACACACACACACACACACACACACACACACATGCACACATGTTTTCTGCAGTTCCATTAGCCTCTGGGCCTTGATGGCCAGGGCTAAGAATGGCCATGGCTCTGATACTGTATCTAATTAATTAATCTGCTCTAAATAAAACACTTCCTGGGAAAAACACCTGACGTATGACGGAATAGGAGAGACGGGGAGGCGGGAAAGTGAAAGAGGCTCTCACAGGGCTGTGCAGAGCAGGAGGAAGAAAAAGTGGGTGCAAGGGAGCTGCAAGGAAAGATGCTTGGGGGAGGGGGGAGAGAGATGGTGAGATGGAGAAGAGGTTGAGGTAGAAGGAGGAATAAAGCAGTCGGTGGTGAAAGAGACAGCGGTTCTGTGGGGAGAAAGAGGAGGCTGAGAGGGGAAAAAGGGATGTGGTGGGACTCTGTTCAGGGAAATTGCGAGAATAGTGGCTCCCTCTTCTCTCTTCTAAGCCTTTTTCTCTCAGCTGCGAGAGCAACAAACAGGAAGTGACATCACCGAGGTGAAGGAGAAGGAGTAGGAAGGAGCAAAAGGTTGGGCCTTCCTGACAAGCATCTCCTGGCTGCTGTTGACACATTATTGATTACGGCGAAGCAGAGCGGTGCTGATGTGTCACCTCTGATCTGAGGACGAGGGTAAATGAGAGCGGCGTACTTGTGGGGAATAGGATACAGTTCCCTTCGACTTTTTGTGTCCTTTTAGAGAGCTGGCTTCTGGAAACATTCACATATAGCTTGTTAGTAATGCATTCACATAATGAGTAATGGCAATGACATTTTTCACTTTTAATGACACATGGGTTTGTGTTGATACCCTCCGTGTTCCCTCTCATAGCTCATCAGTCATCTGGCCTTGGTCAAGTAGGTAGCACTAAACCTGCAGTGGTTTGGAGCTCGTTGGATATTGTGTTAAATGGAGATGAAAAACAAAACAAAACAATAGGAGTAATCTTTCACGCACAACCATCATGTCTAGACAAAGATATTGAACGGCACAGCAATTGTAAGGCACAACTGTGCTCCAAGTTTTCTTTGTCATTTGATTTATCACAAATGCTATGTGTTTTTCAGTGAGGGGTTTTTGAACTTCTAGACTTGCAGGGATTGATGGCTTTAACTTCTCCAGTATGCAGTTTGTCCCTTTTCCTCTTTGTCCTCTCTCCCCTCTGTACCTTTTCTCATGCATGTCTGACTCCAGAGCTGCATGTTTCTGATGCACGGTGACTGTCCCCACCAACCTGCTGAGTGTTTACTGTTATATTGTTCGTGATTTGTTGCTCCTCTTTTCTCTCTTTGCTTTCCCCTCACCCCAACCGGCTGAGGCAGATGGCCGCCCTCCTCGAGCTCGGTTTACGTCGGCGGTTTCTTCCTGTCAAAACAGAGTCCGACCGCCTGCCGTTACAATGTAAAGTTCCCCGCAATAATCGCTGTTGTGAATTGGCACTTTAGAAATAGAAATGAATTGAGGGGAACCCCCCCCCTCCCCCCGGAAGCCTTCTTCATAAATGTGACTAATGTACGCTGGCATGCATGAGTGTTTACCGGTGTGTAGCCATATGCATGAGCTTTCCCACCCAGTCAGCATAATCTATAATTGATGGTGAGACTTCCTCCCACGTTGCATGAGGCAAACTACCTAGATGGGACACGAGAGAAAGTGTAGGAACTGCTGCCAGCAACACACACTCTGATGGGAGATGTCCATTTTGCTGACCAGATAAACTCGAGTAAACAAACTGTTGAGAGGGAACAACATGGTGGTGTAGCAGGGGGTGCAGTGTGTGTGTGTGTGTGTGTGTGTGTGTGTGTGTGGGGGGGGGGGTGTTAGCTAAGATGCTGATTTCCACCTGACCTCTTTCTTTTCATACTGAGGCAAGTACAAGGGTCCAGGAGACAGAACAAGAGTGCAGGTTACCAGAAAGAGAGATCACTTGTAGTAGCTAACGTGATATGCACAGAAGGAACTGTCAAGAGCCTGTCGGCCTCTTTTCCATTTTGCATCATTCATTGCATTCCCCGACCTCGCTCGCACACTCCGCGTGTACGCACGCTCGACGCTGCCTCAGCTGTCGAGAACAGGCATGTGGAATATTTCAGCACTCAGCATCGTGACCGCCTCACTTTTCAGTCATGTCACACTCAAAGATTTATAGGGTACAAACTGTCATCCCGAGAAAGACTGAGACTCTAACCTTGCTTTGACCACGGTGGTGTCATGGCTGCTGTACTTTAAGGTAATGTTGTGTAGATGCGCATGTTCTCTGAAACTCTGGAAAAACAAGCCACCCGGGGAAAGATTCATATAGCTGTGTGTGCACAAAAGCAGAAAAATGCATACGCTGTCTTCTTGAGAGATTTCGAAAGCCACGTGTATGCGCTGTCCTCTTTTAAAAACACAAATCTCAGTCACAGTGAGATTTTACGCACATGGCCGAGCCAACTCTTTGCTCGCATCTTTAGCCACGAGTGGACACAGATGCTTTCTTATTGCATCAGTTCCATATAAAATCGCTGTTTGCAACTCAGGTTAATGAAGAAGTGCAATTTACTTTGGGGAGGATGTGAAGAAAGTGGAGAAAGGGAAATGTGGCTTTGATTGTTTTTGGAATTAAAAAGAAAAGAAAAACAGAACGGGGATAAAAAAGAGCAAAAGACCCTGGCAAAAAACAAAATATTAGACTACAAACAAAAGGAAAAAAAGAGAAAGCAGACCATTACACATGGTCACAGCTATTTATAGCATCAGTGATGATAGACCATCGTAAAAGCACTGGCTGTTTTGCTTCATGCTAGTTATTTCTCACCTTATTTTTCATCTTTATGCTATTGGACTTGGCCTTCTCTAGAGGCATTTTTACAGTTAATTTTTACATTATAAAAAACACTTTGCATTCGGGGAAGGTCATATTATATGCATGTTTCTTTGTACATACACAGTTTATGCACACAACCTCTGTAAACACCCCTAAAACTGGTCTTTGTTACACCTTCCTCACATGATTATCAGATTATTGAGTCTCGCTGATTTTCACCATGATTTTTATATTGTGTCTTTGTAATATGGAGACATAGTTCTGACTGAATCTCCCCTTTAGACCCTCTTGAGCACTGGAGCACTCTCCTTTGAGAGTCACTATTTTTTATTTACTCTTGTTTCCATTTCAGATTCTGTTACTCTCCCTTTTCATCATGATTTTTTCTCTTTTTTTGGTCAGGCATAGCCACAGTCTCCTTCCTTTTTTGAGCGTTCGTTTTCCTGGGAGATTTTTAGTATCCAGACAGAATTGCATAATAAAAGCGAGGATTGTAGTTAGCCAATCTAAATGCAGACCGCATCATTATTTTTATTTTACCTGTTACTCTGTGCAGTAAAAAATAAGTGTCATCTTTAACAAGGCAATAAATGTACAGTCCAGTTTCCTTTGATTTAATGAATCTAAATAACCTCAAACATCCATCATCATACGCTCATTTGCAAGAAAGGAGCTTGTGTGAAACAGCAGCAAGTGGCCCGTAAAACAATAATAAACTATTTTCAATCAAAACACATATTAAAACATTTTAAACTATCAACAAAATTTTTAGTAGCATCTTTATTGTATTTCTGATTTTCGCTCTTCTTCTCGCTCCCTGCGTCAGCGCTACCCCAAACAAGTGGGAAAGATCCACAGCATGACTCAGAAAAATCTAAGAGAGTCAAGCAGAGAAAGTAGATTGCAGATGATGTATCCTGTTTACAAAGCTGAAGGCTGTTCTTTCTATCTCTGCTGAGAAAGCTACAGAGTTGCAGTCCTGTTGGTTTGATATTTTACACATTTCAGAGACACCTGGTTTTAGGTTATGCCCTGAGGCTAAAGAGAAAGAAACAAGTTTTCTGGTGCAGATCCCTGAAGGGTTTATTTTATATGCTCTCATTTAAACGGATCAAGGAATATTTAGTCGGTGTTTGTCAGCTGCATATAGAGAGGTTCACGTCAAAGGAAAATCCTGAACCCTTGACTCCTGAAAGGTGTCCATTAAGTCTCTTGTGCTGTAATGGGCACCAAGTGAAAGTACCAAGTGAGGGAATATATATTTTATTTTATTCCAGGTTTCTAGTAGCACTCAGTTTTCTTTTCCTTTGGGTGATAACTTCATTTTATCATGCAAACACTCACCTGTTTATGCCTGCAATTACCTAGTCACACAATGTACCAGCAGTACTAAGCATAAGATCCAGCACACAAGTCCGGGGCTTCAGCTAATGTCCACATCAAACATCAGAGTCAAGACAAAAAGCGGTCTCCGTCACTGCAGCCGTGATGTGAGTGTTGATGCCAGATGGGTGAGTTTGAGTATTTCTCAGACTGCTGATCTCCTGAGATTTTCACAACATGAAAGTATGGCTGACGAATCTGCAGAAACCACGCGATCCAATCATGTCAGCATGGACCAGCATTTCAAATGGATGTTTCCAACATCTTGTAGAATCTATGGCATAAAACATTTAGGTTGTTTTGACAGCAGATGGGACTGGTCGATGTAATGACGGTTTTCATAATAAAGTGCTTGGTGTTCCTACTTTGGGATAAACTGGAAGTTTGATTAAAAACCTGCATGATCATTAAAAAGATCAGCAGTTTTTACCGCTGCAAAATTTTTTAACGTAAATGTAAATTAAAAGTAAATGTTCTTACTAGTAGAACTGAATTGTCTATTTTTTAACATCTTCTACATCATTTTTCACTTTTTTCCCCCCCATGTGACCGATGAGCAACACTAAGGAGATGGGTTGCACTCCTGGGCAGGAGTGCAACCCATGAATGAGGCTAAAACATGCGCGCATTAATAACAGGGATACTGTCATATACCCACATACATAAGGAGATGTAGATCCCCATTTCTGTGTGTAGTGGTGCATCTCAACTCATGCCAGTGCTTTCATTACCATTCAAAAGCAATGTGGAAAGCAGCAGCGGCACAAAGCGGCTGGAAGCCATGAACGGAAAAATGATGAAGAAGGTGAGGCAGAATGAGGAAGACAAATGACCTATATTGCCCATATACCTGTATATGTATGTGTGTGTATGTGTGCATTTACTGTGAAGTCGTACTATATTTAAATGTAAGTAGAAGTCCTGTCAGAATAGGTTTAACTGGTATGCCTGTAATAATAGCATAATAATAGCATATTAATGCAATGGTTTCATCTGGAGTTTAAAATTGTATACCTCTTTTCTTTTCAGAAAAGAGGTATACACTATTCCACTATTTCTATAACAAATAGTGGAATCTGGCCATCTCCACCCTGAAACTCATCAGACTGCCTGATGCATGCATTTATTGCAGCAGTGCTTCTCACTGATAAGACCCTCACCGTTAACTGTTGCTTATGCAAACCTAACATTTCCACCTGACTCTACTTTACTTTAAAAGCTTTCAATGAGATGACATGGTGGAGTTTTTTTGTGAACCACTGACTGTACATCTGTGCTTGGGTTTCCTCATAAACTGTAAGAGATGAACATGTCTGCCATGACATCAGTCTGTGCTTTTTCGATGCCTCGTTTGAGACTTTGATTGTGGATGTTGCTGTCTTGTATTGTTAACTTAGCCCACAATTAGCTTCACTTACGATTGAAAACCACATGTGCACATCTGCAAATTAGCAATTACACATTAGGCCAGGTGTAAGCACTTAATTTCTCCAACAGGTCAAATGAGAAACTGGGACTGCTGTGGAGGGTAAATGTCGTTCACGCAGTCTTATGAAAGAACGATGGCCCAGAAGGTTAGCTTAGCTTAAATTCTGAATCCAAAAATACTTAATAGCCAAAAAAGGGTTTCATCCTCTGGAATAGTATTAAAAATAACTACTAATTGCTTAAGTTAGTATTCTCTTACACAAACAGTCTGAAGAATTTCAGTTCAACTTTGTTTTCTGGGTGTGGTGTTTAGCACTGTCACGTCAGAGCAGCTCGGTCCTGGGTTTGAGTCTGCCAGTTGACCGGGACCTTCCTATGAGGAGTTTGTTCTCCCTGTGCCTGTGCAGGTCATCACCGCGAACTCCAGCTTCCTCCCACACCCGAAAGACAAGCATGTCAGGTTAACTGATGATCCTAAATTGGCTATAGGTGTAAATAGGTGTAAATGGTTATCAGTCTCTCGGTGACCCCCTGAATTAGAGTTTTCGCCTTGTACTTGATTTTTTCTTACACCCACTAGACGTTCTACAAATACTGTCACATGCATCTTCTCTTAATGCTGTATGTTGATTTGCAAGGCTATTTTGGGATTGCTCTCAAATTATTTGGGTATTTATGTAACCAGCACAAATATATGGACGTTAGCAGTGTACAGTTTTCCCTTTGTAGCTTCAAGCCCTGACAGAGATGTTCTAGACAGTCTTTATGATGCTTTGAGTGCATCGTGTAAATTTGTCTTCTTAAAGGCTCGAAAATTCAGAAACTCATTTCTCTGGCAGAGTTCAAAGCATTCATTGCAGCTGTGTGAGATGAATCCTTGGGAGTTGTCATTGCTTTGAATAAGTTTTTTTTTTCTCTTTTTTCTTTTTTGGGGGGGATGCTAGGCCTGTGTCTCTCTGTCGTTCTGCCTGTCTGTCCCCAGAACTTTTTACGCTGTATTATTTATCTAAGACCTCTATCTACAGAATATGGCTGTCTTATCGGTGAGGACTCCCTTGCAGATTTTGGATCCCAAAAGGTGCAATCTGGTTAAATATAGATTTAGCGTTAAAATGGAGCATAAGTGAATCCCTTTCCTGTGTTTTGATTATGTTCGATGCTTATTGATTTCCCAGGACATAGAGATGTGAAACGGTGGACAAGCTTGTGAAGAATTCATCTTTTCTCAGTATCTTGGGACCTCACAACAAACCGTATCACACAGTCAGCTCTGGGCAGTACAAAAGTCCTCACACACACACACACACACACACACACACACACACACACAGACTTTGCACATTTGTGCAATCGATGAAAGTGAGTCATCTGGATTAGGTTAGATTACAGAGCAAGAAAAGGCGAAGAGGAATGGAGAACGAGAGAAAAAGAGAAGAAAGGAGGAACGGGAGTTTAAGGAAGTCAGATCAAAACGCGCCACGCTCTGAGGCAAGTTCTACTACATCTCTCACAACCGGGAGGCGCAGCGCGAGTATGCGTCTGCCTGCCGTCCGCGTGATTCAAAGACATCTGTGAGAATGTAATTTGTTTTGACTCTCAGTCTCACCCATCCCTCCCCACTCTCCCCCCACCACAGTGATTGACTATTACGGATATAAGGCTTCAACATCACACAACATCACACGTCCTTGAGGGAGGAATGAAAGCAAAAGCGTCTTCTCTCCCCCTCTCTACTCAGTCACGAGGGTAAGGGGTTTAAAAAGTGGGGGCGGGCCGAGGAGTGAGCGATGGATGGAGCGAGGGGTAGAGGAGTTTGGGGGTTAAGCTGACGTCCAGACTTGGCATGATGGATGTTTCTATAAGAGATATGGAAACACGGAGCGTGACGGACATTTCTATTATAGAAATTCTATGCTGCTTGCTACCCAGCAGTTGGGAGCGAGAGAGAGAGAGACTTCTATGCAGTAAGGCATGCCAGACAGGACAAAATGTGGAGAATAATGCTATTGATACAAGCTTGTACTTTTCTCATCCTGATCTAATATCTGTGTCGTATCTGTCTCTGTCTTTTTCTCCATCACAGAGTGTCTTCCTGTCTGTCTTTCGCTGTCTTTGCAGTGAGAGGGTTATGCCAGAATAATAGGCAGTGCTGATATATATCTCCTCCACGGGCCCTGCGGTGCTACACTTGTCACTCCCCTGTAGAGAGATGTGGACATGTGAGATGCCGTGGATGATCCTCTGTGGCGAAACATTGTACGGTTACGTAATGCATTTGGTATTCAGAGAGGAGAACAAGAGGAAGGAGGAAAGATGGGAAGCAGAGGTGGAAAGAGTCACACGGCTCAGTAAATGAGGGCGAGGAGCTGACTGGAAACATGCCACGTAGTTCATTTTGCCTTAGAATTAAATCTCCCATTTCTTACTCTTAGTATGGAGTGCTGAGTGTGCTACCTGAAAACAATCACATCTGGAGGTCTCTTTAAATATCAGTTGTAATCTTGTTTTTACTTGTATTCTTTTAGCATTTGAAGAACAACAACTACCAGAAGACAGAAAAAAACCCTCATCATAAAAAATTAATTAACAGTTTTAAGCTACTCATCGAACATCTTTGAACATTCAGCCAGTGCAGATAAACGCAGAGAAACTTGAGCTTCCAGCTACAAGCAAGCTCGCTTGACTGATATTAATAAAGCAAGCTCATACTGGAATGCCTCCAAAAGAAACATAAAGTGCCACTCTGCTAACATTTAATATTGTGCAAACGTATTTAGCCGCCCCTCATTTCTTTAGATTTTTATGGGAAAATGGAAAATATGCGCAGTGATTTATTGAATGTGCAAACATACTTGGAAATACAGAACAGTAGGCAAAAACAGAGTTTGTATAATTTCAACAACTTTGAAAGTCAATATTTGGTATGACCACCTTTATTCTTTAACACAGCGCTGCTGCAGTAAAAATACTATTTTATGCCTGTCAGACAGAGATTTATTTTTATCTTTGTTCTTGTAGATTCAACTGAAGGAATGGAAACAAATTACTGTGAATGTTTTGAGACAAAGTGCCTAAAGATGCCATTGATAATTGGATCTTTCTGTGGACACAACACTGATTCATCTGTTGAACCAGTGCTATCAATAAAGTTACCTTTTGTCACCAAAAGCTGATTCTGTTCATCTGGACGTAGCGTTGTCAGAGGGAGAAACGTCACATTACATAATGACTGAAACCAGCCCACTGAAGGTACAATGGGCTGTGAGGTCAGTTCATTGATCATTAATATGGAAATTCTCATGACCATTGTTCAACAACCACTAATCAAAGCCCATTGATGAAAGACCATTGATCAATGACCATGACTCCATAGAGAGTTGAGGAATGGCTGCAATCACAGCACTGCAAGACGGCAAAAGATGTACCCTTAGCCCCCCTCCTCAATTGGGGAAACATGCAGTCAGTTGAGACTGAAGAATCACTTGGATGAGTGACGAAACGTTTCTCCCACAAAACGCTACGTCCAGATGAACAGAATCAACTTTTGGAGATTTACTTACCTGGATGATTGAGCACACATCAAGAAGTTACCTTTTGTACACACACACACACACACACACACACACACACACACACACACACACACACACACACACACACACACACACACACACACACACACACACAAACAAAGACCTTGAAAATGGTCAGGTACAAGAAGTGGACTGAAAAGGAGTGAAAAAGCAGTCAAAGAACAACTTAGGCTGGAGAACTATCGCTCAAGACCACTTTTGAAATGTTTGAGAAAATGTGGGTGTTTGGAAGCAAAATATAAAGAAATAACGGTCGGTTCAAGAGTTTTGCACAGTATTATATAGAATTTATTCAAACGTTTCCAAAGTGAATGTAACTGTTCACATCTCAGTTCCATTTAGAAGTAAGGAGACTGCCAAACATTTGCAGTGTAGCACATTTTCACAAAGTGAATTCAAAGTTGAATCAAAGAACTGTTTATTTTGTCAATTTAAAGGTAATTTAAATGAAGGAAGTTTCCCACATGTCATGCCAAATGTTCGTCACTGCAGTCAGGAACAATCTCAACTCACATTTAAAACTCATTTCAGATAATGAAAGTTTGGAGTTGTCGTGTATGCAGAGTAGGTCGTAGCTCAGGACAGAAGTGATGGTTAAATGCTCGATGCTGCGTATTCACAGTGGCTGATGACACAGATCTGACCACAGATGTTCCTCAGTTGTAGTGTTCAAATCTGATTCCCATCTCGCTGTCTCTCTGTAGATTTGTGAAAACGTAGCACAAAGCCCTTTATTCAACAATGATAGATATATTTTAGAACTCTGTTTATATGGGCGTCCCTCAAAAAGCAATTTCTCCTCAGCAGTCAGCACAGTTAAGGTCATTTCTGGGTCCTGGCTGGTTCTAAGAAAAAGACCTTAACTGAAGGTGAGAGAAAAGAAAAGTCCTGGCTGAATGGATTCATGTTTTCTCGTCAGTGGTTCAAAAGGAATAAAGAGCTTGTCTTCATAACAGTCTTCCAAATATTAGATTTCTTTATGACGCCAGGGTCTTATTGTTTAAAGTATGAGTTTATTTTTTCTCAGACATGTTTTTGTTGACAGACTGAGATCTCTGAGTCACATACACAATTTTAATACTTTAAGATACATTTACTTCATTTTTGAGTAGATGAAGGGAACAGTTGCCATAAACAGACCTTGAGGTGAGATTATTTTGTCAATTGTTTCGTTGCCAAGGTCAAGAATAGACTCTAAGCCACAGCCTCACTCCCTCCTACTGCTTATTTCAAAGCAGCTAATGAAGTGCTCTTAAATTATGCATTAAAAACTAAGTAAAGTAATTAATGATTTGCGTTAATTGCTTTGGTTCTAATTAAGAGAATTCTCTCAAAAAGTCATGTAATCTCGCACAGCCCTGCGCAACCGTGTAATGATACCAGCTCGTAAACATCTGACCACTTGTTACGGACCATCCATCTATCCATGGTTTGATCATCTAGTAATCTCATAAGGCATCGTAGGAAGCACAGATAGTTTACTTCCAACTCTGACATGTCAGTGCCCCTGTGAAGAAAGGCAAGTCCACAAAAATAGCTTTTCTAGTGTGGTGCTAGAGAATGACTGCCACAGAGCTCTGACCTAAAACCAACAAATAAAAAACAAGAGAGTGAGCCAGCTTTTATCACCACAGACATTAAAAGAGAAAGCCGTGGCACTCTAGCAATCGGGAAAAGGTCTTTATTGAAGTATTCTCGAAAGCCAAACGGAGCCTGTCATTCCAAAGAATCAGCCAGCAGCTACGATCTTGCTGCACTGGCACACATTCGTATTAAAATGTTCAATTTCAGCTGTGTGGTGGGCACGTGTGCTTCAAATTGAATAGCATTTGAAATTTTTCAGATTCTCTAAACCTTGACTGAATTCCCAGATAAACAGCCTCAAAGCATGACACAATCACCGCCATGCTCGACAGGGGCAATGGTGTTGTTTTGATGAATATGTAGTATATTAGTGCTGTTTTTGTGTCAAAGATACCATTTACATCAGAGCACAACACATTTTGGAAGACTTGGTGTATCTTGTTTCAAAATTTAGCCAGGCTTGAATGTTTTTCTTTAGTTTCAGCTCCTTAACGAAAGATCCAACGATGAGACACCCCCCAGAAAAGGAATGCATTTACAGGTTAAGGCCACTGACATTTTTTCCCATAGAGGGGTGCAGAGGAGATTTAGGAGACAGGCAGTTACTCTAGGAGACTGTAGAACATCCTTAACCCATCAGCAGGTCTGGAGAAGCCGTGAAGAACTTTTACAAACATTATAACAACTCTATTTTTGCCTTACATACATTTCCACGTATGTTTGCACATTTCAATAAGCCACTGAGTCTATTTTCTATTTTTCTAGCATCATACAAAGAAATAAGTGGAAGCTAAAGACTTGTGAAGTCCCCTTCTGAAAGCTTTCACCTTGCTTTTCAAAGGAATTGTACAGATTACACATTAAATTGTGGTCATATGTAGTATGCAGACTTTTTGAGTTTGTGACATATTCATGGTTCCAAAGCTTCTAGATACCAACGAGACCTTGAACCCACATTAGATTCACAAACGCTATTTTCGGTAGAAAATATTCACCTGAAAATTACCATCACACGATATAGCTCTTCTCCAAAAGCCGATGTGCATCCATATCCGCACGCAGAAACATACACAGATGCCTGCGTAACAAAACAAACACACATACAGGTGTGACAACTGCGAGCGTGTCTGTGTGTAGGGCGTCTGCCTCTCCAAACAGGCAGTAGGCCAGAGAGGGGTTTTAACACACTTAATGGGATTTCACACTCTGAAGTACACACGTGTACACACTCTCGGACACACACTAATGTTGAAGACAAACATGTCTGAAAGCTATGTGTGATCCCAGACAAATAAACACACACACACCCACACATGCACACTCTCTGATATAAAAGGATTTGTCAGGCTCCCACATTGTACACATGCAAAATTAATGGACTCCAATATCCACACAGAAACACGACTGTTACTCAGTCATTTACAAAAGAGATGTGGCTTCACACACCTGACAGAGTGAAGACGCAGAAACACAGACGCTATACAAATCTTCCATTATGTGTCAGCCCAGGATTGTTGGGGCTTTACCGGTGCTGTGGTCATGGTGACCTCTTATTCTTCAGGGAGTGTTTAAGGAGTGCTCTACTGAAAATCTATATTTTCAATCATCTGGTACTTGGTGTCTCAAAACTTGCTGAATGCTGCACCGAAAAGTTTGTAGCTCGCCTTTTTGCAGAGAACGGCAGGTGTGGTAGGGTTGCTTTGACTGCAGTTAGAGCAGAAATTGAATCATAAGTCATTATTTTTTGATCTGTGCATTTATGTTTTTTTCTGTCTTGTCACATGAGCGGTTGAGCAACTTTTTTTCCATCCCTCTTGATTGCTATTAGAAACCATGTAAGGATCGACTTAAACAGATTAAAGGAACAGTTCAAACCAAAAGCAATTTATGCAAAAATTTGGCTCAGTTCTTGGAGTTCTGGTTTCTCCTGCCATCCTAAACATGCTGGTTTATTTCTCAAGCATGTACTAATATGAGCGTAGCAACTCTGGTTAAATTGTGACCGATAACAATGAATGTATTTCCATCCAGACTGTCAAAAATGTGCACACATACACAGGCCAAGGTGTACTAATGTGTGCACACAAAAACCGCCATAAAACATTGGTAAAATCATGTGTGAAATGCATTCATTAAACACACTAAAAACATCAACTGTGTGGAGTTATAAAGACCCGGAAAGCTTCACCAAGTAGCAAGCAACAAACTTTCCAGAGCCACTTATCAAGCCTGTGCGGTGAGAATTTAGCACTCCAATAAAATTGATTTTCTTCAGATTTATTTCTCTAAGAATACATCTGTTTGGGACTAATGCTCAAAAACAGGTGTGTTTGGGGATCAATTTAATATTTCTCAAGAAGACAGGCTCCAGACTTCTCTCAAAGTGGATGGCATTTTTTATTTTTTTTTATTTTCCCCAAACAAGAAACTCTGCGGTAGTTATCTGTTGTCTTCAGAGCATGCAATAAAATATGGGACCTCTACGCTGAGAGAGTGAGTGAGAGCGAGAGAGGAATTTCTTAGTAATAGAGCTTATGTGCTCTGGTAGGTGGACCGTGTTATGGCCTGTCTGAAAACTTTTGCAAAGTTTGGCATTAGAACTTCACCAGACAAATGACCCGGGCCACATACCATAAGTCATGGAGGAAAGCATCTTTCTCTCTCTTCCTCTTTTTCTCCCTCGCTTTCTAGTTCTATCTGTCTCTCTCACTTAGGTGCACACACACACACACACACACACACACACACACACACACACACACACACACACACACACACACACACAGCTAGCGGCAGCTGAAGCAGCATCACTCAGACACCTCAAGCTGTTAATTTCCTTCCTGTCTTGATACATGCAGCCAAGTGGAAAATATTATAGAAGCAACAGCAGTGTGTCCGCTGAGCGCTCACGCAAGCACCCCAATCTCTTTTCACCTTCTGACAAACACGTGGTTAAAAGAATCTGTGCGACTGTGCCAGGAGTGCCTGCTGGCTGCTGTTTGCTTTGTGTGTGTTACTGTGTGGCACACACTGGTGAGCTGGGAGGTCGGACGTAATGGAAATGCGGCTCACCTGCTTTCCTGGTTGCTGACGTGCCGACTGATGGAGAGGCGACCTCTGCTGTGATGGTGGGGACAGAAATTGAGATAAATGATGGAAATAATGGCACACCATGGTACAAACTTTGTTTTTCTCTTTCAACTATGCATAACTGGCATTCAGTTTTGATACTGTGCAGAAGGCTTCAGGGAGCCAGACATTCTTGTAATTTTATAGAAAGTGGTCTTGAGCAGTAGTTCTCCAGGCTTCCTGGAGGTCTTTCAAAGTTTTTCTTTGGACATGGGACTGATTTACAATCATTTTCACTTCAGTCGTTGTACCTGACCGTTAACACTGACCTGTGAATTATTGAAACATAAAATGCACCTGACTAGAAGTATGAATCAGTGTTGTGTCTACACATGACAGATGACTTAGCAAAATTGTATTTAATTGTATCTTTAGGCTCTTTTTTTATTAGTCAGTTGTAAATGCACATAATTTGTTGCCACTTCTTTTGTTGCATCTATCATAGCATGGTGTGCAGTTTGCACTTAAAATTTTGAGGAAACTGGAAAAGAAGCCACAGAAACTGCTGTTGGGGAACTTGTTGAAGTACCATCAGAGTTTGGTCCACCATCTAATTCAACCTGGAAAACATCTGATTTGGAACAGCTTCATTTTTCAGCATGACAGTGATCCCCAAAAAACTGCTAGTGTTGTAAAAGCATACATCAGCTGTGGATTGCCCTTTTCTGAGCCTGCACCTCAATGTTATTAAAGCAGTGTGGGATCATTTTGACTTATTTTGGGTCCAGTTTGTATGCCATTTGGCATACCTCAGCCTTTTCTCCCTTTTTTCCTTCCTTAAGACTGACTTGACAACCACCCTTCTACTGAGACTATTTCTGATGGGGCTTTAGTGAACACAGTGGCCAAACTGAACAGCCAGATCCATCTCCCAGGTCATCTTTGCTGAAGGAAATCTGCTTGAAATGGTCAGATACAAGGACTAAACTAAAATTGTGTGGAAAAGGTAGCTAAAGCCCAAAAGAAAATGACCTTCAGAAGACCTGGAGAACGCTCAAGACCACATAAAAAATTACAAGAAAGTCTGGCTTCTTGGAAGCAAAATATAAAGAAATGACAGATCTAACCGCTCTCATTTAGTCGTTATTCCTCTTGCTTATATTGGCCGTTGTTGCTGCTGCTACACTTTCTTTGCCACTTTTTCCTACACTCTCATAATAACCTTGTTCAAAATCTCTCTTGCCCAATGACCACTCCGCCAGTTTAAGCCAACCTGCCCCTTTTCCCTGTTCTTTAAATCCACTGCGATCTGTCACTGTGCATTTCAGGCTCTGTATTGGTACATTTGGACTGTTCAGGCTGGATGTGTGTCATCCAAACTCTGATCCAAAGTCTTTACCTCAACACCACCATCCTAGCCTTCCAAACGATCCCTCCTTATTAAAAGGTATATTGTCAATATTTTACAAGAAGCTCGATGACAAAATGAGAATATAATATTGTGTAACTGAACATACTTTTAAGCAAAGCTTCCCCTGCTCTCAGCACAAAACGTCTTGTTTCACTGGAACTCTAAATTTCATGCAAATATAATTTTACTTCCTTGATATAAAGAGGCACAGTTACTCCTTCATTTTATCAACAATAAATGCCTTTATAGAGTCGTTTGTAAATGCTGGCTAATCACCCTTAGTTTGTGTATGTGGGGATATACCCACATACACAATGCTAAGTGCCCAGAGTGAGGGACAAAAACAATATCCATGTGCAAAGGATTTGAAAATGAAAGTGCATGACCCAAATTGGGACCGATGGTCTGTTGCCCTGCTACAATTTGTCTGGCTTATTTCCAAACACTGTTGTTATTTGCTCAGACTTGGCAGTAGTTAGTAATTCTTCAAAAAAAGGGAAAGTCAGCAAATGCAGATGCCGTGAACAAAGTGGATTATGTATTATGATTAAAGTCTCTGGGTCCACCTGTCACAGGATATTGTTGTTGGCCAAATGCTGGTAAAATTAATTATAGATTTAAAGTAGTGCAATTCTGCAGGAAAAAAAACAGGAAGAGCTGCTAGCTTCTGAAAGAAGGTCATTTTTTTCTTTTCTTGGATGATATCTGTTCAGTGAGAGGCATTCGTGATCTCAAGACTCTTCTTTGGTACTAAAAACATGAAAACAACATGAGTTATCAAGATGACAGTGCACTTGGGTTGATTTGATAAGTAGCTATTGGCTCACCAAGACACACTAAGTGGATAACAGGCAAAGGTGAAAACTTTCTCTGCTTCAAAGAAGAAAAAAAAGCGGTGTGCTGCAATAATTCACCTGGTGCAGATGATAGAATTTAACAGCAGAAGTGCTGTGGGCAACTTTGCTGATTTTATTTATCCATCCTAAATTCAGTAAGACTTTCTCTGTTTTGTGACTGTAAGATTGCAGTCCAGGTCCTGCAATTTGGCTTCAATATTGGATCTTAACAATTTCGTCCCACCTTTTTTTGTCATAATGCACCTCCATCAACTTTGCCCCGGAGCTCGGACACAGCCGCTGCAGCTGCCGTCTCTGCCTCGCTGCCATTAACTCATCTGTAATCTTTAGTGCTTGGTCCAAAGTTGCAGTAAACAGTTTTGCTTGCTTGCAACTTGGAGTTTTATTATCCAGTAATCATGTAACACATTGCCAGTAAACTGCACACAGCTGGACGATAAATTCTCTGCCGAGCTTTCACTCGACAGAGTTTGCACTTTTGTTTTTCACCTTTTCTATCTAAAACAGCTGTTTTGTTTGAACCCCTGGTACATTAATAAGATCTTCAGGTTACCATGTAATAAAGAAGATCACAATTACTGAACATAGTGAACCTTCAGTTGTTATTTAACAATCTCAGCTGGATCGATTGCTCAAATACTTAGCTGTTGCACTTTAAACAGGATACAAAGTGACAACAGCACTGATATGTGTATCACGTTTCCCGCTGATACAGGCACAGATCAAATCATCTGTGTCGCATCTGGTTTGCCCGTGTTTTTTTTTTTTTTGGTTGTTGTTTCCTCTAATGTTGCTCTACTTTGTCATCCTGGCTGATGAAATATTTGTAGTTTTACATAAAAAGCCCGCGCTGGGCTCCTTTGACAGTGCAATCAAACATTTTTAAACTCTCAGATCAAGAAAATTCCAGCAGCATCCTTCATCAGCTCTGCTGGGTGCTTTAAATTCAGTCTTGTCTTAAGTATGAAGCAGTTCGTCTTTCTTAAAATTCGAATAGTGCATCGCTGCCCGTTCTGGACTAAACTGCTGGTGAAATTTCCAAAGCAAATCTGCAGAACAGTCTCAATGGCACAACAGCACAATGGATCAAATACTCTGTCTCTGTGTGTAAGAATAAACATGTGGTTAAACAGAGCTTAATTTGAACAATCTGAACTCATTCGAGAAAGTTAAATTACCTGGAAACATTTCATATTTCCTAGAAGTTTTCTTACTCTTGATTGATAACTTAATTGATTCGATCAGACTGACTGACATATCTTCCTAGTAACCATCCTCAGATTCTGAAGATGTTTCTAGAAGGTATTTTGATGTAAACACTGCAGACCTGCCACTGAGGTACAACCTGTTCATACTGAATGGTATTTGTGATTGTTTTGAACGAATCAGGTTTATCCTGGCACATTTTCAAAGTCTGAGCCCTGTCCCTGCTTTTTCTTTTCACCGTTGTGTCTTCTAGTGTGTGCCACTGTGTGTCTCTCTCTGTCCATGTGTGCTTTCCTTGTCACCTTTTGCAAGGATAGTTTATGAAAAACCAACCTGGGATTTGTTGCATATTTCTGCTAACACACAAACAGACAAGGAAACAGAGAGAAAATATCCCATTTATAGTCTTCTAGTTCCTGTCCCCCACAGCTTGATGCCTCCACTGCCGTGTTTGACTGTAGGGGTGGTATTAATGAGGTGATGCTCAGCGCCTAGTTTCCTCTAAACATGCCGCTGGAAATTGCGGCCAAATGGTTGAATCATCATTTCATCAGACCAATTTCCCCTTCTAGTTGTCGTTCAGGTGGCCTCTGGCAAAACTCCCAGCATGTTGTGATGTGCCTGCTAGTGAGGAATGAAGTCCATCTGGCCACTCCACCATTAAGGTATAATTGGTGCTGCACTGAAGGCTGTCCTTGTAGAAGGTTCTCCTATAGCCAACAAGGAACCACAGTATGGCTCTCATCCATCCCTTATTACTCATTTTGACTGGGTTTTCAGTTTGACTGTTGGTTGCTTCACACTTCTTCTGTTCAAAGTAACTTTGTTAGAAATTCCTTTCAATGCTTAAAGTATTGTCTTGTATCGATCCCCAGATCTTTGCCTTGACACAGTCCTGTCTTGCAGGCCTATGGACTGCTGACTTGACCTAACAACTCTCATGATAATGTCCAATATTTTATCCACCCTTAGGAACCCAGAGTTTTTAGGTTTTTTTCTCCTGTACATCACCACAGTGGATTTTAGGTCAAACACTCACCATGTGGCAGACTTTCAACTTTAATTCAAAGGGTTTAATCAAAGTGCTGCATGAACTGTTCATGAATTAAAGCCATTTTTATACACGTCCCACATTTCAGAGGCTCAAAAATAATTGGACAATTGACTGATACAATAGCTTCATGGCCAAGTGAGGCCTGTTCCTTCAGTAGATCACAGCAAATTAGGCAAATAAAAGATCTGGAGTTGATTCAAAGAGTTGAATTTGGAGCTCTGGTAGTCATGAAACTGTTCATCAAACAATTGTCCTGTTACTTTCGATCCTCTGAGAATGAGGGACTGGATATAAAACTGGCTGTAATTCCAAAACGTTTTTATTATTATTATTATTATTTTAAAGCATAAAGCATTATTTTTGAACTAAAGCCAAAAGTTTGGATTTCAACCACATCTTGATTGTTTAACTTAAGATTCACTGTGGTGACACACAGCGACAAAACCTACAAAAACTATGTCATTTTCCAAACATACTCCCAAGAACCCAGCTACAGTATTTGAGGTTACATAACTGTATCATTAAATACACCATATCTGTTCTTTAATATATGTGTGAAATGCTTCCTGTGGCCACTGGAAGGTGCTGTCACATTAAAAGGGGTCGAATTAACACAGAATTCATTGTTATCAGTTTCACTATTTCATTCCATACAGAGTGAGTGATTGTTGGGTGTGCAACCAACACAGAGTGATTGTGGACAGTTCATCAGCTTGATGGTGATGACACTACAGGGAGGTAAAAATACTGATTTGTTGAAAAGTTGGCTTGAATTGAAAAAGGAGTGACAGCACGCTGACAGGTATAAAACATTCATCAAAGCACATCAATGCAATTCAATTCATTTCAATTCAGTTTTATTTATATAGCGCCAAATCACAACAACAGTCGCCTCAAGGTGCTTTATATTGCAAGGTAGAGCCCACAATAATACATACAGAGAAAAACCCAACAATCACATGACCTCCTATGAGCAAGCACTTTGGCAACAGTGGGAAGGAAAAACTCCCTTTTAACGGGAAGAAACCTCCAGCAGAACCAGGCTCAGGGAGGGGCGGGGCCATCTGCAGCAACCAATTGGGGTGAGAGAAGGAAGGATAAAAGCCAATGGCTGCAGTTAACATTTTTAATGGCTTCTTACGCTCACTTCATAATGAAGAAGTGTTACGTATGTTCTCCGTGAGTAGCTAAAGGAACAAAAGTAGTGCGACCACAAACAAAAGTTGCCAATGTCCCCTGGTGACAATACACAGCTACAACACGTAGACGATAATCTGCAAAGCTCCATGTAGGAGCGCTGCCATAACCATGCCAGTCACTTAAGCTGCTTGAACAAACATCTTACTGGGGCTGGGAGGGATCCGTCTATTTATGTTTTTTGAAAAATCTATACACGCCTCAGTTTCTGGCACAAAAAACATTGAGGATAAAAACTGGAATTTCTTATTTCATCTGTTTCATGAATTTGTTGATGCTCTCACTAAGTGCGAGTGAGAATCGGCGAGTGCCTGCTTTGTAAATGTGTGTTTGGATAATGGAGAGTCCAGTGATTGATGGAAAGGTTAATCATTCTAGACAGATGGTATGTGCTGCTAAATCAGCATGAGGTGAAGTCAGTGAGTGTGTATGTGTGTGCGTGTATATCAAGGCGTTCATGTCCGCTTAAGCTGTAATGAGCCGGTTTTCTATGTGAGGGAAGGAGGACCGGGCCATTCAGGCATCATTGGAACCAGCAGCCTCATTATTTTCAGAGAACGTAGACAAGGAGAAAACAGCGTATTCATTTCCTAGCTTGTGTGTGGGGAAGTTGTTTGGCGACTGAAAACATAAAGCAAGCCGAGTTCAACAGCTCATTGCACCAGAGCTTCATAGAAATCTACAGTAACGCTACCAAGGTTACTTCATAGAAACTGTGAATCCAGACGTGTGATTGGAATGACCTGATATGAAGGGGTCGAGTGCATCTGTGCGTGTGCGTGTGTGTGTGTGTGTGTGTGTGTGTGTGTGTGTGTGTGTGTAATGAATCCGATGAGGCTCATGCAACCTTTTTGTCTAGACCTCATAAAGATCTGTTGACCCAAGCTGACTTTCACGCTAACACATGCACACTTTCACTGCACACGTTGCTGATCAGCTTAGACATGCTCAATGCAGCTGCAACATTTCCATGCCTTTTATACATAAAACATGGCTTCTGTGTAAACAGAATACCTTCACATGGGTAAACTAAAGCACAGCCTCCCCCGACGTGAGTGCACACACGAACGCATTCACACACACGCTTGAAAGGATGGAGGAGGCAGCGGCAGGCCATAGCTAGGAGCTAGGGCAATGTGATAAATGTGTTTGTACGTCTCATATAGGCTCAAGAATGTGGATACACACAGTGGAGGCGAGGAAGGAGAGGGAAGGAGGAGGAGTGAGTGGGTGGCCGAAGGAGGTTGTGAATGAGGAGAGAAAAGCAAAAGATTTTTGTCATCTCAGTCACAACTTGAGGGTGATATTTTATTAATGTTGCTAATATCAATATTGCTACTGCCAATAATATATTAAAGACTAGAATGAGTTATTAACACCATAACAAGACAGCAATCAAATTACTCAGTGACAGTAGACTGTTGAGGTCAGGCAATGATAACACCCGGATAATTGCAATATGGTCTTCTTGAGCTATTCAGTGACAGAATGGAAAGTTTGAAGATCGATATTTCAAACAAAACAACTGAGACGTCATTCTCTGCTGCCGCTCTTTAAATGCTTTGTGGAGAATCGCATGCTCTACGCGGTTTGACAGACATCTCCGAGGTGCCGCATCAGAGCTTCATTTCCATGGCTCCACTCAGGCACAAATAACCAGTTTGACCAGTGTCATATTTCAACACTGCTTCCTTCTTTGTTATGCCAACCTCCTCACATTCTCTGTATTATGCTACTGCCGTCGAATACTTGGCAGAGGTGCTCATATTAAAAGGTCCTTTCAGCACCAATCAGATGCATTGAAATGCCTGCTGCTCTTTTTATATCTCTGTTGAACATGAAGTACAGCCGTAAAATTAGAGGCTACCGAGTGCGCAAACTACCAAAAAGAGACGGAGAATATTTCAGACAAATGATCAGACAGGAAAGGAAAAAAAACAAGAAAAGAAAAAGATGCTGTTTATAAAACTCGCTAGGATCATATTCTACGCTTTTGTTGTTTATTTCCAATGACCAACTGTTTGTTTTATTTTGCTCATACTTCAACAGAAAGCATTTATTCATTGTAAAAACAACAAAACAAAAGCAAAAAGGTTGGTATAAATCCCAGACAGAGGTCAAAGTTCACATCATATTTTTTATAGAATAATAACTTCATGAAAATCTGGCTGTAACCTTTGTGGTGTAACATTTTCCACAAAACTTAAAACACTACAGCAAATTTTTCAAAGCTGAGTGTAACCAAATCATCTAACTACACTCACATACACGGATGGCAAACCAGGGTAGTGGATACAGCAGGGCAACGAGAAACAAGTGACGACAATCAAGACAGAAATGAACTGAACTGAAAAATAAAGTGGAGAACACAAGATGAAGATGAAGACTGAATTTTTTTCTTTTTTATTGGAGTGCATCATGTTATAACAAAGTTCACCTTTGCTCACCTTCAACGTGTAGCTATTTCAGCACAGAACTGAGCTGTAGCTCACACACAATGATGGAAAGCATACGATAAATCCAAGTACAAATCTGAGGCACAACCAAGAAAATCATGGTCTGAATGCTTACCCAAGAGGAGCATTGTAGGCTTTCTATAGGCTTCCTCTTATTACTCTTTTTGCCGTATTTATTTATTTATTTTACAATATTATTCACATTATTATCTGTGTGTATTGTGTTGGAGTGGGCAGGGGGTGAAGGCCAGGTTGGTGAAAGGAGAAGAAGAACGAGGAACAGAAAAAGAAAAAGGGGGTTGAGGATGAAGCCAACAGACATAAACACAGTGTTTGTCATGAGCATCATGTCATGTCATTACATGCTAACAGGGGGCAGGAAGGACAAAAACATGGCATGATACACTAATAACGCTAAAAAATGTATTTTTATTGATTTATTTAGGCAGCACTAAATTAAACTAGTCCTATGATGATCATTTCCATATTTTCTTTATGTTTCCCACTAAAAGTATCTTTGCATGATTCAAGATTCAAAATAATTGCATCTTGGTGCAGCTTCCAGACAGAAGCTGACACTTCAGCTTCTGTCTGGAACAAGCTGTTTCAGCTCCTTTCCTCTTAAGTTTCTTTCTTCTGACTGGCTGCCCTTCAACAAACAAAAGGTTTGGTGTGGCATCAGGTGGGTGGTGCTGCTGTGCACACACAGACCACACTGAGCATATCCTCTCAGTGACATTATACAAAGACAAGAAAAAAGTGTCCCACACTGTTAGGAGCAGTGCAATTTTGTTTTGTGGTGATTACCTGCACACATGCTAACCTCCTTAGTTAAAATGTTGCACACGTGACTTCAGACACCTATCAGCAGACTCACAAGAATATTTTTCGAGGCTTATCACATGTAGCACACAGGAGGAGAAAGTCAGCTTCATGCACATTTTTAGTGGAAATACTAATTTAGTCAAGACCGCTGTCCTTTTAGAGCCACGTGATGACCACTCACTCACTGTAAATACACAGAACCTGTACCAGAGCTGCTCTCACATCAGAACTGCTGGACATAAGTAGGTGAGATAATGTTTGCTTGTCGCATGCAGTTCCATCAGGTAATGTCTAGAAAAGTTCAGGGTTATATATATACACCATGTGTGAAAACTTGAGATTGCACTGAAAGAACATTTTTCTGAGCCAAGAAAGAAATATTGTAGTTATTGTTGCTTTAGGCTGAGATTTTTCCCACCAGTCATCTAATGTATATAAAACGGAGCATATGGTTTTTGCTCTGGCAGGCCTCAAGTTCAAGCTCAGCTGCAAATCCGTGAATATCAGCTGATGTCGGTGCCAGCTGGCATTATCTGATGGTTCACCTGATGCTCTTCTAAGCATCCAACTGGCAAACATCTTATGAGGCAACCTGTTCAAAATGGTTCAACCTGCCTCCCAGCTCCTCCTTTTCATGTTATTTCTCCATTTATCAGTCATGTCTGTTATTATTGATGCCATCTCTGTTCTGTGAGGGAATCTTGTTGCTTTGATTTGACTTTCCACATTTCCACATCGCTTGTAATATCTTTTCTATACTGTAGCTAGTATTGTTTTAACTTTGGAATATTCAATTTTAATTTAACATGACACTCGAGTGCCTTAGTTTTACTTACCTTCACTTATTTTTTTTCTATAGAGTTTCTATCTTTAATATTAATACTTTAAGCGAGCATCAGTAGTCTGACTCTGACATGTGCATTGAAGGGCAGGGAGGTCCGGATGCGGATGGATTAACAGTTTAGGTTTGACTGAAATGGTCCTGATGCGAACGCTTTTAGAATAAAAAGAATTTGCTCAAATCACTGAAACACTCGACTGGATGAAGAGCAAAGTTTCACTACATCAATATTCATGTGGTGATACATCACTGGGCACTTTTACAAATCTATTCCAAATGAAGTACCATGCATTTGTGCCTGCTATCACAGGATCTACCTCTCAAACATCATTTGATGCTTGAAATGAGCTCTTTCTTTCCAGCCTCCTCACCTGCCTTCCTCATCACAGGAACAGAAATGTGCGCGGTATATTTTTGGTTCCCTCTTCCGCAGACAAGTATTGTTTCGGATTCGTGACAAACGTAGAGTCGGGCTCTAAAGCGATGATGAGGGATTATTCTATTACTCATTTTTCCTCTCTGAAATAATGTACACGGGAATATTTAATATGGCTTTGCCTGCTGGGTGGAAAGCATCTGACTAGACTGCAGATTTACAGCGAGGTTCTGACCATTTTGCATAATCCCAGGAGACATCTGTCTGTGTGAGTCCCACCTAGTACATTTCACATTTGAAGAATTTAAATGAGGCGCTTAAGGACTTAACACTAACAGACTTTTCTAAACACATGCAGGCAAAGATGCTAATTTCCAACAGATAATCGACTGTTCGCGGATAATCTCTGTTGCCCTAAAGCATGTACGCACTTTAAACCAGATTTTAATTCAAAAATAAACCATAACTGTTTAAGGTGTGTGTCTTTCTGCGCGTGTGAGTGCGCAGAGTAAATCCCGAGCCAAAATCTTTCCAGCTGCACTGCTGTTTATCTGTGTATCACTCACTTTATGGTATTTGTTCGCTGGTTTTTCCTTGTTTGCAGAACTCAGTGGATAAGAAGCACTTCTGTCTCAAGTTATGCCAGCCCTCCAAACACACGCACGCACGCACACACACGTTCGCAAGTCAGTTGTTACACTCTGTCCCTCTTCCTTGTCCTTGTAGTTCTTATAAAAACAAATTACACGTCCTCATCCTCTTTGATTCCTTTTGTTAAGGTTTTGTGTTCCTCGCGTGTCCCGCCGCTAGACGATAGTCTGTCACATCTCGGAGGTGTCTGTGCACATGCGGCGTAGATGTGTGGGCCCGTATTAAAGCAGGAAGAAGTTATGTGGCTGATTCTGATCTTCTTTCAAGTGTCAGCCGGCTCTGCATCAACTTCCCTCCGCCTGTCTTTTACTATGTATGCCTCTCTTTCTACACCTGTCACCGCCATGCAACAGAGACAAATGAGCCTCATGGATGGTGACAGGATCTTTTCAAAACATTTTCCATCACCCTCATGTGTTTCTGTTTTTGCTTAACTTTCTGAAATAAACACATTTACTATTACATAAACAACACTACCAACGAGATAATTGGCAGTGCCCATTGCACCGTTTCTTCTCTTTCTCTGTCCCTCTGGACCAGATTTGATGAGATTTCTGTAGCATTGCACAAAAAGCTGCTGTTCTTTGGCTTCACAGAATAATCTTTCTCTCAGCACATATTGGATGGCTGAATTTGTTCAAAGCAGCTGATTTTGGGAGCTCACGCACAGAAGAACGTAGGCTGTGGAATCGATTATAGGGCTAGTTATTAAAACAGTTAAATAACTGACCTTTAGTGAACTCAGCAAGTCTCCGCTGGGGTTCGAATCAAGAGAAAATGCTAGAGGTGGAACTTTTAATGAATTAATTCAGGTGTGTGACCTGACTGGATAATTAGGAAAGCAAACAGGAGATTAGGCGAGTAATCCAGATGGTATTGAAGCAATAGATCAACAAAAGAGAAACTAAATATCATTATTCTCTCACACAAAGGATCTAAATTCAATTGTCTAATTCAAGCCTGCATGCACTGTTGCATCAAGCATATGCAAACAGCGGCCGCATCACGTCGCTGCAGTTAAAATGCTTCTACGTGTTATTTTGTTCATCCTTGTCATCATATCTGGTCTTTCCCTGTGTTTGGAGATTTTTGTATTTTGGTTTATTGGGTTCTTTTGTATTTTCTTAGTGTCACAACGGGACTGAACGGACTCACGCGCAGGCTCTGAGTAGGGAACAATAAAGGTTTTTTATTTACAGAAGCACCAGGTGATCTATTTACACAGTGGGGAAAAGACGGGTTCCAGGAATCCACACACGAACAGGGGGGGGGAAAAACACTTGCAGTCCACACACGCTCCAAAGTCCTCACTCCATCCACGCTCCACGCTCCTCTTCACACTCCACAAGAAACACAAAAGCTCGCTCCAATCCTCACACACTTGATCGCTCAGGTAACACAGGGGCAGGTCCAGGGAAATCTATTCACAGAGAAGCAAAAGGTTACTGTAAGAAGATCGCTAGGGAAACACGAGAACGAACTGAGCTGGGGTTAACACTAACGAGAGTCGGCAACGGTCCAGCGACGAGAAACACAGGGCTGCCGTCTTATAAAGGAGCCGGACCACTCGTAATGAGCCACAGGTGCGTGGGCCAAGGGCAGGAGCCCGCAGGTAAGCTCCGCCCAGGCAGAGGGAGGAGGGAGAGAGGGGAGAGGAGAGAGCAGGGAAAAAGAAAAAAAGGAATACAAAACATATGTAGCCGTACTGAGCCGACCGGGTAGGCACAGGGACCCTGACAGTACCCCCCCCTCAACGGGAGCCACCCGGCGACCCACCGGGCTTACCAGGGTGCCGGCGATGGAAGTCACGGAGCAGGCGCTGACACAAAACAGCCGAGCGAGGCACCCAGGAGCGCTCCTCCGGCCCGTAGCCCTCCCAATCGACCAAATACTGGACCCCCCGCCCCCGGCGCCGGGAGTCCATAATGCGGGAGACCCCATACGCCGGCAGCCCATCAACGATCCGGGCGGGAGGCGGGGGCCTGGAAGGAGGGCACAAAGGACTGGAGAGCACGGGCTTAATCTGGGAGACATGGAAAACGTCGTGGACACGCATGTTGCGCGGAAGGTTCAACCGAACAGACACAGGGTTCACAAGCGCACCGATTTCGAATGGCCCAATAAAAGTAGGAGACAGCTTCTTGGACTCCGCCCGGAGGGGCACATAGCGGGTGGACAGCCATACCTTTTGTCCGACCGCATACTCAGGAGCCGGTGTCCGATGGCGGTCTGCGAGCTGTTTGTTACGTGCCGTCGTCCGGAGGAGGGCAGCTCGGGTGGCTCTCCACACCCGGCGACATCTACGCAGGTGGTGTTGGACGGATGGCACAGAGAGGTCACCCTCAACGGCCGGAAAGAGCGGAGGCTGGAATCCTAATGACGCCTCAAAAGGTGAAACTCCAGTGGCTGAGGAAGTCAGGCAATTGTGGGCGTACTCAATCCATGGCAGCTGGTCACTCCACGTCGTTTGATTTGTGGACACCACACACCGCAGAGCAGCCTCCAGGTCTTGGTTCGCCCGCTCAGCCTGTCCGTTGGTCTGAGGGTGGAAGCCAGAGGACAGACTAACCTTAGCGCCGAGGGCGGAGCAAAACTCCCTCCAGACCCGTGAAGTGAACTGGGGGCCACGGTCTGACACAATGTCCTCCGGAATTCCATGGAGGCGGAATACATGCGTGGTGAGGAGGTGAGCGGTTTCCAGGGCCGTAGGCAGCTTGGGCAAGGCAACAAAATGGACAGCTTTAGAAAACCTGTCCACAACGGTTAGAATGACTGTGTTACCTTTTGAAGCCGGTAATCCGGTGACGAAATCCAAGGCTATGTGGGACCAAGGCCGTCCCGGAGTGGGCAGCGGTTGTAGCAAACCGGAGGGAGGTTGGTTGGACGACTTGTTACGGGCGCAGGTCGTGCAGGCGGCGACGTATTCCCGTGCATCCCGAGCCAAAGTGGGCCACCAGAAGTAACGCTGGAGGAATCGTATGGTGCGGTGTACTCCCGGGTGACAGGTGAGCCGGGCGGCGTGTGCCCATTGCAGTACCTGAGAACGAACAGAGGAGGGCACAAACAACTGACCTGGGGGCCCGGTCCCGGGATCTGGTTCTGTTTTCTGAGCTTCTTTAATCTGAGATTCGATTTCCCAGGTCACCGTGCCGATGGAGCAGGAGGCAGGAAGAATCGGACCTGGCTCGGGTTCCGCTTCAGAGGAGTCATACAGTCGGGAGAGGGCGTCTGGCTTCACATTGCGGCTCCCGGGCCTGTACGTAATTGAAAAGTTGAATCTCGTGAAAAAGAGAGCCCACCTCGCTTGCCGGGGATTGAGTCGCTTTGCGGCTCGGAGATACTCAAGGTTTCTGTGGTCTGTCCACACGATGAATGGTTGAGTGGCTCCCTCTAGCCAATGTCTCCATTCCTCCAGTGCTAACTTGATAGCCAGAAGTTCCCGGTCTCCAACATTATAATTGCGCTCTGCTGGGGAGAGACGGTGAGAGAAAAAGGCACATGGGTGGAGCTTACCCTCCCTCCGTTGGGACAACACCGCCCCGACCCCGGAATCCGATGCGTCCACTTCAACGACGAACTGTTGCTGGAGGTCGGGTTGGCAGAGGATAGGTGCTGTAGCGAACCGTTCTTTGAGACGTAGGAAGGCCTCCTGCGCGGATTGGTCCCACTGAAAAGACACTTTAGGAGAAGTGAGTCTGGTTAAAGGCAGAGCGAGTTTACTGAAATCTCGGATGAAGCGGCGGTAGAAGTTGGCAAAGCCTAAAAAGCGCTGGAGCTGTCGACGGTTTGGGGGTTCGGGCCAGGTAAGCACTGTTTGGACCTTCGCCGGGTCGGGTTTCAGATCACCCCGCTCTATTATGTATCCGAGAAAGGCCACGGAGTCCACGTGAAAGTCACACT
Source organism: Diplotaxodon limnothrissa (assembly GCF_057381915.1). NCBI lineage: Eukaryota > Metazoa > Chordata > Actinopteri > Cichliformes > Cichlidae > Diplotaxodon > Diplotaxodon limnothrissa. The sequence goes on along the minus strand of NC_140601.1, from coordinate 12,882,291 downwards.
TTTCGCTTTTCACAAACAGTCTGTTTTCCAGCAAACGCTGCAGAATCTGTCTGACGTGTGTCTCGTGCTCCGCCACTGTTTTAGAGAAGATAAGGATATCATCCAAGTAGACAAATGCGCACCGATTGATAAAGTCCCGGAGGACGTCATTCACGAGGGCCTGGAAAACTGCTGGGGCGTTAGTCAGCCCAAAGGGCATCACCAGGTACTCAAAATGCCCCAGATGGGTGTTAAAAGCTGTTTTCCATTCGTCGCCCTCCCTGATCCGAACTAGATGGTAGGCATTGCGGAGGTCTAATTTACTGAAGATCGTTGTCTCGTGCAGAAGTTCAAAAGCCGAGGAAAGGAGCGGTAGGGGGTATTTGTTCTTAACCGTAATGTTATTAAGGCCGCGGTAATCAATGCAAGGCCGGAGGGACTTGTCCTTCTTTTCTACAAAGAAGAAGCCGGCTGCCACAGGGGAAGAGGACGGCCGGATTATGCCTGCTGCCAGTGAGTCCGTGATGTATTTCTCCATAGACGCTCTCTCAGGTTGGGAGAGACTATAAAGGCGACAGGTGGGGAGTGTGGTGCCTGGGAGAAGATCAATGGCGCAGTCATACGGCCGATGAGGTGGTAACGATTGTGCAAGGTCTTTACGAAAAACTTCAGCCAAGTCGTGATACACAGGTGGAACAGAGGTGAGATCCGGAGGCTCAGACAGGTTATTTGGAGGAGACGCGGAGGGCGGAGTTGCAGCCCGGAGGCAGTTCATATGACAATCCACTCCCCAGCCTACCACGCATTCAGATTTCCAGTCGATATGAGGGTTATGCTGTCGCAACCAGGGGTGACCTAAGACAAGCGGTGTTTGAGGAGCTTTAAACACGAATAGGCTTAGAACCTCGGTGTGGTTGCCGGAGAGTGTGAGTGACACGGGCTCTGAGACATGGGTTATATCAGGCAGCCGCTGCCCAGATAAGGCGGTGACATGTAAACGATGAGGTAGAGGGTCAGACCCAACCCCTAATTTTTCCGCGAGGGCTGAATCGATAAAGCTCTGTTCCGCGCCAGAGTCAATTAACGCCATCACAGAATGGGTTTTTGTGTGAACTGTTAACTTGGCCGGTAACGTTAAGCGTGGAAGGGAGCTTTTACTAGATAGGTCGCCCACCAGTACTCCCTTAACTACGGGCGGGCGCCCCCTTTTGGTCGAGATGGACAGGTGGCAATGAAGTGGCCCTTACGGCCGCAGTACAGGCACTCACCAGAGACCATGCGTTGCTGACGTTCCGCGGGTGTTAGCCGTGAGCGACCCAGCTGCATGGGCTGCTCGCCTTCCTCGCTTAGCTCGCCACTGTGGGCAGCACTGGGTTGGGCCCTCCATTCCCCCGCTGGTGGGCCCAAGAGCGCCCGTGGCTCCTGAAAGGCCCGCCCCCGGAGGTTTCTGCGAGCCTGAAGGCGATCATCTAACTTAATGCACAGAGTCATTAGAGAGTCAAGAGAGGCAGGCAGGTCATGCATTATTAGTTCGCCTTTTAATTCATCACAGATGTTATTAAGCAAGGCACTCTTTAGTGCCTCCTGCCCCCACCCCGTTTGCTCAGCCAAAACCCAGAAATCGACAGAATAATCCGACATCCTGCGTCTACCTTGTTTAAGATTTAACAGGCGTTGAGCGGCGGCGGCAGCCTCGGATCCTTTGTCAAAAACGCACTTAAACTTAGACAAAAACTCGGGGTAGGAGATGTCGGGGTGGGATCGTAGCACTGCCTGGGCCCACTGTAGAGCGCGATCACGTAACAGTTGCACAAAGAAGGAAATCTTATCTCCATCGCCAGGGTACCAGTGAATTTGCTGACGAAAAAAATAAGTGAGTTGTGTGAGAAATCCTGCACACTTATCCAACTCACCATGAAACAGTTCAGGAGAGGGAGGCTGATGCCCGACGACCACAGGTGTAGTTTGGGCCGCGCTTGCGGGCTGAGACGCGCTCGCGGGCTGAGACGCGCTCGCGCCCGGGATGGGTTCGTCTGCCGGAGAGGCTGGCGGGGGCGGAGAGTCAGTCAACGGGGTCCGCTGGGCGAGAGCCAGAGACAAAGCGGCAACGTCTCCACTGAGCCGCATCAACATATGCTCGTGTCGCTGCAACAGCTCATCCAACGAGACCGGGGCTGGGGCGGGTGACGCCGAGCCTGCTGAGTCCATCGTGGCTGGACCGTTCTGTCACAACGGGACTGAACGGACTCACGCGCAGGCTCTGAGTAGGGAACAATAAAGGTTTTTTATTTACAGAAGCACCAGGTGATCTATTTACACAGTGGGGAAAAGACGGGTTCCAGGAATCCACACACGAACAGGGGGGGGGAAAAACACTTGCAGTCCACACACGCTCCAAAGTCCTCACTCCATCCACGCTCCACGCTCCTCTTCACACTCCACAAGAAACACAAAAGCTCGCTCCAATCCTCACACACTTGATCGCTCAGGTAACACAGGGGCAGGTCCAGGGAAATCTATTCACAGAGAAGCAAAAGGTTACTGTAAGAAGATCGCTAGGGAAACACGAGAACGAACTGAGCTGGGGTTAACACTAACGAGAGTCGGCAACGGTCCAGCGACGAGAAACACAGGGCTGCCGTCTTATAAAGGAGCCGGACCACTCGTAATGAGCCACAGGTGCGTGGGCCAAGGGCAGGAGCCCGCAGGTAAGCTCCGCCCAGGCAGAGGGAGGAGGGAGAGAGGGGAGAGGAGAGAGCAGGGAAAAAGAAAAAAAGGAATACAAAACATATGTAGCCGTACTGAGCCGACCGGGTAGGCACAGGGACCCTGACACTTAGTGTTTATGTGTTGTTTGTTTGTGACTATAGGCTCAGGCACGATTCCTGTTTTGACTTTATTTTTCTTCCTTGTACTTTGTCTTTATTCTTGCTACTTATATCCTTAAATCCATGGTTTCTTTTACTCAATTCAGCTGCTAGTCTCATCTTTCTTTCTCATTTTTCTGTGTTCTCTACTTTATTAGTTCATTCCTGTGTCCACGTTCCTTGGATGAGTTAAAGTTGTTCATTTCCTGTCTTGATTGTCACTAGTTTTTTCTTGTTACAAAGCTGTATGGATTTCCATCAGTGTGTGTGTGCGCATATGTCCACATGTTCACAAGTATTTTCTTTTGCCTGTTTTTTCTATACATATTTACTAGGGGTGCAACGATACTCGTATCGATATTGAACCGTTCGATACAGTGCTTTCGGTTCGGTACGCATATGTATCGAACAATACAATTTTTTTTATTTATTTTATCAACTTTTCTTCTGACGATGCTGTCTGTGTTGAGAGCTCAGTGGATCTGCGTTTGACTACTCCGCCTAGGCTGCACTGTCGAGCGCAGATCCACTGAGCGCAGACAGACAGAAGCTAAGCTCGTTGCAACATGGCAAATTGAACCTCCCCCACCCTCATTCAGATCTGGCCTTTGGAACTATTTTGGTTTTCATGTGACGTATGACCCTGAAGGTAAGCGTGTCATGGACTAAAGTAAAACAGTATGTTGGATGTGCCACGCAATGCTCAATTGGTGGGAACTGGTGCGTTAGCGCAGTTAGCTTGTTAACGTGTTGATGCCGTCCAGCCCCATGCACGGGGCGATCCGCGGTAACTCGTTAACGGAGATTTGCCGCGTTATGGCGTTAACGTCATTTTAACGAGATGAATGCTGACAGCACTAGTGGGAACACAACGAATATGACGGCACATTTACACCGACATCATCCTAGTGCAAAGACAAGTGGAAGCAGACAAAAACAACAAGCACGCATGCTACAAACTTTACCCGAGTCATTTAGACAGCCGTTAGCACATGATTCTCCTTATGGGGACCTGATATGTTTAATATGCTGCTGAGAATATAGCCCAGAAGAAGCGTATAGTATAGCTTTTATTTTGGAAAGAGCCATTTCTCTGTAATAAACTCTCTTTTCCAAAGATGAGTGATTTCTCAATCAGAAATCAGATTTATTTTTTTTTAAATTATTTTGTTGTTTCATCAACATTAAATTTAAAAACCGTACTTTTGAGTTAAAATATATATTTAGAATTTTAATAAATGACAAATTAAAAAGGCATGAACATTTTTTTGGATCGAAAAAATGTCGAACCGTGACACCAAAGTATCGAACCGAACCGTGAATTTTGTGTATCCTTGCACCCCTAGTATTTACCTTAGGTATTTTTTTAAGTTTCTGTAAAATGATTTTCAGAAGCTCCGTTTATGTGTCTGGATGAAGAGAAACTGAGATTTTGTCCTGCAGTATCAAAGGTGTTTGCATCTTTCGTTGATGTTGGATTGTGCACTGATTTATTGCTTGTAATCTTCTGATTGGCCAACGTTTCTTTATGACTAGATTTATACCAGCAGCTGTTGATTTTTCATGCTCTTAACAGCACTTGACATCATGTTTTTCTTTTTCATCTGGACTACGTGGAGCTTTATCTCAGCAGAAATGTGTTTACAGGGGTAAGGACAGAAAGACGTTTTCCCATAAACTTCTACAAGACTATCGTCATCTGGTGGCCTTCAGATTTCCAGATTGGCTTTATTTTTCCTTCTATGGTGCATTCCTGATGTGTTCCTAATGTTTGGATAACCTTGTTCTGATATGTTTTGCATTTGAGTTTTTCATTGGACTGTGTTAAATTATTTATTTTGTTCATTTTTTATTTATGGACTTTGACATTTAGTTGTTTTTAACCCTGCCACCAGGATCTGGGTCCTGTCCCCTTCAAACAAAACTGTGTGAAAACAGTTGCGCAATCATGACGATTCTGTATTGATGGTGCTGCAACAGCATCAGTGTTGCTAAAGCAACATGTCTGCAACTGACCAGTCACGTTGCCATGTTGTCTGGGATATTTTGACTTCAAGACACTTTGGCAGTAACACTTTTAATACTGTGTTCAACAAATGATTTTGTCCTACACTTAACCAAAGGAAAGTAAAAAACTCAAAAAAATAGTCTGCACAGACTGTGTTGCTCTTTATCTCACCTCACTTCCTGAACCTTTCTGCTTAAAAGCCAGGAGGCCTGTAAGACACAGAAACACACTGATTGCCAAGTAGTCCAACTTGGCATTTTTGCCAGTGAGGCTTATTTGGCATAAAGCCCTGCAAGCAAACTTCACACTAGCTTCTAACTACTCTGCTATCTCACCAGTCTGGTGTTTTCCCCAAGTCCCAAATCTATGGCATCGCAGCGGTGTGATAGGTCAACCCCACCGAAGTTTCCTGAAGCAACATTAATCATAACACTGTAGGAACAGCAACACTGGGGCAGTAATGGATACTCCAAAAACAATGAAAAAAACAAAAGGAACAAGTAAGACAAGTATTATATTGCAAAGGTGTTGATGACATTTCTCAGATTGCATGTCATGAAGATCTCTGAATCAGGGGACGATTTGTTTTAGAAAATAAAAAGAAATCTCTGAAAACAATCAGCAATTGATGAAAACAGTTGTGTTTTTCCATTTGTGTCTGTCTTTGGCTGTTTCATAAATCATTCATGAAACCAATACCTCTTCTAATTAAAAAAAAAAAACAGATTGATTTTCTGAAAATGACTCTTTGTTCACATTTAAAAATCCTTAAACCTTCAAAGAAAAAGTGAGCTGAACACTGAGCAGAGACAAACAGGATTACGATGTCTTGTGCAAGAGTGTCCTGGGCCAAGATGGGCAGTGTTAGTCGCATTTTTTGATGGGCTGCAGAAACCAGGGCCAGCAGAGGAAACCAGCACAAACACCAGGAGACAAAACCTCCCACGATATGAAGGAATTAAAAAGTTATAGGAGCCTGCTGTCTTTTTTGTGCCGTGTTTGCATGTGGTTCCCATGTCTGTGTAGGTTTAATTGTTGTGTCTCATCAGGATTGTTTGCTGTGCGAAAAGCTAAAGTTTTCTTGTTATTTTATATCTTTCTTTTTTTCATTATGATTTCTGGTGGCTTTTCTGAGCTGTTCCATCTCTGGATATAGTGCTTGGAAACTTGCACCCAGCTTATTTACTTCTTTTTCTCATTATATATGTTATGACCGCTTTGATTTTTATGGTGCTGCTGTTGCGTGGTGACCAGAATAACAACAACAGACATGCCCGCTGAAGGATCAAAGGCAGAGGATGACACACAGAGGATGTGGAGAAGGAAAGAAATGATGAGAAAAAAAGCTGAAGAGATATGAACTATATCTTCTATAATGTGCTGTCGCTGGATGATGGATGCGAGGAAACTGAGGGTCCATCTGTGATGGTTCAGTTATGTGTTTTCAAAGAGGCATTACTCTGGATCTGATGCCGACTGCTACCAAATGTTATGGTGACCATGAATAAATCCAAGCATGCCAAGTATAGAAGGGGATGATGGTCACATTACCATGAAGGAAAACGTCTGCAGCACAAACTTTTACCCATGCAACTCCATCTTGATGGCACCCCTAGATGCCCAGGAAGTTGTTTGCATCCCTCTCTATGCTAACATGCTAACCACAGGTAACCCCATCCAGGCTCTAGACTTTGCATTCAAATGCTTGCAAAACAATTTCCCATCTATTTCAGTTTCCTGAAACTCCAAAACATCTTCACACCGTTCACATCATAAATGTAACTTTAACAAAAAAGTTTCTCAAATGAGAAATCAGACGCTATTTTGCATGTTTAGTTCGGTCTTCTTTGTCATTAATCCTCAGAATGGCAGTTAATTTGACAAAAAATATATATATTGATGTTTACAAATAGCCCACATTCAGTCAGGTAGATACATGGACAACTAAAGTGTGGTGCCAGTGACGGCTGAGTGAAGAAATGCGTCTCCTGCTGTCGCTGTGCTTTATCAATAAACCAAGATGGATCTCCTCTGCGTGCCGCTCTGTCTAATTTGGATGTCTACCAGAGCTGACACCCAACCAGAGAGATATCAGATGTCACAGCGAGCTGCGCGTGATATTTCTTATTGCATCAAATCAACTTGAGGTTATATTGAAGGAAAATAATCTTTATTCTGGCCTTTATAAAGAAGAAGCAAAAGACTATTCAAAATCAGTCCAGTCATATTTGTAAAATGAAAACAATAATTGTTGAAAAATCCTTTGTTTTTTTTTAATTAAAAGGTTTTCTTCATGATTTTTTGTTTTCATTGAAAATAAATTTTCCTGCTAATTAAAATTCAAAGGAAATGCCCTTGTGTGATGATCTCAGTGCTGAACTGTTCAATTTCTCATCATTACCAGTAGGGATGGGTATTGATAAGATTTTAACGATTCCGATTCCATTTTCGATTCTGTTTAACGATTCGATTCTTTATCGATTCTCTTATCGATTCTTTTTTTTTTTTTTAAAAAGGAGAACACTAAGGTCGATTAGCTCAGAGCTTTGTTTTATATCTTCTCTTTGAACAAGATAGAAATTTAGGAGTAACATGGCCTTACAAACCCAACAGTGAGATCTTGAGAGATCCAGCCTACGGCTCTTCAATGGGGTGTCACAGGGTCCCCAGGAAAAAAAAATTGTAAATGTAAAATAATAAAATAAATATTCTTGTGAGACATATCACATATTGACGGGGTCGGGTTATGTTAAAAAGTATAAATTGTTATACTTTGTTCATTGGTTCAAAGGTACCCCACACTTCTTTTTTTGTTTGCTTGTTTGTTCTGGTGTATTTTTCATTTGAACTGTTACTCTGCCAGAGTACTCATATTTACAAGATGGCATTGAACGCCCCATTGGTGTATCAGGAAAACTATTTTGTACGTATGTTCCTTGAAGGGGATTGAAGTCGTTCTTTTTTCCACCGCAGCGAAGGGCTAGGAGTAGGAGAGGAGCTGCTGTATGTTTTTGTTATCGAATCGATCTGATTGTGAAATAAAGCATATGCAGTGAGAAAGCAACTCCAGGAGTCATCCCTGCCTTAAAGCTGCAACATTCTTCTGTAGCAATAACAAAGTATAACATAAATTGTTCTGTGGCAATTACACAAGAATATCCAGTAATGTCCCTGCCTACAATTAAACACATTCACTTACCAAAAATCGGGGGCATCTGCTGTGGCAAATGGGTGCAACCCTTTGACCACAAACTTAGACACTGCTCGGTGACATTAGTCTATCCTGGCCTGAAAGGAGACGCTACCGGTAGACTGCAGCGAGAACTGTCAGCGAGCGCCAGCCAGACTCTGTCTCTTTCATCATGGTCACCTACATGTACAGTAATGGCAGGTCTTGTAATAAGGCAGATTGCGCTAACATAATATGCACTGTTAGTTGATTATTTACCTGCCGCATTAACGGGAGAGGACGTGCAAACGTTAGCGCTGCTGCTGGGTTGAGAGTCACGAGTCCGGAGCGGAATTAAAAACGCGTGTCATCGCGTGTTTTGTGAGCAAATGCTTTTGCATATTCGTAGTGTTTCCTCCCTTAAATGAAATATCTACTTTGCAAGTTGCCCTGTTGTCATCGGTTCTCATAAAGTATAATCAAACTTTTGAGCGTTTGAGCCGCTTAGGCGCCATGTTTCCTGCCAGGTAAATGACGCTCCGCAACGTGGTGACGTCATTCGGGGCGACTGGAATCGATAAGGGAATCGTTTGCAAAAATGGCAAACGATTCCAAGGAATTGAAACAGTGGGAACCGGTTCTCAACAAGAACCGGTTTTCGATACCCATCCCTACTCAGCAGTCCTTTATAGTGGTAGCTAAGATCCCTGCTTAGGTTGAGCCATACAGCGTGGGGAGTTGTGTTTTTGTTCTGTTTGGTTGTTTTTGATACGATTAAAAACAGGAGTTATATCAAATGCATTAAAAATCCAACAAGATTGTAATGAAGCAAAAACTGGTAATTAGGGATGGGTATCGAAAACCGGTTCTTGTTGAGAACCGGTTCCCACTGTTTCAATTCCTTGGAATCGTTTGCCATTTTTGCAAACGATTCCCTTATCGATTCCAGTCGCCCCGAATGACGTCACCACGTTGCGGAGCGTCATTTACCTGGCAGGAAACATGGCGCCTAAGCGGCTCAAACGCTCAAAAGTTTGATTATACTTTATGAGAACCGATGACAACAGGGCAACTTGCAAAGTAGATATTTCATTTAAGGGAGGAAACACTACGAATATGCAAAAGCATTTGCTCACAAAACACGCGATGACACGCGTTTTTAATTCCGCTCCGGACTCGTGACTCTCAACCCAGCAGCAGCGCTAACGTTTGCACGTCCTCTCCCGTTAATGCGGCAGGTAAATAATCAACTAACAGTGCATATTATGTTAGCGCAATCTGCCTTATTACAAGACCTGCCATTACTGTACATGTAGGTGACCATGATGAAAGAGACAGAGTCTGGCTGGCGCTCGCTGACAGTTCTCGCTGCAGTCTACCGGTAGCGTCTCCTTTCAGGCCAGGATAGACTAATGTCACCGAGCAGTGTCTAAGTTTGTGGTCAAAGGGTTGCACCCATTTGCCACAGCAGATGCCCCCGATTTTTGGTAAGTGAATGTGTTTAATTGTAGGCAGGGACATTACTGGATATTCTTGTGTAATTGCCACAGAACAATTTATGTTATACTTTGTTATTGCTACAGAAGAATGTTGCAGCTTTAAGGCAGGGATGACTCCTGGAGTTGCTTTCTCACTGCATATGCTTTATTTCACAATCAGATCGATTCGATAACAAAAACATACAGCAGCTCCTCTCCTACTCCTAGCCCTTCGCTGCGGTGGAAAAAAGAACGACTTCAATCCCCTTCAAGGAACATACGTACAAAATAGTTTTCCTGATACACCAATGGGGCGTTCAATGCCATCTTGTAAATATGAGTACTCTGGCAGAGTAACAGTTCAAATGAAAAATACACCAGAACAAACAAGCAAACAAAAAAAGAAGTGTGGGGTACCTTTGAACCAATGAACAAAGTATAACAATTTATACTTTTTAACATAACCCGACCCCGTCAATATGTGATATGTCTCACAAGAATATTTATTTTATTATTTTACATTTACAATTTTTTTTTCCTGGGGACCCTGTGACACCCCATTGAAGAGCCGTAGGCTGGATCTCTCAAGATCTCACTGTTGGGTTTGTAAGGCCATGTTACTCCTAAATTTCTATCTTGTTCAAAGAGAAGATATAAAACAAAGCTCTGAGCTAATCGACCTTAGTGTTCTCCTTTTTAAAAAAAAAAAAAAGAATCGATAAGAGAATCGATAAAGAATCGAATCGTTAAACAGAATCGAAAATGGAATCGGAATCGTTAAAATCTTATCAATACCCATCCCTACTGCTGAGACACCCCTACTAAATCTGCTCTGAGCATGAAGCTCAATCATGATCGTGTGCCAGAAAATAGGACTTGGTCTATCCTCATTCTTGCAGTGTCAGCGTTTACTAACAGCCCCGAAGCAGCCTTTGTATCATTACGCACCATTACATACTGTGAGTCCTAACAGCCCTGTGATTGATCACTCACGAGCTGGTATAATTTATGATGTCATGCGTGTTTTCCTGCATCTTTTCTCCTTTTTTTCGGTACAGACAGTATGTAAATACATTTCCTTCAGCAGGAATGAAAGTCTCTGTGTGTTTTGACCACTGGCTGCACTGCATAGCCATGATGTGATTAACTAGCATGAGTCAAGCCAGACTCTGTAATGTTTACCATTGAAATCAAACAGCATCATTTTTGGCTTTTCCCAATGATGTCTGTGGAGGGAAGCAGCCACTGAGTCAGACACCTCATTAACACCATCCTTGCAGTCTAACACGATGGTGGCAGCATCACGCTGTGGAGCGTTTCTACCACAGGGACAGCGAGGATGGTAAATGAAAAACATAAAACGGGACTGGATAAAAACGTTTTTGTAATTACTTAAGTTCTTTGGCTGAGGAAAAAGTATATATTGCTATACCTTTAGCAGCAATCATGTTCTTTCCTTATGTTCACTGAAGTTTGCAGGCAGTCATTTATGCACAGCTCTCCTGATCATTGACCAGGACAATGTGCTCACCTCAATGACTGCAGGGGGCCCTGTGACTGGAATACAAGGCCAAATCATCACCCTTCCAGCAGCTGTAGGAGGTGTTTGGTTTTCTCCAAGCATGGCGCTGTGCACGATTGCTGATTGTTATCTGCCTTTAGCCTCATCTGCTCAGAGGACATTGTTCTGGAAGTGTTGTGGTTTGTTCAGATGTATATTTGAAAACCTAACCTTTGATGTTGTTTTTAGGGAGAAAGGAGAGGCTTTCTCCTAGCAACCCTTCCAAATCAACCTTACTTGTTCAGTTTGTTTCTTATTGTGCTGCCTGGAACTTTAACATGCTAAGTGCGGCCTGTGGAGATTTCTTTGAGCATTGCACAGTCCAACCTTGGGATCAGTCCTGGGAAGATTGTGGCATTAGTATGCTCCAGACCAGCAGGATACCGAAACGTCTGTTTTTGCAGCTGTGGTCACAGTTGCCGATGATTAATTAATGAAGTGGATTTGATTAGCATGGAGTGGCTGCTGCTTATCCTCTTAGTTCCTCAGATATCGCTACGTTAACCTGTTGTTAAGTGAAACGTCAGAATTGTTAGTGGAATATTTTAGCCTTTCAGTCTAAAAAACCCCACATCTTTACTTTATAATTTTGGAGTCTTGTGTGTACATCAGTGAGGAAAAAGATAAGATTCGAATCCGTTTTAAGTCTAAAACAGAAACAAAGATGAAAACAAATATTAAATCAGTGTGTATCTGATGGTTGTGGATTTACAAAGCTCTAATACATCTTTCTGAAGCATATGGTAATGTTTCAGATGTCTGTATGTAGAAGTTAATTGCTGATTACTTTTCCCTTTTTCACAAAAAAAGAGTGAAAAAATAGAATATTTATGTAGCAAAGTGTCTTGTATATTTCCTTCTTTTTCTTTATACAGTGAATAACACCTTCACATGCTTCATGAATCCTAGGAGGTGGACAATCCTTCACCCCAGAGCTGATTGATGCAGGTTGCTGCCCGTTCCTGAGCCTGGTCTTTCTGGATTGTTCTCCTGCTTTCCCTCAGCCCATCCACAGATCATTTTTTAATTATCATCATTATCATTGTGTCTTCTGTCCCGTCCTTCTCTGAGCCTTTCTTCCCATTAAAAGGGAGTTCTCCTTTCCCACTGTCACCAAGTGCTTGCTCATACAGGTTTGTTTTATTGTTGGAGTTTTCTCTCAATTATTGTAAGGTTTTTAGTTTACAATATAAAACTGTATAAAGCTGTTGGTATAATTTGGGGCTATATTAAAATAAAACGGAATCGAATTAAACTCGCAAACATACATAACATAGCTCTATCTCAGACAACAACTCAGTAATAAAATGCTTCTTTTAAACTGAAATGTCAGCATTAAAAATCGAATGCTACATAATATATAAAGGTCTCCGAAAGCAAAATCAGGTTGTCTTTTGAGCCTGTAGCTCCCACCCTGGCACACCTTTGAGACCCAACTTAACATGTTGTCCAAATTCAACAATGCACACAAATCCACATGATAACAAAATGTGTGGATATGCGTGGATGCATGGTGGTGTACGCACACACTAACACATGGGAAACAGTCTAATTTCTCAGCAGAAAGCAGCATGTCTTTGTATGTAAATTCATGTACTCATTGTTGTGCCTGCTTGGCTCACAAGACAGATGAAGCAGCACTTGTCTCCCCAGTCAGATAATCTGCTCTCCTGTAATTAAAAATTCCACTTTCTCCTAAAAAATCTCTCGTCGCAGCAAACACACTCCCCTGTTCACACCCAAACAGCCCTCTTCCTCTCCCCTGTCCCCTTTTCCTCGCTCTTTATCTTTTCTTCTCTCTATCACACACACAGGCTGGTGCCAAGTTGTTAAATTTGAGCTCTCCATCTACTTTCCTATACAGACAAACACACACAGACACACACTCTCTCTCTCACTCACACACACACATGCACACTCATGCACAAATAGAGGCAAACACACAGCCTTGCAAAAATAGCATTCATCTCTACATCCATCTCTGATTTTGGGAATACTTTGGCAGGAATCTATCACTCTGTCACACACGCACACACACACACACACACACACACACACACACACACACACACACACACACACACACACAGGGAGAGACAAGCATAATCTCTCGCTTTCTATCTCACCACTCAAATTGAATCTGCGGTCTTGACAGGCCAAGAGGACAGGGACGACGAATAAAAATCACCTCATTACGCACATACACATCCCTCACACACACATACGCAGACAAACGTAGGCAAGCAGGTCATTCACATGCATTAGGGATGGGAATAGAGAAGCCTTGAATCTTGGTCAAACACCATTTGGTGTGTAAATGCTGACAGACGAGGGTAGCCACATTTGTGTCTGGAGGATCAGAGACGGTGTTTGGCAGAGAGGCTGGAATAATGGAGGGACGGACGGAGGCACAATGGTGTGTACATTTGTGCAGGATAAAAATAATGATGATAATGATTAGTCTGATGAAAGAAGGTCACAGTGACAATATAAGCACTGAAACTGATGATAATGATAGTGTTCTGTCAACCATTATCTCCTTTTGATCATCGATCCTGGCACACTGGGTGGATACAATCATAATAAGATGTGTAAAGCCTCCTGCTGTTAATTTTGTTTTAGGAATCTTTTAGTTTGCGCTCAGCTCTGACAGACAAGGACTGTTTAAAGAATGAAATGTATGCCACTGGATGAATACTGCTGTGTGCAAATAGGCAACAGTGTGTTTTCAAAAAGCTACAGGCCACAGGGAGCATCGCAAACAAACACTGAAGGCTGACACACTGTCACCCGTTAAGAATCGACAAAGAGCACTTTCACAGGAAGTGGCAATAATAGGGCAATAATTACAGAGCAGGTATCAAACCTGTGAACTGCCTCATGAATATAGGTTTGAATTCAAAATACACAGAAAATTTGCACTACTGGTGGCTAGTCCTCGAGACCCTTTACATACACAAGCTTTGTCATGAGTTTATCATTGTGATCATTATATAATCAACATTTTAAATGAATGATCAGTCTAGCATTAATTTCACTTAAGTATATCGTTGATGGCTGTTAATAAACACTGAAGTGATGATTAACAATGTCATTAAAAGTGTTTGTTTGTCATTAGTTAGTTAGACATTTCGTGTAGCATGCCGAGGATAAGAGACAAGATTTATGTTTTGATGACACTGCCTCTGTTATGTATGTGTTAATGACTTTCAGTGTTTTATAGCCAATCAGTGAATCAGTTCTCATCACAAATCAATCAAATGCTGCTGTTTTATCATAGCTATCAGTATCTCAGAGGTACACTGCCATTGGTGCAGTGTCACACTTGACTTACGCCCAAATTCTTACATTTGAACACTTCAGTAGGACTCTTTAACATCCATCCATCCATCCAACCATCCATCCCACCATCCATCCAACCATCCATCCCACCATCCATCCAACCATCCATCCATCCATCCCACCATCCATCCATCCATCCATCCATCCATCCATCCATCCATCCATCCAACCATCCATCCATCCATCCATCCATCCCACCATCCATCCAACCAACCATCCATCCATCCATCCATCCACCCATCCATCTTCTTCATGTTTCAATTATTTACTTAAAAGTTAAATTTAGCTTCACAGCGTGAATACCTTCAGACAAAGCACTGTTTGAATGTGTTCTCCAGACAGTGTAAAATTTAAACTGGCTCATTGAGCAGTATTTCACATATAAGGAGTATATATAATCTAAATAAAATCCACCAGGTGTTTTTAATGTTACAATCCCCAGGCTGCTAAAACATACAGAATAAAAATAAATTCTGGTGGTCAGTTTTGCTTTGGCCTATCCTCACAACAAGCCTGAGAAGCTCAGGGATCAACAGATCACAGTGTGTTTGTACTGGGAAGCTGAATTTTAACAATCCTAATCTATGACACAAAATAATTGTTTATTTTATCGAGCTATACTGTAGCAACCTGATGTGAATTTGGAAGGAAAGTAAAATCTCAAAAGAGGACTGGAATTCAGTTTGTGCTGATGCTCACTGAATGCACGCCTCAGATTAACACACTGTAATCATACAAACATAAGTAACCTCTGACAAGTCATAATTATAATCAGACTATATCGGGCATATGCACCAGATGCACGGAGGCTAAAACAACAATGTTTCACTGTGTTTGTCAGTGAAAGGAAGATTAAAATATTATGGGAACTGCAATGATATGTGAGAACATGCATCTTTTCTGTTGTGCTATTGTAATTTCAAGCAAAGAAATACTTTCTAATTCTTTTGTTTTGTTTTATACTTCTATATTTCTATATACAAGGTCCCTCTTGCAAAACATGCAAACTACAACACACATTTATTTCTGGTTTTCAAAATTTCTGGTTTTGATCGTCTTCCAACTCTACGACCTACTACCAACTCTAATTCTCGTCAGAAGTGTAGTCTATTATTCTTACTCTTTCTCTTTTTTTTAAGTGAAAGTGTATAAACTAGCAACACTGCTGGCACGGGTTCGTGTACTGTGTAGAAACAGACTGCACACTTATTAAAGAGATACCAGATTAAACAGATTTACCAATAACACCTCAATCAAATCCTTAAAAAATGATTAAATTAGTGCTGAAAGCTGAATGTTATTATTAATAAATCTTTTGTCGCTATCATTCAGCCTACATATGTAAATTGTTTACTTCCTAGTAGTGTAATATAAAATAACCAGAGCTACCATGCTCGGTTCACGATCAGAGATGGGCAGTAACGCGTTACTGTAATCTGATTACTTTTTTCAAGTAACGAGTAAAGTAAGGGATTACTATTGCAAAAACGGTAATTAGATTACCGTTACTTCCCGTAGGAACGCTGCGTTACTGCGTTACTAAAACCGTGATTTTTTGCGAGAATGTCTCACGACAGTGACGTAAGCGAGTGCGCCGTTAGTGACAACAGCTGTGTGCAGATCAACAATGGATCACATATCGAGTGCGGGAGAGAGTATGAGCGTGCAGCGTTTAAAGCGTGGAAGTACTGACCTTACTTTGAGTTTGATTCCATAAAAAGTGACAAAAACATTAGCGTCCATCGTGCATGGGAAGAAAACTTCTTTTTACAGCGAAAAAAAACCCTAAACTTCCAAGCAAGCACCGAGTGCGCAACGACGTAATGCGCAACTGACCACAGCACACCTGCACCAAGGTAAACCTCCGCCTACCCTCAGTCCTGCTTTACAGGTGAAAATAGAGCAACAGGACCGCTGAGTCTTTGACTTTATTTATTTTCTGCTGTGTTTTACTTGCATCTATTTGAAAGAGTGAGTGTAAACACAAAAAATATTTTATTTTATGTGTTGGAATGTGTAGAAAATAGGTTTAAATGTTAAACTAATTTATTCAAGTCAGAGAATGTTGCATATAATTAAATTTTTGCTTGATGCATAAAGTTAAAAGATTAAAACTGATAAAACAAGTTAAAAAAAGAGACTTTTCCATTTGATTACATTTTGTATGATGGATTATGTAGAAAAAGTATTGGGCTGAAAGCTCTATCGCTTTATCACCTATTCAGGTTGTAAATCGTGTTTTTAAAAAGTAACTAAGTAACTAAGTAATTAATTACTTTTGAAAATAAGTAATCAGTAAAGTAACGGGATTACTTTTTTGGGGGAGTAATCAGTAATTAGTTACTGATTACTTTTTTCAAGTAACTTGACCAACACTGTTCACAATTCTCACATTTGGATGTAGCATTATTTTCTTGTCCTATGTTTAAAATTATAGAAACTGTGAAATTTTGAGGAAATGTGGCATTTTGCAGCTGTGATTTTTGGTTATTACACAGAAGCTACTACACGTTTTCAGGAAATCATCACATTATTTGAGGTTTGACTTTACGTAATGTGTGCGACTCTGATCCCTGGTTATTGCCTCTGCATAAACATTGTTACTTTGTTAACTTTAAACAAAGAAGAATTTCAGCATTATAATATGATCGTCAACCATTATCACTATTATCCATGAATCCTCTGCCTCTTATCTTTATCAGGGTGACACAGTAAGAGAAAAAATTTAGACCTTGCTAATTACTGGTTACAACCCTGCTTGACTTTAGACAAATCATGTTAAAGCTTCCGATTCAAAACATAAAAAACATAAAACACCGTCGGGTCATGCTGTAATGCTCAGTAGGGTAAGTTTGAAATATTGTGGTATTTTCACTCTAAGCACAGCTCCAATTTGACTGTACAATAAACACGTCTAGATTTTTCTGTTACCAGTCCCGTGTCCTTGGGTGGCCATAACCCTTAAACTTTGACAGCTCACAATTTCTCATAAAGGGAAGAGATAATAGGATTTTTCATCTCTCCTCACACACGTACGCACACACAAAATCTCCTCCTGTGTTTGTGTCATGAACATTTTCTCAAAGGAAATAAAGGGTAAATCATGTGATGAATTACCTTTTCACCGCGTTGCACGCCTGTTTATGTATGTGTGTGTGTGCATTTTGTGCATTTGTCTGAAATGTTTGCCGCATGCCACTTTTGGTCTAAACTGTTAAAGCGCTGCTTTGTATTCTGCAGATGTCTTCTCATCCAGCAGTGAAGGTTTAAAAGCAGAGACAGAGAACAGAATGAAAAACCGACAGACACAAAGAGGAAGGGGGGAAACTTTTTACCTTTGCAGATGGAGGTCTTTTCCAAACCAGCTGAGCCTTCAGTCTCAGAGCACTTTTCACATCACTAACAAAAAAGGGACCAAAAGTGGGAAAGGGAACAGGAAGAAGAAAATAGAGAGAGGTTAGTTTAGGGTAGAATGAAACAAGTCATTAAGCCCATTTAATGCCTCTACTTCAAAAACAAGAAAGCTGAGCAGTTAGGATGCATCAGGAAAAACACAGGAGCTGCTTACTATAAGTCTGAATGTGCCATTTTCCTGCAGTTACGGCGCGAGAGTCATCCAAAAATAATAATATGAATTAGATTTATATAACACATTTATAGGACATTAAAAAATCTATGTATGTCAGAGAGGGAAGAGAGATTGACAGTGAAATGGGACACAGTCATGGGAAAAAAGTGAGGAATTGTTGAAATAAGAGCTGTGTGAGAAAACAGAGGGGGATTCCCATTAGAGAGACAAATGAAGGGACGGCTGAGGATGACAGCAACATCTGACAGTTGGCAAGTCAATGATGGACAGAGGGAGGGAGACAGAGAGAAAGAGCCTATATATATTGAGGCTAATATGTGGCTCTGTCTCGCAGAAGAGCGCTAACAACCTCCTCTGGCCTCTCTGGCACATGACTGTTTACTTGTGTCAAGACCCATGTGTATGTGAGTGTGTGTAGAGAAGAAGCTCCCATTATTCAGTTGGTGGATGAAGAGAAAAAAAACAAAACAAAAAGCAAAAGCCTGCCGGCTATGTTACTGTAAAGTACCCCTATTATTTTGTCAAACCCCACTAAAACATGACCAGCTCATTGCAGCCTATTACAGAGGACAACATCACAAATGCTTCACAAACATGCAGCTTATTTAAGCTAAGGTTGCTGTTTGAGGATAAGATTTTTTAAAATGCAACAGTGTCGAGACTCAGACAGAGGCAGTATTATCGATTTAAGCCAGAGGTTCCCAAAGTGTGGGGCGCAGAGCCATTGCAGGGGGGGGTGTCACGGTATGAAAAGAAAAAAAAAGTGGGGATACAAATGATATCAGGCTGATCCTGCCACAATTTGTTCCCCTGGTTCAAATCCCGGACAAACAGTATCCCACAGCTGTTTATGTTTTTAAACCCATTTTGCACAGAGAGGCATTTTTTGAAAAATGTATTGACAGCAATGTTGAATTTTATTACACAGGAAAAGAACAACTACACGTAAAATAATCACACTGTGACGCCTCTGCCTTTGTAAATGGAGGGACCGTAACTGTCACAGGCTGGGTCTCTGACCCAGCGCTCTGAGTTCATGTTTGTATTTGTCTCATTTTGTTATGTGATTTAGTTTGTTATTTCCTATCTGCCTTTAGTTTAGGCAGTTATTGTTCCTGGGTTTTCTATGTTTTGGGGTTTTGTATTTATTCATCACATATTAGGTCTGTTAAGTTGTGTTGTCATGTTTTAGTTTTAGTATTTCCTGTTTTATTCTGACAATGTCATGTGTTCTTTGTTTATTGTATTTAGCTTTCCTCTCCTGGTCCTGTCATTAGGTTTATGTCTGTCAGCTGTTTCCCCCATGTGTCTTCACCTCATGTATGTATTTAAGCCCTTTGTTTTCTGCATGCCATGGTCAGGTCGTCTGCTCATCCATGTCTCATCCCCAGGTACCCATGTCAGTTCACTATGGTTAAGCTTTTTCATGTTTTGTTATTAGTTCACCCAGTTTAGGTTATTGTTTAGTTTTCACCGATGCCCGATTATTTTTACCCTCATTGCTAGCCTCAATAAACGGCTTGTTTTGTTTATCCACACTACGTTTTGGTCTGCGTTTGAGTCCTCCTCTGCAACACATACGGTCTGCCCCAGCCAGACCGTGACAGTACGACCTGACCACTATGGACTCAGCAGACCGCGAGCTTTACGAGCGTCGGGAGGCAGCCTTCGCTCAGCTGGAGGAGGAGCTCCGCTGGAAGCCGTGGCGTACCCCCGACTACGAGCGCATTTTCCACGGGACTCGGCTAGCTCTCGGAGGTCCCAAGAGCTGCCGAAAGTCCCCGCCTGTTGCGCTGCCTGCATCTAAGCCTCGCTTGCTTCAGGTGGGAGTCCTCCGTGTGGCTTCAGGCGCTCACGCTCCAGCCTCGGTGTCACCATTCTGTGCACCAGGGGCTCAGTCGCTCGCTCCGCCGGCTTCCTCCACTCGCAGGAAGCGGCGCGCACGCCGCCATAAACCGGACATCGCTGAGCAGCTCACGGTGGTGAGTGAAAATGACTTTTATTTTCACGTCCCGTCTGACATTAACAACAATCGGCTCACTTCCGATCCATGGGGAATTTCCCTTATGGATGACGACGTGGACTGGGAGGATCCGTTTTGTTTTACTCCCTCTACGCAGGGAGGGATGAAAGACAATTCCCGCTCGCTTAAGTCTGCACATGCGGTTAAAGGAAAAACTGTTAACACTTCTACCAGGTCTACAACACTCAGTTCAGGTTTTGTTAAGTCTGGTTCAATCATCCCCAAGTCAGCTCACTCTAAGACCGTTAACCCAAGGACTGCTAATACTAAGACTGCTAAACATGAAGTGGACGGCGGATTCATTTTTGCTAGGTCTGTTTTTGTCGACCCAATACATATTAACCCTAAGCCTGCCGTTTCTAAGACTGTTTTTTCTGAGCCTGCTCCTTTGCCTGTTCGTGTTTCTGCTGCCAGGGCAGCTCGGGCCCAGCGTACCCCTGCACCCGTACCAGTTCCTCGGGTGAGGGAGTCTGAGGCCCAGCTGGTCCCTGCTCTGGTTTCCAGGCCAGCTGAGGCTCTGTCCGTTTCTGCACCCGTACCAGCTCCTCGGGTGGGAAGGGCAGTTGCCCAGCCGTTGCCGGTGCCTGTCCCGGCTTCCGGGGTGAGGGGGGCTGTGAACCAGTCCACCCCTGCACCCATGCCGGTCCCCAGGGTGAGGTCAGCCAGGATACAGCCCGTCTCCGCACCCGTACCTACTCCTCGGGTGGGAGTGGCTAGTGTCCAGCAGGTGCCTGCACCCGTTCCTGTTTCTACTGAAGGCTCAGGAGAATTCAGTCCGCAACCAACACCACCATCACTACTGCATGCTTTTCAGTCTATAGCTCAGTCATTAGCTCTGTTAGCAGCCCAGTCAATAGTTCATTTTCCTGTGTTTCCGTTAGCTCAGCCCTTAGCCCACTGTGCAGCTCAGCCAGCTCCCCATTGTTCAGCTCAGTCATTCGCTCCATCACCTGCTCAGCCTTCTGTCCAGCCGGTGGTCTCTACACCTGCTGGTCATGCTTCGTCTGCTGGAGGTTCAGGAGAATCCACCCAGCTTCATGCCTCGTTTGCTGGAGGTTCAGGTGAACCCAGCCAGCTTCATGCTTCGTTTGCTGGAGGTTCAGGAGAACCCAGCCAGCTTCATGCTTCGTCTGCTGGGGGTTCAGGAGAATCCAGCCAGCTTCATGCTTCGTTTGCTGGAGGTTCAGGAGAACCCAGCCAGCTTCATGCTTCATTTGCTGGAGGTTCAGGAGAACCCAGCCAGCTTCATGTTTCGTCTGCTGGAGGTTCAGGAGAACCCAGCCAGCTTCAAGTTTCGTCTGCTGGGGGTTCGGGTGAACCCAGCCGGCTTCAAGTTTCGTCTGCTGGAGGGCCCGAGGAGCCCGTCCAGCCTCATGCCTCGTCAGCTGGAGGGCCCGAGGAGCCCGTCCAGCCTCATGCCTCGTCAGCTGGAGGGCCCGAGGAGCCCATCCAGCCTCATGCCTCGTCAGCTGGAGGGCCCGAGGAGCCCGTCCAGCCTCATGCCTCGTCAGCTGGAGGGCCCGAGGAGCCCGTCCAGCCTCATGCCTCGTCAGCTGGAGGGCCCGAGGAGCCCGTCCAGCCTCATGCCACGTCAGCTGGAGGGCCCGAGGAGCCCGTCCAGCCTCATGCCACGTCAGCTGGGGGTTCAGGAGAACCGCACCAGCCTCAAGCCACGTCAGCTGGGGGGCCCGAGGAGCCCGTCCAGCCACCTTCAGATTCTGCTTCTGTTTCGCCTGCTGCGGCTCCAGCCTGTGCTTCGCCTGCTGTGGCTCCAGCCTGTGCTTCGCCTGCTGCGGCTCCGTCAGAGCCTTCGTCTTCGCCTGCTGCGGCTCCGTCAGAGCCTTCGTCTTCGCCTGCTGCGGCTTCGTCAGAGCCTTCGTCTTCGCCTGCTGCGGCTTCGTCAGAGCCTTCGTCTTCGCCTGCTGCGGCTTCGGCCTCTGCTCCTGCTTCTGCCTCACCTGGTCCGGCCTCTGCTACGCCTGGTCCAGCCTCTGCTTCAGCGTCGCCTGGTCCTACGGCTGTTATGCCGCCGCCCAAGCCTCGCTCTGCACCTGGGAATCTTCGGCCACCTGCTGGACGTCACCGCCGTCGAGGTCGGCCACCTGAACTGTTTCTACGCCGTTGCCGTCCGCACGGACGGCCCCCGGAACTGTTCGACCATGGACTTCTGTGCCGTCGGCCTCCGGGCCGGCCCCCTGATCACATGAACTATGATTTTCTGGACCGTCACCCTCCGGGTCGGCCCCCTGAGGAGTCATGAACTGTTCCCTGTGCTCCTGTGATTTTGATGGACATTTTGGGGTTTTTTTGGCCTTGTTTCTGGCCCTCCGTCCTGGACCCCCACCGCCCGCCCTTGGTGGGTTGTTTTGGTTTTGTTTTTCGAGGTTTTGGGCGTCTGGAATCCGCCCTTGAGGGGGGGGGCTCTGTCACAGGCTGGGTCTCTGACCCAGCGCTCTGAGTTCATGTTTGTATTTGTCTCATTTTGTTATGTGATTTAGTTTGTTATTTCCTATCTGCCTTTAGTTTAGGCAGTTATTGTTCCTGGGTTTTCTATGTTTTGGGGTTTTGTATTTATTCATCACATATTAGGTCTGTTAAGTTGTGTTGTCATGTTTTAGTTTTAGTATTTCCTGTTTTATTCTGACAATGTCATGTGTTCTTTGTTTATTGTATTTAGCTTTCCTCTCCTGGTCCTGTCATTAGGTTTATGTCTGTCAGCTGTTTCCCCCATGTGTCTTCACCTCATGTATGTATTTAAGCCCTTTGTTTTCTGCATGCCATGGTCAGGTCGTCTGCTCATCCATGTCTCATCCCCAGGTACCCATGTCAGTTCACTATGGTTAAGCTTTTTCATGTTTTGTTATTAGTTCACCCAGTTTAGGTTATTGTTTAGTTTTCACCGATGCCCGATTATTTTTACCCTCATTGCTAGCCTCAATAAACGGCTTGTTTTGTTTATCCACACTACGTTTTGGTCTGCGTTTGAGTCCTCCTCTGCAACACATATGGTCTGCCCCAGCCAGACCGTGACACGTAACTGCGTGTGTATGTAAGCGTGTAAAACCTGAGGATAGTCAGATTAACAGTATTTTGTCTCTATCTGCCATTCTGCAATTCATCTCATGTAAACAATAACGTGGCGCACAGCGTGACGTGAAAAAAGGCACATACCTTTGACGTTGCGTGACGAACTCTGTATTCCTCGTCCACACGTAAACGCAAAAAAGGATTTTTAAAAACTCCGTTTTCAGTGATTCGAAATGCCGTTTACGTGTGGACGAAAGGCCCAAACACATAGAAACAGCTGCGTTTTCAAAAATACCCGTGTAGGTGTGGACGTAGCGTAAAAAAGTTAGTAGTGTATTTTCTTACTACCTGTAATTTCTTGCAGTTTACTTGTATTTGCTTAATTGTTTACTAAATGTTTGAGGTGTGCGGTGGCGGGGTAGATGGTTTGGGGGGGGCGAACATTTTTCTTGTAAAACAAAGGGGGTCTAGCAGAAAAAGTTTGGGAACCACTGATTTAAGCACATATTTTAAGTCATGCTACCGACTCCACAGGCAACACATCGCCCTCTCAGGATATTTGCATAAAATGATTTCATTGGCTAACAGCTGCACTGGATCATTTGAATAAATGTGATTTGATTGGCTGACGCTCACACTGGCCCTTGGGAAGTTGAATTTCTCTCGACTTTGACTCCAAGCAGGAAGACTAAAGCGAAACAATGGATCCATAATTCAGTTTGGCACTGTGTGACATCACCCGATTCAGCGTAAATGAGAAGCGAGGGCGCCAAATTCTGAAATGCATCCATGTGAATCTTGCCTAAGTCTATCAAGACTAATACTCCTGGCAGTCAGTGTCATACAGTTCCCCTACAGCACCTTTACTAATGGTAAGTGTCATTGCAGAATTACAAATTAGATTTAAATTTCATTACATGATATTGTGAGCTCAATAATTTGATTATCTACATTTTGCAGGATAATTTAATGCAAATTGACAGAATGTTATGTGTTACGCATGCAGAGGTCTATTCTTCTGTCAAGATGCTTTTTGGCAATAAAGATCTCACATAAATTAGTTTTTGCCTTCGATACAGCACCGTCATTCCCAAATCAGTCTTAGACCCAGAATGAATTTCACCTTTTCATAGATCTACTCTATATTCACATAAATATCTGCACATAAAAACTGGTAGCACATATCAAGTCATTGCATAATTAGATTCATGTTGTATTAATCATGAGTAAAAATTACAAGATTATCTCTGTTTTTTCAAAAGGACAAAGAGCTCAAATGTTCAAGTCCTTTTGCGTCATGATGATTTGATGTCATTAAAGAAAAGTCCAAATCTAGTCATGCAGCTTCTCTCAAGCTTGAGCATAGCTTTGGAGTGTTGGCTTTATGCATCTTGTTGAATAGTCAGTATACTACATAATCCCTTCATTGTAGTTTCCTCTATTTTAAGCACTCAAGTGACCTTTTGTAGGCCTGTAAACCAGAACAAAGATGCTGATCTTTTTCTCTTTTTCTTTATTGTTTGTTTTGTCTGTCTGTCAGTGTCAGACCAGTTACTTTTACTGAATATGTATTCCCAATGAAAAAAGTTATTACATTGCTTCCGGGCAGCTCAGCAGCAGACATCCAATCATTCACACCTACATGTTGCATCTTTTGTATTTAATAAGTAGAAATCAAACATCAGACTTGCTGCCATCCCTCCAGTTTAGAAACATTTAATGACCTTTTCAACAGCAGGTGTTTTAGCCTCAGAGGCTCCACACAGTTCTCCAGAAATCTTTAAACATTTTGATACCAGCAAACTACTGACAGCAAACCAGCCACGCACATACATTTCAAAACACAGAGTGCATAATCATCACATGCTACACTGAAAAGTAAAATAATATATGGTTTTACAATCAAGGAATTTTCCTTATTAATTTAAAGATTTTTTCCCATATTTTTTAACCACACGCTGAATAGTAGCGCTTGCCATGTAATAATGTATCCATTTTTTTTGTTTTGTTTTTTTACATTGTACTCCCTTCACCCATCACAGACTTTCCAGTCTAGCACATCTGGCCACATCTGGCCACTGAACAGCAAGAGCAGTCCTTTATCTAACTGGAGATAGCGAACAAGCTGCCCCTTACGAAGTGTGTATGCTTGGTACCGGAAAATAAAATCCCATCACATTTTCCTTCCCAACACTGGTCTGAGGTTAGATCAGGCTGTTGAGAGTGAAACTAAATATAAGAATAAAAAGAATAAAAATATAAACCTGATGTCTTTGGAGATCTTCCAGCTTTTTTTTTTACAGGCTTAAGAAGTCAACTCGGCCATGTCAAGTCTAAAGTCAAGTCATTTGGCCTAAAGCTCGAGTTGGTACTTTGAACTGAAAATGATTAAATCTGCTTCCACAATTGAAAGAAATGACGACGAAAATAAAAAACCACATCTACACAAACATACACAAAGACACTCATTCAAGCACTGCAGCTTATGTCTTTTTATTAGCAAGAGAGCTGCTTGAGCCTGAGGATGCGGAGATGGACAGAACCAAGAGGGAGAGACTGAAGGAGGAACAGGAGGATTCTGGGAAATGAGAAGTTGCCTGAGTGGAAAAAGGCAAAATAGCAAACTGTTGAACGGCTATAGAATGTTACTTACAGCCGAATGATACTGCTAACAAGTGTAGCCATTTTGTACTTGTGTGAGTCCTTGGAGCCTGCCGGCCAGGATAAACAGTAAGACATTCAGACAACATCATTGAGCTCCGCAGTTCTGATCTTTACTGCAGGGATCCGTTTTTTCAAACACCACACGCTTTCCGTAATCGCGGAGGGCAACGGCGAAAACACGTATTCTATGATCAACCACAAAGTCTCTCGTGTCATTTCTGGCATTTGACATTACAAACCGAATGGAGACAACACACATTAAAATCAATCCACATGCAATGGAGGATGAAACAGAGCAGGTGTGGTAGGTTTACAAGAACAATAAAGGAGAAAAGCCTGGGGAGATGATAGGGGTGGGGGGTGTTAAAGTAAAGCAAAGAACAGCTAAAATTGAGGTTGTGATGCATTACCTGTGGCAAATTAGCTAAACATAGAAACTACTACTGAACTGCCTCACACAGACGCACAGTGAGTGCTCTTCAAATATTCCTTATGCATCAGCAGTGCGCTTGCTTCTCTGTAGTCACCTTGACTGCAAATGGAGAGGACAGCAGAGAGAGGTGCTGCGTGTTTATTGTTATCCTGACAAACTAGTGTCTGTAAAGGCTAAAAACGCAGTGACCAGCGAGCCCAGGAGCACTGTGAGTGAGTCAGACTCAGCTGGTCTCCATCAGTGGGAGGTCTGTAGTGTGGGATATCTGATTTGCTGAGAGAAATATATATATATATATATATATATATATATATATATATATATATATATATATATATATGAAGAAAAGAAAAAAGGGAAGTTTGGCCGCAGGCAAGCTCAGGGCACTCTGTCTCAGCCCTCTGAATGTCATTTCACTTGACTACTATAAACATATGCCCTGTATGTGGAATGTACCGTGTGGTGTATGCATTGTGTTAACATTTGTCAACAACACGTGCTTGAATAAAGAGCTGGATGAAGTTTGCATAAGTCGTAGGAAGCTGCACAGCACCTGCCTGACACAGAGCAGCAGACAGACTGATCCTGATCTTTCTTTGCTGTCAAGCAGAAGCCCGCTCCTATCAAGACTGTAAGTGTGTGGGCTCAGGAGTGTTTGATGGGCTGCATGACCGCTAATGAATGCACACAGCCAAACCTGCTCTGTGGGACATCAAAGGACTCTCCCACGGCATTAGAGATTACCTCGGTGTCTGCGTGGACACTTAAGATACCAATAAATGTGTTTTCCAAAGGACACACGCTGGACGACAAAAGCCATCAAATCCCTTATAAATAGGAAGAAGAGAGCTCTCGGGGCTTTGGGGAAGAGAGGAAGTTAAGTCTGTCCAGAGGGAGCCGAAAAGGAGAATGGAGTATGGAACAACACCTACCAGTACCGAAGAGAACAATCTGCAACAAAAACAGTCTAAAGGAGGTGTAGAGTGTGATGAGAACAATCGAACACGCAACTAGGCCAAACCGAGAGAGGAACAAGTGGAATACTTAAAGGGGAAACAGCTAGCTGGTAAAATTTTTATGTACACTGGGAGTTTGTACCTGGTCTTAATCACCCTCTCTGTCCCACTCCGCAGACACTTGAGTATGCATGAACTGCATCAATGTGTTAATATATAAATATAGATATAGATATATATTTCAACACTATGGGTGGCTGGATTTGTATTTCCAGAATAAAAATGACTGTCATTGTGACTTTCAAATCAAATGTGAATGCATTTTATTTTGAAAGAAAAACACGTCTTTTGAGATTGGGATTAGCCTCACAGCCCCTGAGTGGGTGGCCTCACAGCTGAGCAGGCAGGGACGCGGGCACACAATGTAAATTAACTTGTGCTTATAATTGTGGCTTACAAATCCAGAGCAGGCAGCATTTTGTTAGACGTGGTGTACTGTGGTGAAGTGGGTGGAGGTATTTTAGGCAACCAAGATTTGAAGTGTTGAAAGTTTCATTAATTTCCTAGCTGTGACTGGCAGATGCAGCATTTCTGGGCCTCAGATGGGCATTTGAGTGTTCTGTTTTCATTGTCCGTGTAAAAGACTTGTTGTCTTTTTAATAATAAAAAAGCTTAAAGAAGCACGTACATGAATACTTAAGTTGAGAAGTTACCTACTGTATGACTACCTTTGAGCACACAACTCCAGTGAAGACAAACCCAATACCAGGTTCTGTAGAAAAATGCTAGAAGCAATTAGCAGTTTAAATCAGGTTAACAGCAGGGCTTTTTAGTACTTCCTGTTCTGCTCTGTGGATTTCCTACAACTGTGAGTCACACCTTTGGCTTGTCTCTGTTGTGATAGTATTATTTTTTTAAAGCTCAAGAGCAGAACCAGGGGTGTCAATGTCGTTTAGGTTCATGACCCAAACACAACCAAATTTGATCTCAACCAGACCAGTTTTCAATTCAATTCAGTTCAATTCAATTTTATTTATTTAGCACCAAATCACAATAGCTGTCACCTCAAGAGACTTTAGTTGTAAGGTAGAGACGCTACAATAATACAGAGACAATCAAACAACCCCCTCTGAGCAAGTCTTGGCGACAGTGGGAAGGAAAACCTCCCTTTTAACAGGAAGACACCTCTGAAAGAACCAGGCTCATAGAGAGTGAAGAGGTGAGTGACCAGGAAACCTGCAGTGCATTAGTGAATCCTGTATTATACTGTATTATAACTACCACTAACTATAACTATCAGAAATGTGAGGTTGCTGGTCAAACTCCCAAGTTTAACCGCCTTAGGCCCTAGGCACACAGAGACCTGCAAGCGAAATGAAATCTGTTTTGTTTTGTACTTTTACTTTGAACGTGAACACTCCCCATTTGTGGTTTCTACCCCAACTACTGCTCCATGAGTAGTTGGCCAGTGTTAGTGTCTTCCATGCAGACTCTGGGCCAATCGTCTAGTGACCACAGAAATGACAAGAAGGTTTTTAATGCAGGACCTTCTCTCTAACCTTTTCCACCTAGTGACAGCCTCAAGAAACCACACAGCAAGCAGTGAGGGAATACTGGAGGTCTCTGAGCAGTTTCTTTCAGTGTGGTATGGGAGTTCATGGTTAATGCTAGCAATAAAAAGGCTGTTTTAAACTGTTTTTTCCTTCTGTTTTGAGTGTGTTTGAACATTTACGTGTAATTATGGGCTGTAAAAATAAGACTGACTTGACTTCAGTTGATTTGATGTGATACATTCTTATCACTACCAAACCAATGCTTCCTGCTACATAATACAGTCAAAGTAAGAAATTATGCCCTCCTTTTCTCCCATTATGTACCTTTTGTTTGGCTGGTTTTAGTGGCAAATGATAATGAAAAATGAAGACACTAAGGCCATAAGATAAACAAAAAGAAGTTTCTGAAACTCCAGCACAGTTATTCAGCTGAAAACCAATATTTGTTTCTGTTTCTGTTCCAGGTGCTCCAGCTGATTCTGACTGCAGTGTCACAGTGTTACTTAACGTGTCAAGGAGTGTTTGTTTGGTTGCCGATGTTTTTCTTTTTTGTTCTTTTTTTTGTTTCTTTGTAATGCAATTTTACAATCAGTAGCAGAAACATCCAACTTGACTCCAACATAAAGTACAGTCATAGTTGAAGCAGTAGAGATCATAATTGAACTCCCTTGGTTATGAGGCACAATGCCATTGTTCTTAGTCATTACTCCCAGCATGCATGCTGGGTCGTTTTCCTCTCTGGCAAGGTGTCAAACCCGCTTCCCTGCACTGCCTGACGATGTCTTGCCAGGCGTGCGGCTAATCTTTCCTCCAAACAAATGAAAATGGATTCAGGAGCGACTGCAGATATAAAACACAGTGATTCAGAGCTCACAGTCCTCTTGTCTATCTGCATGCACAGTCCCAGAGGAAAGGAAAAAAAAGAGAGAAAAACTTTTTCAATTTCCTGCTAATAGCAGCACTCCCAGACACACACGTGGTCAGGTCAGCGATCAGCTATTTCATGCTGGGCAAACTGACACACAAACACATTGACACACGCACACTGAGAAGACATTGCCTGAAAGCTGAATGCTGATTTGCTAATGAGCTGTCATGGTGACTGATACTGCCATTTAATTGGCTGGTAAAGGGGGCAATTAGAATTCAGTGCATAGATGCACATCAGGAGAGGAAGACAGTCGGGTTAGGCTGTCTGTACATTATGTGTGAGACTGTTCGCTTCAAAGTGAAGCACACACTGGAACACCGGAGGCATGTCACTCACTCATTATTATTATTATTATTCATTCTGATTATGCTTTTGAACTGCTCCATGATCTGAAGTATGAATCTACCAGTCAGTGTGAATACATGTGGGTTACTTTGCATGCAGGGGGTTTCTTTTTCTTCTTCATCACTTTTTCTAGTTTATTTTTCTTCTATCGCCGCCCTGCACTCTTTCTCATTTCAATCCTAGTTCACATCTTTTTCTTTATGGCCATGGCTCACTCTTTCTCTCTCTCGCTCTCGTGTTTCTCATCACCATCTGCTGGCAACATCACTCAACACTATGCAACATCTGTCCAATTTCTTATTGTCACTTTCCTCCTGTCTCTCCTCAGACGCGGCTCTCTGTCCATTATGTCTGTCTATTTGATTTGCTTGATTAACTTCAATATGGTTTACAAAGTGTAACACTTCCCCTTTCACATAAGGACTGCCCTGATAAACATTAGTAATCTGACTTTACATACACGTTATAAATTGATTTGCATGTCACTGATTGAAATAAGTATTTGATCAAAACATGACTTTGTCCTTGGTGGAGACACTCGTGGAGGAAGGAGGTTCTCATCCAGGATTTTACGATACATTTACCCATCCATTGGCATCTCAATACAGTGAAGTAATCCTGTACCCTTAGCAGAAAAACAGCCCGAAAGCACCATGTTTCCACCTCCAGGCTTGACTGTGGGCGTGGTGTTCATTGCTCCAGACACGACGGGTCGAGTTGATGACAAAGAGCTTGATTTAAGATTTCTCCAGAATTTTCCCTTTAATCGTTTAGACGTGTTCAGTGGCAGATTTAAGACGGGCCTGTACACGGTCTTTCTTAAGCAGGGGCACCTTGTGTGATATCAAGGTGGTATTACTGGTGAATGTTAACAAGCTCCTCCCGTGTAGTTTTGGGCTGATCCGCCACCTTTCTCACATTCAGCCTCAACCCATGAGGCGAGATCTTGCATGGAACTCCAGGCCAAGGGTGACTGATGATTAGTTTATATTTCTTCCATTTCATAATAATCACACAAGCAGTTTCTCACCAAGCTACTTGCTGATGGTCATGTAGCCTATCCTAGAAACTACCATAAAAATTACAGAGTCTTCATTTCATTGTAAGTCGTTATCACTCTGGCCCAATCACTTCCTTTCCCGCCTTCTGCGAGCCAATCAGGTTCCCATATACCCATATAAAGTAAGGTGCTTATGTAAGGGGTACAGGAAAGGACAAGTACAAATCAAGAAGCACAGATTCGCTGGTGTGTGTCATCCCACTGGTTTTCCTTCTGACTGTGACATTCTCTGACATTTATTTTTCTGTAAGAAAATATAAAATTTTGTTTTGGTCTGAGATGTTTAATTTTTTATGTTTAATCCTTGAAATTTTAGCTTTATTCAAATAAGGAACTTCCTTCTCATGTATTCACACAGACTGAAGAATGGCAGAATCTGGATCTCTGTGTCTGCTGCCCCCCCATACAGTAAAAAGTGTTTGTTTTATCTGGGTTGCCAGGTTTGTGTTGATCTGCTATGTTGTGGTTGTTAAGTCTGTATTT